>NC_040101.1:50395427-50700364 GCF_003369695.1 Bos indicus x Bos taurus | reverse complement strand
AAAGCAGCAAGGGAAAAACAACAAATAACACACAAGGGAATTCCCATAAGGATAACAGCTGATCTTTCAATAGAAACTCTTCAAGCCAGGAGGGAATGGCAAGACATACTTAAAATGATGAAAGAAAATAACCTACAGCCCAGATTATTGTACCCAGCAAGGATCTCATTCAAGTATGAAGGAGAAATCAAAAGCTTTTCGGACAAGCAAAACCTGAGAGAATTCTGTACCACCAAACCAGCTCTCCAACAAATACTAAAGGATATTCTCTAGACAGGAAACACAAAAACGGTGTATAAGTTCGAACCCAAAACAATAAAGTAAATGGCAAGGGGATCATACTTATCAGTAATTACCTTAAACGTAAATGTGTTGAATGCCCCAACCAAAAGACAAAGACTGGCTGAATGGATACAAACACAAGACCCCTACATATGTTGTCTACAAGGGACCCACCTCAAAACAGGGGACACATACAGACTGAAAGTGAAGGGCTGGAAAAAGATTTTCCATGCAAATAGGGACCAAAAGAAAGCAGGAGTAGCAATACTCATATCAGATAAAATAGACTTTAAAACAAAGGCTGTGAAGAGAGACAAAGAAGGTCACTACATAGTGATCAAAGGGTCAATCCAAGAAGAAGATATAACAATTATAAATATATATGCACCCAACACGGGAGCGCCACAATATGTAAGACAAATGCTAACAAGTATGAAAGGAGAAATTAACAATAACACAATAATAGTGGGAGACTTTAATACCCCACTCACACCTATGGATAGATCAACTAAACAGAAAATTAACAAGGAAACACAAACTTTAAATGATACAATAGACCAGTTAGACCTAATTGATATCTATAGGACATTTCATCCCAAAACAATGAATTTTACCTTTTTCTCAAGCGCACATGGAACCTTCTCCAGGATAGATCACATCCTGGGCCATAAAGCTAGCCTTGGTAAATTCAAAAAAAAATAGAAATCATTCCAAGCATCTTTTCTGACCACAATGCAGTAAGATTAGATCTCAACTACAGGAGAAAAACTATTAAAAATTGCAACATATGGATGCTGAACAACACGCTGCTGAATAACCAACAAATCACAGAAGAAATAAAAAAAGAAATCAAAATTTGCATAGAAATGAATGAAAATGAAAACACAACAATGCAAAACCTGTGGGACACGGTAAAAGCAGTCCTAAGGGGAAAGTTCATAGCAATACAGGCACACCTCAAGAAACAAGAAAAAAGTCAAATAAACAACCTAACTCTACACCTAAAGCAACTAGAAAAGGAAGAAATGAAGAACCCCAGGGTTAGTAGAAGGAAAGAAATCTTAAAAATTAGAGCAGAAATAAATGCAAAAGAAACAAAAGAGACCATAGCAAAAATCAACAAAACCAAAAGCTGGTTCTTTGAAAGGATAAATAAAATTGACAAACCATTAGCCAGACTCATCAAGAAACAAAGGGAGAAAAATCAAATCAATAAAATTAGAAATGAAAATGGAGAGATCACAACAGACAACACAGAAATACAAAGGATCATAAGAGACTACTATCAACAATTATATGCCAATAAAATGGACAACGTGGAAGAAATGGACAAATTCTTAGAAAAGTACAACTTTCCAAAACTGGACCAGGAAGAAATAGAAAATCTTAACAGACCCATCACAAGCACAGAAATTGAAACTGTAATCAAAAATCTTCCAGCAAACAAAAGCCCAGGTCCAGACGGCTTCACAGCTGAATTCTACCAAAAATTTAGAGAAGAGCTAACACCTACCCTGCTCAAACTTTTCCAGAAAATTGCAGAGGAAGGTAAACTTCCAAACTCATTCTATGAGGCCACCATCACCCTAATACCAAAACCTGACAAAGATCCCACAAAAAAAAGAAAACTACAGGCCAATATCACTGATGAACATAGATGCAAAAATCCTTAACAAAATTCTAGCAACCAGAATCCAGCAACACATTAAAAAGATCATACACCATGACCAAGTGGGCTTTATCCCAGGGATGCAAGGATTCTTCAATATCCACAAATCAATCAATGTAATACACCACATTAACAAATTGAAAAATAAAAACCATATGATTATCTCAGTAGATGCAGAGAAAGCCTTTGACCAAAGTCAACACCCATTTATGATAAAAACTCTCCAGAAAGCAGGAATAGAAGGAACATACCTCAACATAATAAAAGCTATATATGACAAACCCACAGCAAACATTATCCTCAATGGTGAAAAATTGAAAGCATTTCCTCTAAAGTCAGGAACAAGACAAGGGTGCCCACTTTCACCATTACTATTCAACATAGTTTTGGAAGTTTTGGCCACAGCAATCAGAGCAGAAAAAGAAATAAAAGGAATCCAAATTGGAAAAGAAGAAGGAGAACTCTCACTATTTGCAGATGACATGATCCTCTACATAGAAAACCCTAAAGACTCCACCAGAAAATTACTAGAACTAATCAATGAATATAGTAAAGTTGCAGGATATAAAATCAACACACAGAAATCCCTTGCATTCCTATACACTAAAAATGAGAAAACAGAAAGAGAAATTAAGGAAACAATTCCATGCACCATTGCAATGGAAAGAATAAAATACTTAGGAATATATCTACCTAAAGAAACTAAAGACCTATATATAGAAAACTATAAAACACTGGTGAAACAAATCAAAGAGGACACTAATAGATGGAGAAATATACCATGTTCATGGATTGGAAGAATCAATATAGTGAAAATGAGTATACTACCCAAAGCAATCTATAGATTCAATGCAATCCCTATCAAGCTACCAACAGTATTCTTCACAGAGCTAGAACAAATAATTTCACAATTTGTATGGAAATACAAAAAACCTCGAATAGCCAAAGCAATCTTGAGAAAGAAGAATGGAACTGGAGGAATCAACCTACCTGACTTCAGGCTCTACTACAAAGCCACAGTTATCAAGACAGTATGGTACTGGCACAAAGACAGAAATATAGGTCAATGGAACAAAATAGAAAGCCCAGAGATAAATCCACGCACCTATGGACACCTTATCTTTGACAAAGGAGGCAAGGATATACAATGGATTAAAGACAATCTCTTTAACAAGTGGTGCTGGGAAATCTGGTCAACCACTTGTAAAAGAATGAAACTAGAACACTTTCTAACTCCATACACAAAAATAAACTCAAAATGGGTTAAAGATCTAAACATAAGACCAGAAACTATAAAACTCCTAGAGGAGAACATAGGCAAAACACTCTCTGACATACATCACAGCAGGATCCTCTATGACCCACCTCCCAGAATATCGGAAATAAAAGCAAAAATAAACAAATGGGACCTAATTAACCTTAAAAGCTTCTGCACATCAAAGGAAACTATCAGCAAGGTGAAAAGACAGCCTTCAGAATGGGAGAAAATAATAGCAAATGAAGCAACTGACAAACAACTAATCTCAAAAATATACAAGCAACTCCTCCAGCTCAACTCCAGAAAAATAAATGACCCAATCAAAAAATGGGCCAAAGAACTAAATAGACATTTCTCCAAAGAAGACATACAGATGGCTGACAAACACATGAAAAGATGCTCAACATCACTCATTATCAGAGAAATGCAAATCAAGACCACTATGAGGTACCATTTCACACCAGTCAGAATGGCTGCAATCCAAAAGTCTACAAATAATAAATGTTGGAGAGAGTGTGGAGGAAAGGGAACCTTCTTACACTGTTGGTGGGAATGCAAACTAGTACAGCCACTATGGAGAACAGTGTGGAGATTCCTTAAAAAACTGGAAATAGAGCTGCCTTATGATCCAGCAATCCCACTGCTGGGCATACACACTGAGGAAACCAGAAGCGAAAGAGACACGTGTACCCCAATGTTCATCGCAGCACTGTTTATAATAGCCAGGACATGGAAGCAACCTAGATGTCCATCAGCAGATGAATGGATAAGAAAGCAGTGGTACATATACACAATGGAGTATTACTCAGCCATTAAAAAGAATACATTTGAATCATTTCTAATGAGGTGGATGAAACTGGAGCCTATTATACAGAGTGAAGTAAGCCAGAAAGAAAAACACCAATACGGTATACTAACGCATATATATGGAATTTAGAAAGATGATAACAATAACCCTGTGTACGAGACAGCAAAAGTGACACTGATGTATGGAACAGTCTTATGGACTCTGTGGGAGAGGGAGAGGGTGGGAAGATTTGGGAGAATGGCATTGAAACATGTAAAATATCATGTATGAAATGAGATGCCAGTCCAGGTTCAATGCACGATACTGGATGCTTTGGGCTAGTGCACTGGGACGACCCAGAGGGATGGTATGGGGAGGGAGGAGGGAGAAGGGTTCAGGATAGCGAGCACATGTATACCTGTGATGGATTCATTTTGATATTTGGCAAAACTAATACAATTATGTAAAGTTTAAAAATAAAATAAAATTAAAAAAAAATAAAATAAAAGAACATAAAAAAAAAAAAAAAAGAAACATACCTGAATCTCTGGTTAATTAAAAAAAAAAAAAAAGCAATACCTGGGCATTTGTATTTTTCAAAAAATTCCAACATAATTCTGATATGCATCTGGATTCTAAAAGTAATTACAGGTTTTTCTATTAAATGGTAGTTTTGGTGATATAGAATTCTATTACTTTTCTGTTGACCAAGCATGATACAATATTAATAGTTACATAATCACGATAGTGAAAGATGTGTATCAGTTTTCATAATCAATAGCCAGACCAAAAATAGTAATAATAATTACAGTTGTAAGCCATAATGGGAACATGATTAACCAAACAATATAAAATAATTACATACAGTTTGGGTGGAGAGGGGGTCAAGCACAGTGATGTGGTAAGTGGAAGTGCATACAAGCAAATGTTTTCATCTGCTCAGCCAGTCTATATCTTTCGGTTGGTGCATTTAATCCATTTACATTTAAGGTAATTATTAATATGTATGATCCTATTATTGTTTTCTTAATTTGGTGGGGCTTAATTTCTGTAGGTAGGTATTTTCCTTCTCTTGCATTGCCAGCCTAGAAAAGTTCCTTTAGCATTTGTTGTAAAGCTGGTGTGGTGGTGCTAAATTCTCTTAACTTTTACTTCTCTGGAAAGCTTTTGATTTTCCCATCAAATCTGAAGGACAGTCTTGCTAGGTAGAGTATTATTGATTGTAGGTTCTTCCCATTCATCACTTTAAATATATCATGCCATTCCCTTCTGGATTGTACAGTTTCTCTTGAGAAATCAGGTGATAGTTGATGGGAATTCCCTTGAATGTTATTTGTCATTTTCCTCTGTTGCTTTTAATATTTTATCTCTGCTTAATTTTTGTCAGTTTGATTACTCTATGCCTTGGTGTGTTCCCCCTTGGGTTTATCCTGCCTGGAATTCTCAGTGCTTTCTGGACTTGGTTGACTATTTCCTTTCCATTTTAGGGAATATTTCAGCTATTATCTCTAAATATTTTCTCAGGTCCTTTCTTGCTCTCTTCTCCTTCTGGGACCCCTACAATGTGAATGTTCGTGTGCTTAATATTGTCCCAGAGGTCTCTTAGAATGTCTTCATTTCTTTTCCTTCTTTTTTCTATATTCTGTTCTGCAGCAGTGATTTTCACCATTCTGTCCTTCAGGTTATTTATCTGTGTTTCTACATCAGTTATTCTGCTGTTGATTTCTTCTAGTGTTATTATTCATCTGTGTTTGTTATGTAGTTCTTCTAGGTCGTTGGTAAATATTTCTTGCTTCTTTTCAATCTTTGCTTCCATTCTTTTTCCAACACCTTAATCTTCACTATCATTATTCTGAATTTTTCTGGAAGATTGCCTATCTCCACTTCATTTAGTTGTTTTTCTGGGGTTTTATCTTGTCCCTTCATCTGGGACATAGTTTTCTGCTTTTTCATGCTGATTAACTTTCTGTAATGTGGTTTTTGTTATAGTTGCTGTAGGACTGTCATTGTTTGTTTCTTCTCTCTTACCTCTGATGGAGAAAGATAAGAGGCTTGTGTAAGCCTTCTGATGGGAGGGACTGGTGGTGGGAAAAATTGGAACTTTCTCTGGGGTATAGGGCCTTGCTCAATAAAGCTTTAATCCAATTATCTGCTGATGAGTGAGGTTGCATTCCTGCCTGATACTTTTTACCTGAGGAAACCCAACCCTCAGTTCTATGGGCTATCAGTTAAGTTCAGTTCAGTTCTTAGTCGTGTCCGACTCTTTGGGACCCCATGAATCGCAGCATGCCAGGCCTCCCTGTCCATCACCAACTCCCGGAGTTCACTCAGACTCACATCCATCGAGTCAGTGATGCCATCCAGTCATCTCATCCTCTGTCTTCCCCTTCTCCTCCTGCCCCCAATCCCTCCCAGCATCAGAGTCTTTTCCAATGAGTCAACTCTTGGCATAAGGTGGCCAAACTACTGGAGTTTCAGCTTTAGCATCATTCCTTCCAAAGAAATCCCAGGGCTGATCTCCTTCAGAATGGACTGGTTGGATCTCCTTGCAGTCCAAGGGACTCTCAAGAGTCTTCTCCAACACCACACTTCAAAAGCATCAATTCTTTGGCGCTGAGCTTTTTTCACAGTCCAACTCTCACATCCATATATGACCACTGGGAAAACCATAGCCTTAACTAGATGGACCTTTGTTGGCAAAGTAATGTCTCTGCTTTTCAATATGCTATCTAGGTTGGTCATAACTTTCCTTCCAAGGAGTAAGCGTCTTTTAATTTCATGGCTGCAGTCACCATCTGTAGTGATTTTGGAGCCCAAAAAAATAAAGTCTGACACTGTTTCCACTGTTTCCCCATCTATTTCCCATGAAGTGATGGGACCAGATGCCATGATCTTCGTTTTCTGAATGTTGAGCTTTAAGCCAACTTTTTCACTCTCCTCTTTCACTTTCATCAAGAGGCTTTTTAGTTCCTCTTCACTTTCTGCCATAAAGGTGATGTCATCTGCATATCTCAGGTTGTTGATATTTCTCCCGACAAACTTGATTCCACCTTGTGCTTCTTCCAGCCCACCGTTTCTCATGATGTACTCTCCAAATAAGTTAAATAAGCAGGGTGACAATATACAGCCTTGACGTACTCTTTTTCCTATTTGGAACCAGTCTGTTGTTCCATGTCCAGTTCTAACTGTTGCTTCCTGACCTGCATATAGGTTTCTCAAGAGGCAAGTCAGGTGGTCTGGTATTCCCATCTCTTTCAGAATTTCCCACAGTTTACTGTGATCCACACAGTCAAAGGCTTTGGCATAGTCAATGAAGCAGAAGCAGATTTTTCTGTAACTCTCTTGCTTTTTCCATGATCCAGAGGATGTTGGCAATTTGATCTCTGGTTCCGCTGCCTTTTCTAAAACCAGCTTGAACATCTGGAAGTTCATGGTTCACATATTGCTGAAGCCTGGCTTGGAGAATTTTGAGCATTACTTTACTAGCGTGTGAGATGAGTGCAATTGTGCGGTAGTTTGAGCATTCTTTGGCATTGCCTTTCTTTTTTTTTTTTTTTTTTCACGAGACTGGACGCACAAGAGGGCCACAAACACACCGTAGCCAGCAGTTACTGTTGGAGGACCTGCTCTCCTGGAAGACAGAAGGTATTAAATGTAAGGTGGGATAAGGAACACAGCCAGCCAGGACACCAAATGTGCAGACTTAAAAACCACGGCAAGAGTTAACGTTTGGGAGAAAAGTGCACATAAAATTGTAAGGCTTTTCTTGATGTCCAGAACGATAGTGTGAATCCTCAGAGTAAGAACATGAAGCTGGCATCCTCTCCCTGCTTCTCTGGGGCCGAAGCCACGGTCCAGGCAAAGAGCTCGCCTCCCATGCTGCACGTGTGGCATAGCGTTCTCACTGGTAGTTTGGGGCTGGGATGATTCTATTTCAGCCACGGTCGGTGAAGAGTCTTATTAAAATTCCCACTGCGAGGATAGCAACGGCCAAAACTGCAGCAGCCCTGCCCTACACAATCAGCTGGGTCCCCGTCAGGACGTCATGGCAGGGGCCGCCCTGATCAGCTGTGCAGTCTGGCTCTTGGGTCGGATGAGGTCCAGCAGGATGGCCCCAGCCGGTGCTTCTTTCTCCAGGATGGACAGATCTGCGCTGCCACACGGTTCCAGTCGATGCTCCAGATGTACACCAGGTAGAGGAGGGTTTAGAAGACCATCAGCCCAGACCAGAGACCTTTGAAGGCCTTGATGAAATGCAGGAGACAGGTAGCTGTCCACGACTTCACCAATAAAAAAGCAGGGATGTCATTGTGGTTTCTTGGTTTTGGCCATGCCACTTAGCTTGTGAGATTTTAGTTCCCCAACCAGGGATTGAACCCATGCTTCTGTAGTGAAAGGGCAGAGTCCTAATCACTGGACTATTAGGGAACTCTCCAAAATGCAGGTCTTCAAAGAAGGTATAATTTCAATCCATGGTGGATGGGAGACACTTTACTATGAGGCACTGGCCAGGAGCGCCTCCAGCCCCGCCGTCTGGACCCCAAGTCGGGCGGCAGAGGTCCTTGCAGAGCCTGTAGGTGTTCGCGCCAGCAGGGGGCCGCAGGGGTCTGGTCTTTCCCAGCAAAGGCCAGGTCTGGTTGTTGGTCCCCACCCCGCAGGCAGCGAACTTAGTAGGTCCTGATGCTCGCTTGGCTGACAGCACACCTTCCCCCACCCCAACCCCAGGCTGCATCCAAGCTTCACCCCTTAATCCAAGGCCTCTGTCTGTCCTCCTGCCCACTAAGAGTTAGGAGTAATGGGGTTTTCATGACTCCAAGACTTTCCCAACGATCCCCAAAGTTAAGGAGAAGGGCATGTTCATTAGAATCTCATCTTTTTGAGATGGGTCCACCCGGAATCTTCTGGATATATGCAAGTAAGTGTTAGTTGCCCAGTCTTCCCTGACTCTTTGCTACCCCATGGACTGCAGCCCACCAGACTCTTCTGTCCATGAGATTTTCCAGGCAAGAGTACTGGAGTGGGTTGCCATTTCCTTCTCCAGGCATTGCCTTTCTTTGGGATTGGAACAAAAACTGATATTTTCCAGTCCTGTGGCCACTGCTGAGTTTTCCAAATTTGCTGGCATATTGAATTAAGCACTTTAACAGCATCATCTTTCAGGATTTGAAATAGCTCTACTGGAATTCCATCACCTCCACTAGCTTTGTTCATAGTGATGCTTTCTACGGCCCACTGGACTTCACATTCCAGGATGTCTGGCTCTAGGTGAGTGATCACACCACCGTGATTATCTGGAATGTGAAGATCTTTTTTATACAGTTCTTCTGTGTATTATTGCCACCTCTTCTTAATATCTTCTGCTTCTGTTAGGTCCATACCATTTCTGTCCTTTATTGAGCCCATCTTTGCATGAAATGTTCCCTTGGTATCTCTAATTTTCTTGAAGAGATCTCTAGTCTTTCCCATTCTGTTGTTTTCCTCTATTTCTTTGCATTGATTGCTGAGGAAGGCTTTCTTATCTCTTCTTGCTATTCTTTGGAACTCTGCATTCAGATGTTTATATCTTTCCTTTTCTCCTTTGCTTTTCACTTCTCTTCTTTTCACAGTTATTTGTGAGGCTTCCCCAGACAGCCATTTTGCTTTTTTGCATTTCTTTCCCATGGGGCTTGTCTTGATCCCTGTCACGAGATGGTCAACACCGAAATCAGATTGATCATATTATTTGCAGCCAAATATGGAGAAGCTCTATACAGTCAGCAAAACAAGACCGGGAGCTGACTGTGGCTCAGATCATAAGCTCCTTATTGCCAAATTCAGACTTAAATTGAAGAAAGTAGGGAAAACCACTAGACCATTCAGGTACGACCTAAATCAAATCCCTTATGATTATACAGTGGAAGTGAGAAATAGATTTAAGGGCCTAGATCTGATAGATAGAGTGCCTGATGAACTATGGACTGAATTTCTTTACTTGTTACAAATCTATTCAGGACTTTCCATTTCCACTGAAGTCAGTTTTTACAATTTCTTTTTTTTAAGGAATTTTTAATTTCATTCAAGCTGTCTAATTTGTTGACATAAAGTCCTTCATGATACTCACTATAATTATTTTATGTAAGGTTGGCAGTCATGTCCCTTTTACATTCCTGATGTTGTAAATTTGTATCTTCTGTATTTTTTTTTTCAGTTTAACTAAAATTATGTAAATGTTATTGATCTTTTCTAAGAACCAAATTTTATTTTCTTGATTTTATCTATTCTTCAGTTTTTAGTTCATTGATTTCTTCTCTGACCTCTCTTATTTTTTTCTTTGGGTTTAATTTGCCTCTCTTTCTCTCTCACTTGTTTGTTAAGAGAGAAGCTTAAATTATTTGAGAACTTTTTACTCTTCTAAATCCTACTTTAGTTCCATCCCATTAATTTTGAAATGTTGCATTCTTGTTAAACTCACCTCAAAATATTTCTAGTTTTGTGATTTTTCTTTGATTCAAGTTATTTAAAAACGTGTTGTTTAATTTCTAAAAATTGCTGCGATGCTGCTGCTGCTGCTGCTAAGTCGCTTCAGTCGTGCCCGACTCTGTGTGACCCCAGAGACGGCAGCCCATCAGGCTCCCCTGTCCCTGGGATTCTCCAGGCAAGAACACTGGAGTGGGTTGCCATTTCTTTTTCCAATGCATGAAAGTGAAAAGTGAAAGTGAAGTCGCTCAGTCGTGTCCGACTCCCAGTGACCCCACGGACGGCAGCCCACTGGGCTCCTCCGTCCATGTGATTTTCCAGGCAAGAGTAGTGGAGTGGGGTGCCATTACCTTCTCCGTCTAAAAATTGAGTATTTTCCAAATTTCTTCATTCCCAACTTCTATTTTTTGTGGTTTTAAGTGATCTAAACCCTTGTAAACATATCAAAATTAGTTTTATGGCCTCAAACAAGGTATATACTGGAGAATGTTCTATAAGCTTTTGAAAAATTGTATATTTGTTATTTTAAAGTAGAGTGTTATATACATGTCAAATTGATTGAGAGTACTGTTCAAGTCTTCTTGAACATCTTTGCTGGTTTTTCTGTTTAATTATTCTATCAATTACCGAAAGTGGGGTATTTAATCTCAAGCTATAATTTTCTAATTGTTTATCTCTTTTTTCAATTCTATCTATTTTTGCTTCATAAAATTTAAGACTTTGCCAGTAGGTATTTTTACATTTTAAATTGTTATGTCTTTCAAATGTTTTTACCCTTTGTCATCATGACATGCCCCTCCTTGTCTGTAGTAATATTGTTTCTTAATGTTTATTTTGTCTGATAGCAAAATGTCCCATCTGACTCTCATGTTGCTACCATTTCCATCATTTTATCCTTTACATCAGTTACATCCAACCTATTTGTGGGTTGTGTGTGTGTGTGTGTGAAATGTGTCTCTTTAAACAGTATCCATTGAATCTTGCTTTTTTACACAGTCTAACAATAATTGCTCTTTGATTATAGTGTTCAGTCTATTTATATTTAATATAATTATTGACATGGTTGGACTTAGGTCTGCCGATTTTTTTCTATGTCTCACTTTTAAAATCTGTTCCCTGACCTCTCGCCTTCTGAGATCACCCACACTTGGTGGAATGTGTTTGGCTCTAAATAAATTCACTTCTTATCTATCAAAAAAAAAAAATTTTGTTCCCTCTTCACTGCTTTTGTACCAAACAATATTTTCAGGTATCATTTTGATTCTTATGTTGCTTTATTGTAGTTTTGAGTTATTTTCTTATTGGTGCCTCTACAAATTACAATATGCACACTATTATACCATTTGCTGCTGCTGCTGCTAAGTCACTTCAGTCGTATCTGACTCTGTGCGACCCCACAGATGGCAGCCCACCAGGCACCAGCATCCCTGGGATTCTCCAGGCAAGAACACTGGAGTGGGTTGCCATTTCCTTCTCCAATGCATGAAAGTGAAAAGTGAAAGTGAAGTCACTCAGTCATGTCTGACCCTTCACGACCCCATGGACTGCAGCCTACCAGGCTCCTCTGTCCATGGGATTTTCCAGGCAAGAGTACTGGAGTGGGTTGCCATTGCCTTTTCCGATTATACCATTTACTTTGGGTTAATACTGACAATTATCATAAAATATAGCAATATTGTTTTAATATCTTTTCATTTCTCCCCCACTAGCTTTTTTATATCAATATCATGGTTGTTATTCAGTTGCTCAGCCATGTCTGACTCTTTGGGACCCCATGCTTCCCTGTCCTTCACTATCTCCCACAGTTTGCTCAAACTCATGTCCATTGAGTCAGCAATACCATCAAACCATCTCATTCTCTATCGCCCCCTTCTCCACATGCCCTCAATCTTTCTCAGCATCCGGGTCTTTTCCAATGAGTCAGTTCTTTACATCAGGTGGTCAGAGTTTAGGAGCGTCAGCTTCAGCATCAATCCTTCCAATGAATATTTAGGGTTGATTTCCTTTAGGCTTGTCTGATTTGATTTCCTTGCTGTCCAAGTGACTCTCAAGAGTCTTCTCCAGCACCACAGTTCAAAAGCATCAATTCTTTGCTTTTGAGCATTAGTGGTGCTCTGCATTCTTTATGGCCCAATTCTCACATCTGTACGTGACTACTAGAAAAACCATAGCTTTGACTATATGGATCTTTGTTGGCAGAATAAGGTCGTGGTCTAGGTTGGTCATAACTTTTCTTCCAAGGAGCAAGTGTCTTTTAATTTTGTGGTTTCAGTTACTGTCTGTAGTGATTTTGGAGCCCAAGAAAATAAAATCTGTCATGGTTATCAAAGATTGTTTGAATCACACAAAGACGCTGGGATTCTTGGCCTCCAGAGGAGAAGAATTCAATCCAGGGCCAGAGACGAGGCTTGATCACTCAGAGCTTTTATGTAATAAAGTTCTAGTAAAGTATAAAGGAGATAGAGAAAGCTTCTGACATAGACATCAGAAGTGGGTAGAAAGAGTACCCACTTGCTAGTGTTAGCAATGGAGCAATATACTCTCCAATGAATCCAAAGAATGTCTGGAGGTTGTAAAGACCTCACCAAACCTACTCCCATAATTTACATTTTAAGATAACAGAATTAGCCAGAAGGTTTAATTCAGAGGCTGTCTTCAGGCAGGATACATTATTGTTATATAATCCCTGTAAAGACCAGAAAGGGAAAGTGAAGTCGCTCAGTGTCAGACTCTTTGTGACCCCATGGACTGTAGCCTACCGGGCTCCTCCGTCCATGGGATTTTCCCGGCAAAAGTACTGGAATGGGTTGCCATTTCCTTCTCCAGAGGATCTTCCTGACACAGGGTTCGAACCCAGGTCTACCTACATTGCAGCCAGACGCTTTATCCTCTGAGCCACTAGGGAAGCTAGTGGCTAGTAAAGACCAGACCTACTCCCATAATTTACATTTTAAGATAACAGGATTAGCCAGAAGATTTAATCCAGAGACTGTCCTTAGGCAGGATACATAATCCTAAGGAATGTATCGGGGGGGGGGGGGGGGGGAGTTTGTCCTTTCTTCCTCCTTGAGAATTCCAGGCCCCTCTCTCCTTGGGATCTGGAATTCTTATCAACTAGGCTTCTTATCAACCTGCCTAAGAAATGAGTCTCAGTTACCCCATCTATTTGCATTGAAGTGATGGGACCAGATGCCATGATCTTAGGTTTTTGAATGTTGAGTTTAAAGCCATTTAAGTTTTAGGTCATTCTCCGCTTTCACCTTTATCAAAAGTTTCTTTAGTTTGTCACTTTCTGCCATTAGGGTCGTGTCATCTGCATACCTGAGGTTATTGATATTCCTTCCACAATCATGATTCCAGCTTGTGATTCATCCAGCCCAGCATGTTGCATGAGGTACTCTGCATATAAGTTAAATAAGCAGGGTGACAATATACAGCCTTAATGTAATCCTTTCCCAATATTAAACCAATTCATTGTTCCATGTCCTGTTCTAACTTGCTTCTTGACCTGCATACAAGTTTCTCAGGAGGCAGTAAGGTGATCTGGTATTCCCATATCTTTAAGTATTTTCCACAGTTTGTTGTGATCCACACAATCAAGGGCTTTAGCTTAGTCAATGACGCAGATGTCTTTCTAGACTTCTCTTGCTTTTTCTATAATCCAGTGAATGTTGGCAATTTGATCTCTGATTCTTTTGTCCTTTCTAAATCCAGCTTGTACAGTACATCTGGAAGTTCTCAGTTCATAAGCTGTTGGAGCCTAACTTGAAGGATTTTGAGCATTACCTTGCTAGCATGTGAAATGAGCACAATTGTGCAGTAGTTTGAACATTCTCTGTCATTGCCCTTCTTTGGGATCAGGATGAAAACTGACCTTTTCCAGTCCTGTGGCCACTACTGAGTTTTCCAAATTTGCTGACATATTGAGTGCAGCACTTAAGTACTGAACTCTTTTAGGACTTGAAATAGCTCAGCTGGAATTCCATCACTTCCACTAGCTTTATTTATAGCAATGCTTTCTAAAGCTCACTTGACTTCACACTCCAAGATCTTTTTTTTTTTTTTTTTGTACAATTCTTCTGTGTATTATTTCCAACTCTTCTTAATCTTTTCTGCTTCTGTTAGGTTCATACATTTTCTGTCCTTTATTCTGCCCATCCTTGCATGAAATGTTCCCTTTTTATTTCTAATTTTTTAAGAGATCTCTAGTCTTTTCCATCCTATTTTTTCCCCTTTATTTCTTTACATTGTTCACTTAGAAAGGTTTTTTTTTTTTTTTTTAATCTCTCCTTGTTCTACGGAACTCTGCACACATTTGGGTATATCTTTCCCTTTCTCCTTTGCCTCTTGTTTCTCTTCCTATCTCAGTTATTTGCAAGGCCTCCTCAGAAAACCATTTTGCCTTCTTGCATTTCTTTTTCTTTGGGATAATTTTGACCACAGCTCCTGTACCACGTTACAAACCTCCATCCATAGTTCTTCATGCACCGGGCCTATCAGATCTAATCCCTTGAATCTATTTGTTACTTCCACTATATACTCATAAAGGACTTGATTTAGGTCATACCTGAATGACCTAATGGTTTTCTCTATTTTCTCAACTGAAGTCTGAATTTTGTAATAAACAGCTGATGATCTGAACACAGTCAACTCCTGGTCTTATTTTTGCTGACTGACTGGAGCTTCTCCATCTTCAGTTGCAAAGAATATAGTCAATTTGATTTCAGTATTGACCATCTGGTGATATTCATGTGTAGAGTCATCTCTTATGTTGTTGGAAGAGGGTGTTTGCTATGACCAGTGTGTTCTCTTGGCAAAACTCTATTAGCTTTTGCTCTGCTTCATTTTACACTCCAAGGCCAAAATTGCCTGTTACTCCAGGTACCTCTTTTTTCCCCCAAGTATCTCTTGATTTCCAGCTTTTGCACTCCAATCTCCTATGAAGAAAAGGACTTTTGCTTTTTGTGTGTGGTGTTAGCTCTGGAAGGTCCTATAGGTATTCATTATATGTTTATATGTTTCTAACCCAACAATCGCAGAAGGCAATGGCACCTCACTCCAGTATTCTTGTCTGGAAAATCCCATGGACAGAGGAGCCTGGTAGGCTGCAGTCTATGGGGTCGCTGAGGGTTGGACACGACTGAGTGACTTCACTTTCATTTTTCACTTTCCTGCATTGGAGAAGGAAATGGAAACCCACCCCACTGTTCTTGCCTGGAGAATCACAGGGACGGTGGAGCCTGGTGGGCTGCCATCTATGGGGTCCCACAGAGTCGGACACGACTGAAGTGACTTAGCAGCAGCAGCAACCCAACAATATAGTGTTGCAATTATTACTTTATATAATCTTATGAAAGGCAGAGGATTCAGAAAGCAAATTGCCAACACCCATTGGATCACAGAAGAAGCAAGAGAATTCCAGAAAAACATCTATTTTTGCTTCATTGACTATGCTAATGCCTTTGACTGTGTGGATCACAACAAACTGTGGAAAATTCTTAAAGAGATAGGAGTACTAGACAACCTTACTTCAGATCAGATCAGATCAGTCGCTCAGTCTTGTCCAACTCTGAGACCCCATGAGTCGCAGCACGGCAGGTCTCCCTGTCCATCACAAACTCCCAGAGTTCACTAAGATTCACGTACACTGAGTCAGTGATGCCATCCAGCAATCTCATCCTCTGTCGTCCCCTTCTCCTCCTGCCCCCAATCCCTCCCAGCATCAGAGTCTTTTCCAATGGGTCAACTCTTCGCATGAGGTGGCCAAAGTACTGGAGTTTCAGCTTTAGCATCATTGCTTCCAAAGAAATCCCAGGGCTGATCTCCTTCAGAATGGACTGGTTGGATCTCCTTGCAGTCCAAGGGACTCTCAAGAGTCTTCTCCAACACCACAGTTCAAAAGCATCAATCCTTTGGTGCTCAGCCTTCTTCACAGTCCAACTCTCACATCCATACATGACCACTAGAAAAACCATAGCCTTGACTAGATGAACCTTTGTTGGCAAAGTAATGTCTCTGATTTTGAATATGCTATCTAGCTTGGTCATAACTTTCCTTCCAAGGAGTAAGCGTCTTTTAATTTCATGGCTGCAGTCACCATCTGTAGTGATTTTGGAGCCCAAAAAAATAAAGTCTGACACTGTTTCCACTGTTTCCCCATCTATTTCCCATGAAGTGATGGGACCAGATGCCATAATCTTCATTTTCTGAAAGTTGAGCTTTAAGCCAACTTTTTCACTCTCCTCTTTCACTTTCATCAAGAGGCTTTTTAGTTCCTCTTCACTTTCTGCCATAAGGGTGGTGTCATCTGCTTATCTGAGGTTATTGATATTTTTCCCGGCAATCTTCATTTCAGCTTGTGTTTCTACCAGTCCAGCATTTCTAATGAAGTACTCTGCATATAAGTTAAATAAGCAGGGTGACAATATACAACCTTGACGAACTCCTTTTCCTATTTGGAACCAGTCTGTTGTTCCATGTCCAGTTCTAACTGTTGCTTCCTGACATGCATACAAATTTCTCAAGAGGCAGATCAGGTGGTCTGGTATTCCCATTTCTTTCAGAATTTTCCACAGTTTATTGTGATCCACACAGTGAAAGGCTTTGGCATAGTCAATAAAGCAGAAATAGATGCTTTCCTGGAACTCTCTTGCTTTTTCCATGATCCAGCATTGTTGGCAATTTGATCTCTGGTTCCTTTGCCTTTTCTAAAACCAGCTTGAACATCTGGAAGTTCACAGTTCACATATTGCTGAAGCCTGGCTTGGAGAATTTTCAGCATTACTTTACTAGTGTGTGAGATGAGTGCAATTGTGTGGTAGTTTGACCATTCTTTGGCATTGCCTTTCTTTGGGATTGGAATGAAAACTGACTTTTTCCAGTCCTGTGGCCATTGCTGAGTTTTCCAAATGTGCTGGCATATTGAGTGCAGCACTTTCACAGAATCATCTTTCAGGATTTGAAATAGCTCCACTGGAATTCCATCACCTCCACTAGCTTTGTTCGTAGTGATGCTTTCTAAGGCCCACTTGACTTCACATTCCAGGATGTCTGGCTCTAGGTGAGTGATCACACCATCATGATTATCTGTGTCGTGAAGATCTTTTTTGTACAGTTCTTCTGTGTATTCTTGCCATCTCTTCTTAATATCTTCTGCTCCTGGTCCATACCATTTCTGTCCTTTATCGAGCCCATCTTTGCATGAAATGTTCCTTTGGTATCTCTGATTTTCTTGAAGAGATCCCTAGTCTTTCCCATTCTGTTGTTTTCCTCTATTTATTTGCATTGATCACTGAAGAAGGCTTTCTTATCTCTTCTTGCTATTCTTTGGAACTCTGCCTTCAGATGTTTATATTTTTCCTTTTCTCCTTTGCTTTTTGCTTGTCTTCTTTACACAGCTATTTATAAGGCCTCCCCAGACATCCATTTTTCTTTTTTGCATTTCTTTTCCATGGGGATGATCTTGATCCCTGTCTCCTGTACAATGTCACAAACCTCATTCCATAGTTCATCAGGCACTCTATCTATCAGATCTAGGCCCTTAAATCTATTTCTCATCATAAGGGATTTGATTTAGGTCACACCTGAATGGTCTAGTGGCTTTCCCTACTTTCTTCAATTTAAGTCTGAATTTGGCAATAAGGAGTTCATGGTCTGAGCCACAGTCAGCTCCTGGTCTTGTTTTTGCTGACTGTATAGAGCTTCTCCATCTTTGGCTGCAAAGAATATAATCAGTCTGATTTCAGTGTTGACCATCTGGTGATGTCCATGTGTAGAGTCTTCTCTTGTGTTGTTGGAAGAGGGTGTTTGCTATGACCAGTGTGTTCTCTTGGCAAAACTCTATTAGTCTTTGCCCTGCTTCATTCTGTATTCCAAGGCCAAAATTGCCTGTTTCTCCAGGTGTTTCTTTACTTCCTACTTTTGCATTCCAGTTCCCTATAATGAAAAGGACATCTCTTTTGGGTGTTAATTCTAAAAGGTCTTGTAGGTCTTCATAGAACCGTTCAACTTCAGCTTCTTCAGTGTTACTGGTTGGGGCATAGACTTGGATTACTGTGATATTGAATGGTTTGCCTTGGAAACGAACAGAGACCATTCTGTCATTTTTGAGATTGCATCCAAGTACTGCATTTCGGAATCTTTTGTTGACCATGATGGCCACTCCAGTTCTTCTGAGGGATTCCTGCCTGCAGTAGTAGGTATAATGGTCATCTGAGTTAAATTCACCCATTCCAGTCCATTTTAATTCGCTGATTCCTAGAATGTCGACATTCACTCTTGCCATCTCTTGTTTGACCACTTCCAATTTGCCTTGATTCATGGACCTGACATTCCAGGTTCCTATACAATATTGCTCTTTACAGCATCGGACCTTGCTTCTATTACCAGTCACATCCACAGCTGGGTATTCTTTTTGCTTTGGCTCCATCCCTTCATTCTTTCTGGAGTTATTTCTCCACTGATCTCCAGTAGCATATTGGGCACCTACTGACCTGGGGAGTTTCTCTTTCAGTATCCTATCATTTTGCCCTTTCATACTGTTCATGGGGTTCTCAAGGCAAGAATACTGAAGTGGTTTGCCATTCCCTTCTCCAGTGGACCACATTCTGTCAGATCTCTCCACCATGACCCGCCCGTCTTGGGTTGCCCCACAGGCATGGCTTAGTTTCATGGAGTTAGACAAGGCTGTGGTCCTAGTGTGATTAGATTGACTAGTTTTCTGTGAGTATGGTTTCAGTGTGTTTGCCTTCTGATGCCCTCTTGCAATACCTACCATCTTACTTGGGTTTCTCTTACCTTGGGCATGGGGTGTCTCTTCACGGCTGCCCCAGCGAAGTGCAGCCATTTCTCCTTACCTTGGACGAGGGGTATCTCCTCACCACCGCCCTTCCTGACCTTAAACATGGGATAGTTCCTCTAGGCCCTCCTGCGCCCGCGCAATCATGGCTCCTTGGACGTGGGGTTGCTCCTCCTGGCCGCCGCCCTTGACCTCGGGCATGGGGGCGTGGGGTAGCTCCTCCCACCCACCGCCCCCATCCACAGGCTTGGGGCATTGGGTATCTCCTCCCAGCCACCGCCCCTGGCCTCAGACATGGGGTAACTCCTCTCGTCACCGCCCCTGACCTCGGACGTGGGGTAGCTCCTCTTGGCCGTTCCTGCGCCATCACAGTCTGGTACTATCGGCTGCTGCCCCTGACCTCAGACGTGGGGTAACTCCTCTTGGCCGCCACCCTTAGGGCATGGGGTCCTCCCAGCTTCTGCCCCTGACCTCAGACTTGGGGTGGCTCCTCTCGGCCGCGCTTTGGCGTGCCCGTTGCAGCTGCCTGCTCTTTAGCGCACCTGTCACAACCTTACTTACCTCCTGAGAAACCTTTTCCAGGTCAAGAAGCAAGTTAGAACTGGACATGGAACAATGGACTAGTTTAATATTGGGAAAGGATTACATTAAGTCTGTATATTGTCACCCTGCTTATTTAACTTAAATGAAGAGTACATCATGCAAAATGCTAGGCTGGATGAAGCACAGGCTGGAATCATGATTGTGGGAGAAATATCAATAACCTCAGATATGCAGATGACACCACCCTAATGGCAGAAAGGGAAGAGGAACTAAAGAGCCTTTTGATGAGGGTGAGAGAGAAAAATTAAAAAGCTGGCTTGAAACTCAATATTCATAAAACTAAGATCATGGCATCCAGTCCCATCACTTCATGGCAAATAGATGAGGAAAAAATGGAAGAAGTAACAGATTTTATTTTCTTGGGCTCCAAAATCACTGCAGACAGTTACTGCAGCCATGAAATTAAAAGATGCTTGCTCTTTTAAGAAGAAAAGCTATGACAAAACTAGACAGTGTATTAAAAAGCAGAGATATCGCTTTGCTGACAAGTCAAAGCTATGGTTTTTCCAGTAGTCATGTATGGATGTGAGAGTTGGGCTATAAAGAAGGCAGAGCACCAAAGAATTGAAGCTTTTGAATTGTGGTGCTGTAGAAGACTCTTGAGAATCCCATGGACAGCAAGGAAATCAAACCAGTCAATCCTAAAGGAAATTAGTCTTGAATATTCACTAGAAGGACTGATGCTGAAGCTCCAAAACTTTGGTGATCTGATGCAAACAGCCAACTCATTGAAAAATACCCTATCTTGGGAAAGAATGAGAGTATGAGGAGAAGGGGGAGACAGAGGGTGAGATAGTATGAGGCCAACAGATCAGAATACAGTTGCCATTGATAAGATAACTTGTTACACTCACAGATCCTAAGAAGATGGTTAGGATCATCTGCATGGTGATAAGCCATGGAGAAGCACAAAGACAAGTCATGAGGCAGAGTGAAGAAAATTATTGGCCAGAGTTTTTGTTGTGGTTTCTATGTGAAGGAATAAGTGAGGCAGTGTAAGCAGGCTGAGAATTGGCTAGCTTAAATAAATTCAACAGGGTCTAGGGCATAAAGTCTGTTCCTGTTATATCTGGCAGTGGGGCAATGAGGGCAGATGGATAGTGGCCTAGGGTCTGATAAAGAACATAGTGGGAGTAGAGGCTCTCCAATGGTTGGTTTGCATATGAAAGGCACACTCTCATGTGTGCCTTATTTACTCTCCCTAAGAATTAAGTATCCTTGGGAGGGGTGAAACTTCCAGGGTTAGCAAAGCTTCAAGATGACAAATCTCAAGTATGAAAACTAGAAAATACGTTTATTACATAACACTCTTATCAACCATCCATTGCTTAGTGACTCAGGGAAGGGCTGAAAATGAGGGAAGAGACCATCTTGCTTTGGCATCTTTAACCAGGGACAGAGTTCTGATGAAGCTATGTTCTAATGGGGTCATCATCTCTACCATTCTCCCTTGTTTCTGCTCTACACACTCCTCCATTATACCTCATCTGCCACAAGTGTATTAATAAGAAAATGAGACCTAGCATTTATTGAGCAAGTATCTTATCATGGTCTTTCTATTATTCCAATTTAGAGGGTTTTTCTGTTTCAGTGTTAGGGGAGCTAGAACAAGGCTTCACTCTATTCTCCCTCATCACGGGTGTTTCGCCGAAAGTTTTCACTTTCATCTCAGGTTCAAAGGGTTTGTTAACAAATAGGCCACTCATTATACATAAGTAAATAATACCAATAGTTATTAGAGAATTAGCTTACTTTCAGTATATTAACATTAAAAGAAAAGAGAAATAGAAAGAGCAGAGAATACATCACCAAATTGGGTTTTGACCAACATCCAGACTTAATCAGCATTGGAAAGTCCCATGTTACAGAATATCTGGAGTCCCAGTTAGGAAAGGTTCCCAGGCAGTGCACTCACTTCATGGGTGAGACTTAAAAGATTGCAGTTTGGAGTTTCTGCTTATAATCCCAGGACAAGCTGATATCATATCAATCTATGACCAAATGGCAAGCCTGGTTTCATGTTAATGCTGTTTGTTTATCTTGCAAAACTTGGAATGTTGCTAAACCTGGGACTTGGTTGGCCAGGCCCCCTTCGGGGGCTCAACAATCTTAAGATTCCTCCCCCATCTTTTCTAAGGTGCTGCAAGTCTTGCACTCACAGCAGGCAGGTTAAAAGCGAGGTCAGAGGCCTGCTCTCCTTGGTCTCTGAAGCCTAAACAAGACTATTTATTTAATTTCCCTAACAATGGGGGAGATGAATGAGATAAAATCTGACCTGAACCTGGACTTCCTGAGAAATAGCATTACATTTGGCTTTTTTGATCCAAAAGCTCTTGACACAAAAAAATGTCTGGGTAAAGGCTGTCTTAGTAATCAGCTCTTGGAGGGGTTAGAAATCTTCATGTTGTTCTATTCTTATCACTAAGCATCCAGAATTCCTTGATGTTTTCCCAACAAGGAAACATGTCTATGATGTAGAAAATGCTTAATTATGACCTCATACCTTTTCCTTGCCATCTGAAGCCACATATACATTTACAAAAGCATTGTCACACAGAAGACATTTGAGTACAATGATGGAAATTGCATGGAAGCCAGAATATGTGCACTGAGTTGCACTTTGAAAAATTAGTAAAGAGATGTGATAGGAAAAGTTGGGGGTGGGGAATTGTTTGTGATGCCTAAACCTGTTTGTAAGGCACAGGTACTAGCATCAACCATCTCAGGTAAGTGATCTTACAAAGAAAGAGCACAAAATCAATGAATCCTAAGTCCATTTCATTCGCCCAAGATCAAGAGGGTGGCAGGGGATTGGGGGTGGTGGAGTGGCAGTATCAAAGTGGACAATGGAAGGGGAGAGAGTTCTGGGCATGATGGCTGTACACCTAAAGACGTTTTGAAGTTTATGGCCCAAAGCAAGATTCAGCTGGACAAAGTGCACTTCTGCCAGGATAGCCTCAAATGTTCATTGTCAATGTGATGAACTGGGAATAAAGAGAGAAAGAGAGCATCATCTTTCCACTCCCTTACCAGCCCCAGTTTGTTTGTTCCACAGGAACTCTGACTTCTGATTATTTTGCTACAAACATGGACTTTTGCCTCAACAGGAAACATTTTTAAAAACTAATTCTTAGCTTTTTACGTTTCCCAGAGGTCCTAAGCTCTTTCTGAGCACACTCAAGTCAAGTGTGGATGGTGAGAGAGAGAGAGAGAGAAATGTGCTCTCTCCCTGTCAAAGAGACACCTTGAGGCACCTTGAGCAGGGCAGTATAAAATAAGCATTTTCCTTTTTTGATGAGGACGTTTAGGACAGAGGTATCCTCTGTCAGAGAGGGACTGCAGGGAAGTGAAGCAGACTCAGCATCTGGGCATTTTTCAAGTGAGCTGGTGGAGAAGTGGATGGACTTCCTCTTTCTTGGCCTCTCTCCTGAGGCTATTTGCCTCCTTCCCACCAGCTTTATCATCGTGACATGGTGACTTAGGGGAAAATTATTATGTAGGTGGATTTTTTCCTCTCCTCTCTGCCCTACTTCCTGGGTGTGGCACATGACAAGGTCTTGGTTATGGGAAATGGTTGGGTGAAGGAAATTAGAAGTTACTCTTAGCTGAGTAACTTCAGATGAGGCCAGATCTGGAACAGAAAGACTAGAGTTGTTTTGGGGGCGGGGGTGGAGAAGAGGCATTTAGAGCAGTAGCTCTCAACCTGGTTGCATACTCAACTCACCAGAAGTATCTTTAAAATACTGCCAGGGTCCAGCCCCAGTAGGATCCAGGGATTCCCTCAGGAGGACAGCGTCGGTGATAAGGAAAGTAAAAGGAGAGAGAAAGAAGCTTGATCTACCTTGGTTTACACAGAAAGCCAATAAAGTCCATGACATGGGACTTGCTCTGTCCACGGAGGCCACCGGTGCCCTCTCGGTGGGGTGAAGACGCAGGGCGCCCTTCCCCTGAAGATGCTAGGCGCCTTCCCGATTGAATCTTAGAAGCCCAGGCTGATAAGTGGACTCAAAGAGCCCCTGTGCTCCAAGTAGTCATCCTGAAAGAAGAACAGAGAGAGAAAAAGAGAGAAAAGGAAAAAAGAATGACACGGGGAGACCAAGCCTGATGAGCAAGGCCCGTAACTTTATTTTTTAAAGGAGCTTTTATACCCTCAGTTGTACATAGAGGATAATAGGGGGGTGCAGAGTCATGCAAGGTCAGCAGTCCTTGACCCTTATCAAGACCAGGCTTTCTTTCTGCAAACTTAACATATACAAAGGCTTTAGGTGAATTACATCATCTTCTGGCCAGGAGGCCTGCTAACATTTTTCTTCTTATAAAGGTTAGTTAACCAGAAAACTTATTTTCTCCAAAGGTGATCTTTCTAAAGTTTGGCGCCACTCCCCAAAAGCACTAGACACTAGATAAAGTTGCATTTCTATAGGGCAAAGATGCAGTGGGGTGTAACAAGGAAAGAATTTATTACCTCGAGGGTCTAAAGTTGTTAACATCAAGGCTACTACTTATTTTTCCTATATACTAACTATATTAATTAATATACTCACAAGGACACAATGGGTAAGGGATATGGAAACTTGGCAGCAAGCATTAGCTCAACAATGAAATCCTCTACCAGTTCTATTCTAATAATTTTTAACTCCCTGAGAAGCTCTGCATTGTTATAATATCTTAAGCTTCCCGTGCCTCTCGTGGTTGGGAGGCTATAAACAATCACATGCGTAGCTGTAAGAGTCCAGATAAGCCTGTCAGGCAAGTTAGAAAGCTATCTGAGGGATTTGAATTGGAACACACCTATTATGCCCAGGAGACTTATTAACTAGAGCTTTAAGTTTATTTTTTTAGAGAAAGGTGGTCACGGATAGCCCCCCTGTTAATGTCAGAGGAGTTGGTGAAAGTCATAAAATAGTAAGACAGACAGACTCTGGTTTTGGGGTAGGTGCTCAAGCAGGTCCAGGGGGTCCCTCGAGTCCTGATTCGCCTTTGCCTGTCAGGTCCTCTCCGCATGACCTTTGTCATGGGTGGGATCTCCCATGCTAGCTCCTGGCAAAATATCAATGCTTGGGGTCCCACCCCCAGAGATTTGAATTTAATTGGTCTGGGATGTAATCAGGCCATTGAGGTTGTAAAATCTCAGATGATTCTAACTTGCTGCCAGAATTGAAAATGGAAGATTTAAAAGGAGGAGAGGGGGAAGACTGGAAGATCTTTCCTGTTGTCTTGGAGAGTGGTAAGTATGGGGCAAGGGCAAGAGTTTACAACAAAATGACTTGGCCTGTTGAAGAGGAAGAAATAGGAATATAGAGTTCATTCCAGCCATCATACCTGTGACACTTGGGCTAGAAGTGACCTAGAACCTGAAGAAATGCTTCCATCCATGCTTCTGGTACTCTGGGGCCTTCGACTGGCTAAACTAAGAGCTGCAGCTGCAGCTGCTGCTAAGTCGCTTCAGTCATGTCTGACTCTGTCTGACCCCATAGACAGCAACCCACCAGGCTCCCCCGTCCCTGGGATTCTCCAGGCAAGAACACTGGAGTGGGTTGCCATTTCCTTCTACAATGCATGAAAGTGAAAAGTGAAAGGGAAGTCACTCAGTCGTGTCCAACTCTTCACACCCCCATGGACTGCAGCCTACCAGGCTCCTCTGCCCATGAGATTTTCCAGGCAAGAGTTCTGGAGTGGGGTGCCATCCCCTTCTCTGAAACTAAGAGCTACCAAATTCCAAATCTGCTCACTCTCTCTTTGCACTATGGATACATGGCACTTCTCACACTCTCTTCGTATTTATTGGAGGCAAAACCTTGATGCAAATGAGAAGTAACGGTCTGTCTTTTTTTCATAATGGACTGTTTTGAGTATGTACATCTTTCCTTGACATCCTTGGGGTGTTTTATACGTTATCGATCAGAGGAGTTATATTTACTGACTGTGCTATACATGTTAAAGGTGAAAGAGAGTACTAGAAAAGAAAAATGTCCAGTTTCTATTTCTCAGTGAAATTATAAAATACAGGAATCTTGGGAAACTAGTGATGAGTCAGCATAATAAATTACTAAGTTTCATGATATTATTATAAACCAAACTTCTGGATTGAGATGAAGGCCTATATCTCTTTCTGCAGATGGTGGAATTGAGACACAGAGACTGACAGTTTCATCTCCCACCTAATGGTATCAGGCCAGTATCAACCTCTTTATCTAAGAATAGTCAATAAAATGGTACCTACATCCAAAGTTATGACTGAATTTGGAAGTGAGCCAATGTGTTCAGTGTGGGGAGAAGAAAGAGCTCAGAGATGGGCAAGGAGACACAGGCTGTTTGCTTGACTTTTCTGCCCTTAGGTCCAGAGGAAATCAGAGCTTGACAGGATGCACAGGGAGAGAAAAGGAAAAAAGGGAAATAAAAATTATGATCCCATTGAAGGAAAGTGTCTTGTAGTTCCCCTGCCACCATTTTTGGGCAGAAGGATGTCTAAACAGTGTTCTCAGACTTCAGTGGGTTTAGGAATTTCTGTGTATCCTGATAAAATGAGAGCTGACCCAGTGGATCTGGGGTGGGCCTGGTACTCTGCATTTCTTTTTTGTTTTTATTGATTTATTTTTAGATATAATTGACATATGACATTGTATAAGCATAGATATAAATGCATTGATTTGATCCATTGATATAGTGAAAGATGATCACCACTCTGACATCAGCTAACACCTCTATCACATCACATCATTTCTTTTTTGAGTTCAGGACAATTAAGATCTAATCTTTTAGCAACTTTGAAGTTTATAACACGGTACTGTTGACTGCAATTATTATGTGGTACTCTGCATTTCCAACAAACTTCTCTAGATGATGGCCATGCAGCTGGTCCCTGGCTCACACTCTGGGTGGTGGCAGGGAGGTGAGGGGTTGCATTATCCACTCTTGGGACCCCCTCATCCAAGCCTTCAAAACTGACCCATTCTCTCCCCTCCATCACTTTTGCTATCATCAGCCCCTGCACTGGTAAAAGTTGTGTATTCTTCAGGGTCTGTGAGGTATATGTGCATATGCATAAACACACACACACACACACACACACACACACACACACAAACACACATGCACCAAGAATCACAAGACCCCAGGATGACATGAGCAAGTAGTGGACATTGGAAGGCAGAAGGCAGGAGGCTGAAGAGCCTGGACAAGGACAAAAGGGCAGGGTTTGTTCACTCACTCTTCTGGGGATTAAATCTCTCTATGCTTCAGTTTTCACCTCTGCAAAATAGGGATTTGTTGTTGCTTAGTCACTAATTGTGTTGTCTCTTTTAAGACCCCATGGACTGTAGCCTGCCAGGCTCCTCTGTCCATGGGAACTTCTCAGGCAAGAATATTGGAGTAGGCTGCCATTTCCTTCTCCAGGGGATCTTCTTGACCTGTGAATCAAACCTGTGTCTCCTGCATTTGCTAGGCAGATTCTTTACTGTCTGAGCCACCAGGGAAGCCCCACAAAATGGGGATGGCTATTAGTCTTTACCTCAAAGAGCTATTATATGACTATCAGTTCAGTTCAGTTCAGTTCAGTCACTCAGTTTTGTCTGACTCTTCGTGACCCCATGAATCACAGCACGCCAGGCCTCCCTGTCCATCACCAACTCCCGGAGTTCACTCAAACTCATGTCCATCGAGTTGGTGATGCCATCCAGCTATCTCATCCTCTGTCGTCCCGTTCTCCTTCTGCCCCCAATCCCTCCCAGCAGTCTTTTTCAATGAGTCAACTCTTCTCATGAGGTGGCCAAAGTACTGGAGTTTCAGCTTTAGCATCATTCCTTCCAAAGAAATCCCAGGGCTGATCTCCCTTAGAATGGACTGGTTGGATCTCCTTGCAGTCCAATGGATGCTCAAGAGTCTTCTTCAACACCACAGTTCAAAAGCATCAATTCTTCGGCGCTCAGCTTTCTTCACAGTCCAACTCTCACATCCATACATGACCACAGGAAAAACCATAGCCTTGACTAGACGAACCTTTGTTGGCAAAGTAATGTCTCTGCTTTTCAATGCTAGCTAGGTTGGTCATAACTTTCCTTCCAAGGAGTAAGCGTCTTTTAATTTCATGGCTGAAATCACCATCTGCAGTGATTTTGGAGCCCCAGAAAATAAAGTCTGACACTGTTTCCACTGTTTCCCCATCTATTTCCCATGAAGTGATGGGACCAGATGCCATGTTCTTAGTTTTCTGAATGTTGAGCTTTAAGCCAACTTTTTCATTCTCCACTTTCACTTTCATCAAGAGGCTTTTTAGTTCCTCTTCACTTTCTGCCATAAAGGTGGTGTCATCTGCATATCTCAGGTTATTGATATTTCTCCCAGCAATCTTGATTCCAGTTTGTGCTTCTTCCAGTCCAGCGTTTCTCATGATGTACTCTGCATAGAAGTTAAATAAACAGGGTGACAATATGCAGCCTTGATGAACTCCTTTTCCTATTTGGAACCAGTCTGTTGTTCCATGTCCAGTTCT
This sequence comes from Bos indicus x Bos taurus, assembly GCF_003369695.1. Classification (NCBI taxonomy): domain Eukaryota; kingdom Metazoa; phylum Chordata; class Mammalia; order Artiodactyla; family Bovidae; genus Bos; species Bos indicus x Bos taurus. The sequence goes on along the minus strand of NC_040101.1, from coordinate 50,672,021 downwards.
AACTGTTGCTTCCTGACCTGCATACAAATTTCTCAAGAGGCAGATCAGGTGGTCTGGTATTCCCATCTCTTTCAGAATTTTCCACAGTTTATTGTGATCCATACAGTCAAACTATATCAACTACTAAATGAATGAAGTGAAGTCGCTCAGTTGTGTCTGACTCTTTATGACCCCGTGGACTGTAGCCCAGCAGGCTCCTCCATCCATGGGATTCTCCAAGCAATAATACTGGAGTGGATTGCCATTTCTTTCTCCAGGGGATCTTCCCCACCCAGGGATCGAATTCAGATCTCCCGCATTGCAGGCAGATGCTTTAACCTCTGAGCCCATTAGCAATATTATTATTATTATTACCCCGAGGCTAGATGTGTACCCTCATATGCGATCATGTGTTCAGCAAGCATTTGTGAAGTATGGCCTCTACCTAGCCCTGGAGGGGTTTCTGAGTGGGAAGTCTGGCTCAGTCATACCTCATCTATGTTGAGATGAATAAACTCCTTGTTCTTCATACTGAGAGCCTGGAACATTCCTGGTGGGAGAGATGTGAGATAGGCATGATTGTGGAGAAGTTCCTTCAACAGGTCTAGTTATTTCCCCATTATGGAGAGGCCTGCAGGGAAGCTGCTCACTCTTCTGGTGGGAAATGAGCCTCTTCTAGGGCAGCCACTGGACTGAGGTTTCTCTCAACTAGGGGAGCCTCTGGAATCCCTGTGATGGCAGAAGCCAGTGCCCTTAGCATCAGTAGCAGGTCTCTTCATCTACTGTATGAGGGTCAGCCAGCCAGCTCCTGGATCTAAAATAGCTCCCCTATCTTAACTGTTGGGGCTACCCTTGTGATCCATGGACCTTCTCTTTGGAATAAAACAGTGCAGATACATAATGTTTGCATGGTAGTCTTAAAAACTGCTCAGTCTCTAAGAGTCCTTCTTTTTGGGAAGGTAAGCTCTGGGTGGCCCCACATGTAGGCAGAGCTGGGGTTAAAAAGAGAGCTCATTTACTGCAATGAATAACCTGAGACAGTTACTCTCTTCTCCTGGGCCAGTCTCCCCATCTTCATCCAAGTGGTGGAACCAATCAACACTGGCTTTACCTGAGAGTCACCCTGGGAGGTTTAAAAAAAAAACAAAAAAGCAAGAAGGGGGAGGAACTTTCATAGAACAAAAGAGAACCCAGCAACCACATGCAGTGAGTGGATCCTAAGATGATCTAGGGAATCTCATTGTGGACCAGATCTTAGATGATTTTGAGGACTCACTGAGAATTTTGTGAGAGTGCAGGTGGCATGGCAATTATGTTAAAAAGAAGTCTTTCTGATAGGAATGTTTACAGATGAGGGGACCAAACTCAGGGGGAAAAGCATGCCTCAGGGGATCATATGGAAAAGATTAGCGAGATTATTGTTGAAGCTGGGTAGAAGGTGCTGGAACCACTGGGAAATTTTAATAAAAATGATACTATGTTACTACCCTTTAGATTCTAATTTAATTCGTCTGTGTATACTGGTCATTAATATTTTTGGAAGTTCTCCCAGTATTTCCATGGGGCAGGATTTGAGAGGTACTGGTGAAAGGCACATGGAGACTGGTTATTATTCTTTATACTTAGGTGTATGAGCAAAAATTTCTAGGATAAAAAGTTAAAATTCATCTGGGGTAAAGCCCTAGTTTTGGTATTTTTGAAGTTCTCTAGACGGTGAATCTAACACAAGGATCCAGGGGGATGATGTCCAGTTTCGAGTGCCTTTTTGTTAATATTCCTTCATTATGAGAATAAGCTTGGAACTTCCTGCAGGAAAAGGGTTGGGCCTGAAGGAATTCAGAAGGAAAATGGCAGCTGAGAGAAGAGAAGCTACCAAATCTCATTATGTCAGATCAGCTCTGACCACCTGTAAGTCTAATAAGAGATGGTCTTTCAGGAAGCTCTTTCTAAAATGCACCTCTCACTGGCTCCCAGTCACACCCAGAGAAAGCCCAGCCATGGCATGGCAGATCAGGCTTTTCAGAGCCTGCCCGCCTGTCTCAGACCGTTTGCAGCATCAGTCAACATGTGTACCTTGCTTCTCCACTCAGTAGGGCTCTCTTGGAGAGCCTGGAAGAGACATGCTTTAAAACAGTAACTCCTTGTGTTCTAAGAGTCCCTAAAGAAACAGAGGGGGATCTCCACCGTGGAACCAAGGGGCATAGACCTTGCAACTGTTTAGCCAGTGCTTGGAAGTCATACAGCAAACACACTTTAGAAAGTGCCAAATAGGACTGGCTCCATAATCTGTGGGTCACGGTGCAAAATGGAAATGTTGAACCCCTTGTTAAAAAATATTGTTAAGATTCAAAATGGTGACCCCAGAGCATTTACCCAAATGTGGGCATCTGGGGGGCATTTGCACAGATGGCACCCCCACAGCAGCCACCCTGATATTGAGTTACAGGCCCTGGAAGGGCTTTATTCAGTTCAACTGCATAACCACCCAGTGAGGGGTAGGTGGATATAAAATGCAAATGCTAAGGACCACCTACACATAATCTCTTTCTCTTCCTGGGGTAACAGATCTTCTCTGAGACAACTGGGTCAGTGTCTAGGGCTTACAAAACACAGAACAGTGGAGGGGTGGGGGGAGAGAGCAGAGGGAGAGAGGAAGAGAAATTCTTTCAATTCTGTGTGCTGTGATGAGATTTGGCCTTCTCTCAATTATAACGTGGGAACCCCCTCCTCACTCAGTTACCCTCCCACAAAGACACTGAATGAATGGAGAATGACTGTCAAAAACACACTGAAGAGAAGATACATGCACTCCCACCCTTTGGCTAACCACACAAGTCACAAGGATGTGGGTGGAGCGGGGGGTGGCTCAGCCTGCCTTTGCTGGAGTTCCCAGCAGGTTGCTTCTTACGTGCTCTTGGAAGGAGATGAGGAACTGGGCTACCCCTGGAGGCCAAGAACACACAGCCCTTCTGGACACTTACGGCTTGCATTCTCCAGCTGGACCAGGCAGTTTAGGAAGCCACTGAAGCCCAGTTGGAGTTCCTGGTCTGTATACCTCAGGACAATCAGCTGCAGAAGGGGCCTGCTGAGCTGGAAGCCTGTGGGGAGAGAGAGGAGGTATGGCCACCTGGCTGAGCCCTCCCAAGGAGCATCTTTGGGAGCACCAGTTCGCCCAAGGGTAGAACTCCAGTGTTCTTGCCTGGAGAATCCCAGGGACAGGGGAGCCTGATGGGCTGCCGTCTATGGGGTCGCACAGAGTAGACACCACTGAAGCGACTTAGCAGCAGCAGCAGCAGCATTAATCAGGCTTCAGAGACAAAGAAAGAAGAACAGGCCTCTGACCTTGTTTCTGACCTGCCTGGACACTGCCCTGACTACGTGCCCTGACTTACTGGAGAAGAACAACATTAAGTTGGTATTTCTCATGGGTATGTTAACCCAGAGGTATTGGGGGGCTCTAGAGACCAAGTTTCTCATAGTGGATGCTGCTGCCATCAGTAGGAGACCTCATGCTGGACTCATCAACATGCCCATGATGGAGTGCAAACCTGAGCCTGGATGCTTTGTTTCCCTTCTCTAGATTTTGCTCATTGGTTGAATGAGGGGTTTAGAGAAGGCAATGCTCCTCATAGATTCCACACATGATGCTTTCATTCTAATCAGCACTGCCCTTTTTCATTTTAGCTCACATGCTCACTTTCCTGGAAAAGTGAACATTTCCTGGAAATGTTCAAAATATTGCTTAGAAGTGTGTGCAGAATCATCCTGCCTCCTCATTCCTGATTCCAGATTGAGAGGGGGTCAAGAAGAGGACAGGCATGGTTTGTGGAGCCTGCACAATGGTGATGCAGCTTGTGATGGCCAGAATCCTCCATGTGCTGTCTAGGCAGCTGGGGGAGGACAGGATGGGAACAGGGGGAAGGAAGGGTGTGAGTGTTCCTGTCCCCCTGCCCAAGTCAGGAGAAGAAAGATGTACACACATGTTCCTCTCTGAAGAGTTTCCTTTGTCCCCAGCTCTGTCCTCCTGCCCTAGAAACCAGGTCCCACTGAAGTAGGAGATAGATGGGCTCCAGGTTAGACATTTACAACTAGCCTCTTGTTTGCATTTCCTGAGATAAGGGTTAGTTGGACTCCAGTTGAGGCATTTACAATCAGCCCCCTGTTTGCCCTTTGAATGGAGTTAACAACAGAAACAGGATAAATAGCCATTCTTTGTCTCTTATACAAACATCTCAAGGAAATAATTATGGCAAGGACAAAGAGAGGCAAAATCTTTTACAAAGAGTAAAGTATTAAGGGATCTCCCTCCCCTCTCTTTTGGGACAAGGGAGACACTACACATGCTTGGAGAGGATCCTTGTGGGTTAAAAGTCAAGGGATAATGCCAGACCATAATGAGTCTTGCACCTCCCAGAAACTTTGGCTGAGGGGTGCATGTGCACCCCAGGGGAGGGCCCAAGGGTAGGTGAGGTGTGGGAAAAGAAACTAGATAATTGGCCTGAAGGAAGACAAAAACCTGGAAGAACTGACCTATACAAATGACTTAACTGCTTCTTTACGGAGTTCTTCTTCACTAAGGGGACACCCACACCCTTTCTCTCTGGGTGTGCATCTCTGCCTTGCTTCTGTCTCAGCTAAACAAACCATTTCTCTATGTGCTCTCCCACTTGCTGTTGTGCTATGTCTCTAATAATAAACTTTGTACCTGCATTTACAGTTTCTGCCTCCTTGATATTGCATTTTTCATTGGGGAAAAGATCCAGGGCAAAACAGCCTCTAGCCCTTTCTCCTTTGGTGGCTAGGATCACTGGTTTTCACCCAGGCTACCCAGGTTACCCAGGTTCAATTCCTGGGCAAAGAATTAAGATCTCACTTCAACTGCTCATTCCTGTCTCTCTGAGATCAGATGGTTCCCAAACTGAGATTTAAGGTAAACTGCGGGTTTCACCCAATCTGCTGGCTGGAGACTTCTGACTTGTGCTGTCTGTCTCTCCCCCATGAGAACTTGGTTGCTGTCACTCTCCCTCTTTCCAAGACCATCAAGGCTTAGTCCTAATCACCTCAGTGAAGGAGCCCAGGAGTTTTTCTCTTTTCTCTCTCCTTCTTTCTCTCACTTTGCCTAAACTACAACTCGCAGCATCCCCCATGCCCAAGGGCTATATCTTCATCAACTTTGCGAGTAGTGCACTGGGAAATCAGAGCTCGGCACCTGCCACTGCTAGCCAATAAATTGCACCCTGCTACATGATACACTTATTTCCTGGGGTATAAAAATTATATCTTCCAGGTTCCTCTGCCTTCCAGCATCTTTTCCCCTGAGAGGCTCGCCTGCACATGCACCATCCTTTACTTTTTCTCCTGCAATTTTCTTACGTACTCTACCCAGAAAGTAAGGTTTCTTTTTCACCTAACACTTTTATCCTCTTCAATTTTATCTTAGACGCCAAACATCAGGTAATAGACTTGGGGTTCTTCTGCTGTATATTCTCCTATCTTGCTCTGTGACCAAAAATCCTCTATGGGAATACTCTCAGCCCTTAAATCCTGATTCCTGTGACATTTCCCACTGTGGCCAATTCCAGTTTCTCCATGAGTTCCCCCTTAATTCCAGGCCTTGGCAAACCATACACTGAAATGAATAGCCTCTTGAGTTGGCCACTGTAGTGCAGACCATGATGCTGCAACAGACCTCTCTCAAGGAAAGCTCTGGCAATGCACTGGAGAATAAAAGCCCTTCTCCAGCCATGCCAGATTGGGCCCAGAGATGTCTGGCTATTATTTGATGGGGAAGTAGAGGATGCTCAAAACTCCATCAGACAAAAAGGTTCAAGGGAATTCAGGGAATGCTCTGAATCCCCTTCTGGTGCCTCCCAAATGTATCTGGAACACTGGATTGCATTTCTAGGAGCACTCAGTTCTTGGTTGTAGGCTATTCAACATGGGAGGATCCCTTTCTAAGCTAGAAGAAAACCCTTGTAAGGGCTAAGAAGGGAGGGGGAGAATTAAGTCTTACTGTAGCAGCACCTGGTCTTTATTTCTCTGGTGGCTCAGACCGTAAAGAATCCACCTAAATGCAGAAGACCTGGGTTTAATCCCTGGGTTGGGAAGATCTCCTAGAGAAGGTAACAGCTACCCACTCCATGGCTTGGAGAATTCCATGGACAGAGGAGCCTGACAGCCTAGAGTCCACGGGGTTACAAAGAGTCAGACACAACTGAACGACTTTCACCTCACATGAAAAAAAAGTGTGTGGGGTGGGGGGCGCCTGAAAATGAGTCTCAATCTTATTGCCAAAAGATGGGAAAATGGATTGAGGTTCCCTTATGTCCAGGACTGTCTCTTATAATCAAAAGCCTAAGCATTCAGAAAAACACTCCTAACATTCTAAAGAATTCCCTTCTAATTTCTCCTGTCTCTTGGTGAGGAGGGAATGGGGGAGAGGAAAGAACCAAGCTTCCCACACTCCTACAATTTCCCTTACTGTTCAGATTCTTCTGATGGGACTAAGACCTCACCTAGCTAGAGAGGCAACCCCTCTGGGACAAGATTTTATCAGAATCAATTGGAGCTCTCTCTGGTTTAAATTTTAGCTAGAGACCATGACCACAGAAAGAAAAAAGACAGTGTGGACACAATATTCTTTAGACTCTGGAAAAAAATTGGCTAAGACAAAATTTCTTTTCAATTTGCAAAACTGGCTTTTTTTTGCACATGAGATTAAAAACAACTAGTTTATTTTTTTTAATGCCTAGAGAAAACTTGAAGTTATCATGTCCATGAGATACACAGACTACTTTTCTGAGACTTCAGCTTTAGGTTAATTATTAATAGTACAACTTCAAGCCAAGGGGGAAAAAAGTGTGTGGGGGGGGGGGGTGGCAAGAGACATTTTAAATATAAAGCAGAAACTATGAGATCTCTGTCTTTCTGGGTATATATGTAAGTCTCAGTATGTGTTTCTGTCTCTGGATAATATTGTTGAGGTTAATTTGTGAATGTTGCTGCTGTTCAGTCACACAGTCATATTCGACTCTTTGCAACCTCATAGAATACAGTATGCCAGGCTTCCCCATCCTTCATCATCTCCTGGACCTAGCTCAAACTCATGTCCATTGAGCTGGAGATGTCATCCAACCATCTCATTCTATGTTGTCCCCTTCTCCTCCTGCCTTCAATCTTTTTCAGCATCAAAGTCTTTTCTAATGATCCAGCTCTTTGTATCAGGTGGCCAAAGTATTGGAACTTCAGCTTCAGCATCAGTCCTTCCAATGAATATTTAGGACTGATTTCCTTTAGGATGGACTGGTTGGATCTCCTAACAATCCAAGGGACTCTCAAGAGTCTTCTCCAACACCATAGTTCAAAAGCATCAATTATTTGGTGTTGAGGCTTCTTTATGGTTCAACTCTCACATCCATACATGACCCCTGGAAAAACCATAGCTTTTTTTTTTTTTTCTAATTTTATTTTATTTTTAAACTTTACATAATTGTATTAGTTTTGCCAAATATCAAAATGAATCCGCCACAGGTATACATGTGTTCCCCATCCCGAATCCTCCTCCCTCCTCCCTCCCCATACCATCCCTCTGGGCCGTCCCAGTGCACCAGCCCCAAGCATCCAGCATCGTGCATCGAACCTGGACTGGCAACTCGTTTCCTACATGATGTTTTACATGTTTCATTGCCATTCTCCCAAATCTTCCCACCCTCTCCCTCTCCCACAGACTCCATAAGACTGTTCTATACATCAGTGTCTCTTTTGCTGTCTCGTACACCGGGTTATTGTTACCCTCTTTCTAAATTCCATATATATGCGTTAGTATACTGTATTTATGTTTTTCCTTCTGGCTTACTTCACTCTGTATAATAGGCTCCAGTTTCATCCACCTCATTAGAACTGATTCAAATGTATTCTTTTTAATGGCTGAGTAATACTCCATTGTGTATATGTACCACATGGACCTTTGTCGGTAAAGTAATGTCTCTGCTTTTTAATATGCTGTCTAGGTTTGTCATAGCTTTTTTTCCAAGAAGTAAGTGTCTTCTAATTTCATGGTTGCAGTTACCATCTGCAGTGATTTTGGAGTTGAAGAAAATAAAATCTCTCACTGTTTCCACTGTTTCCCCATTTATTTGCCATGAAGTGATGTTATGGGATGCCATGATCTTATTTTTCTGAGTGTTGAGTTTTAAGCCAGCTTTTTCACTCTTCTCTCTCACCTTCATCAAGAGGCTCTTTAGTTTCTCTTCACTTTCTGCCATGAGGGTGGTATCATCTCCATATCTAAGGTTATTAGCATTACTGCCAGCAATCTTGATTCCAGCTTGTGCTTCAACCAGCCTAGTATTTCACATGATGCATTCTGCATATAAGTTAAATAAGAAGGGTGACAATTATACATCTTTGACATACTCTTTTCCCAATTTTGAACCAAAATTCATATCGTTGGATATTGCTAAAAGCCGACTTAAAGAGTAGAAGAAATTCAGCATGATTATTTTGAGGGAATAATGTTGTTAGTAAACAAGATAACCTACATTGTCTGCCCTCACATTATTGTAAAACACTCTATCAATACAAATGATAATAATTATAATTTATTGCTCAACTACATGGCAAACATGTTAATATATTTTATCCCTAATCCTTTCATAAACCCTACAATTTGGGATTACTTGTGTTGTACAAGTATGAAAACTGGAATTCAGAGAGATATATAAGAAGGATTATCTTCCTTGTTGCATCTTGTTAAAACTTTCCACCTATGTATCCACAATTTGCAGCTTTGAAATTATATTTGATTCTATGTTAAGCGTAACACAGGCAACTCAGTCATGAAGTTGCAGTAGTTTTTTATTATTTTGTTTTTTGTTTTTTGGCTAGACAGGGGATGGAACCCATGTCCCCTGCAGTGGAAGTGTGGAGTCTAACCACTGGACCACCAGGGAATTCCCTGTTTTTTGGTTTTTGTTTCTTTCAGTACTCCTGCACAGTCTATTGTTTCTTTTCAAACCTCATAAAAATTCTTTCTTGACTTCAACGAATTAGTGGATTGTTATAAATAACATCTGAAGTTCCTTTACTCACTCATTCATTCATTCAAAAACAGGTTTGAATTTTTAAAAACTATACACACACAAGTGTGTAAAATATTACACACAAGATCTGATTTAATGGTGATTATATGCCAAAGTCTTTGACTGAATGGATCACAATAAACCGTGGAAAATTCTGAAAGAAATGGGAATACCAGACCACCTGACCTGCCTCTTGAGAAACCCATATGCAGGAAGCAACAGTTAGAACTGGACATGGAACAACAGACTGGTTCCAAATAGGAAAAGGAGTACATCAAGGCTGTATATTGTCACCCTGCTTATTTAACTTATATGCAGAGTACATCATGAGAAACGCTGGGCTGGAAGAATCACAAGCTGGAATGAAGATTGCCGGGAGAAATATCAATAACCTCAGATATGCAGATGACACCACCCTTATGGCAGAAAGTGAAGAGGAACTAAAAAGCCTCTTGATGAAAGTGAAAGAGGAGAGTGAAAAAGTTGGCTTAAAGCTCAACATTCAGAAAACGAAGATCATGGCATCTGGTCCCATCACTTCATGGGAAATAGATGGGGAAACAGTGGAAACAGTGTCAGACTTTATTTTGGGGGGCTCAAAAATCACCACAGATGGTGCTTGCAGCCATGAAATTAAAAAACACTTACTCCTTGGAAGGAAAATTATCACCAAGCTAGATAGCATATTGAAAAGCACAGATATTACTTGACCAACAAAGGTCCATCTAGTCAAGGCTATGATATTTCCAGTGGTCATGTATGGATGTGAGAGTTGGACTGTGAAGAAAGCTGAGTGATGAAGAACTCATGCTTTTGAACTGCGGTGTTGGAGAAGACTCTTGAGAGTCCCTTGGACTGCAAGGAGATCCACCCAGTCCATCCTAAAGGAGATCGGTCCTGGGTGTTCATTGGAAGGACTGATGCTAAAGCTGAAACTCCAATACTTTGGCCACCTCATGCAAAGAGTTGACTCATTGGAAAAGACCCTGATGCTTAGAAGGATTGGGGGCAGGAGAAGGGAACGACAGAAGGTGAGATGGCTAGATGGCATCACCGACTCGATGGACATGAGTTTGAGTGAACTCCAGGAGTTGGTGATAGACAAGGAGGCCTGATGTGCTGTGATTCATGGGGTCGCAAAGAGTTGGACACAACTGAGCGACTGAACTGAACTGAATTGATACCTCAGTATTGCAGGTGTGAGCTGATGGTTTTTATTTTACTCACTTTTTACCTTATACACCTGTATTGTTTTGCATTTTTTCCAGAATACAACAATAATATTTATCATTAAACATTTTTAAAACTCTGTTTCTAGTAGAAGCCACTGCTATGCTAAATATTGCAGTGAGTTCTAAAAATACAAAGGTGATTAAAGCATGATCTATCTGTTTAAATCTCCTGGGAGAGTAGGGAATGGCTTCATAGAGTAGGTGACATTTGAACTATTTTTTTCAAGCAAGGAAGGGTAGAAGTGCTTTCCAGAAAAGGGAAACAGTATGTGCAAGTCACAGATGCACAACGATATGGTGTCCTCAGAAAGATAAAATATATGTGAAAAGGAGTGGTCTGAGACAACCTAAGAGATTGGGCGGCATTAGTTTGTGAAAGGCTATGTGTGATATGCTAAGGAATTTGTTAGTAAAAGATGGACAAATAGCTTTTTAGGCAGCTTAAACTCATTTTTAGAAATATCTCTTCCAATGGCAACCCACACCAGTACTTTGCCTGGAAAATCCCATGGATGGAGGAGCCTGGTAGGCTGCAGTCCATGGGGTAGTTAAGAGTCGGATACAACTGAGCGCCTTCACATTCACTTTTCACTTTCATGCATTGGAGAAGGAAATGGCAACCCACTCCAGTGTTCTTGCCTGGAGAATCCCAGGGACAAGGGAGCCTCATGGGCTGCCATCTATGGGGTCACACAGAGTCGGACACGACTGAAGTGACTTAGCAGCAGTAGCAGTAGCAGGCATATGGAAAGTGATGAAAATGAGACTGTAAAGAAGGGGATGAATTAGGAGGCTATTGCCATAACCTAGGAAAGAGGTTAAGATCCTGATCCAAGATTCTGCCATGGCTCACACTCCAAAGGCATTTCTAAGTACAATCAGCAGGCTTTCATTAATAGGTGGAAGCCAAGAATGATTCTGAGGATTCTAGTATGACAAACTGATCTAATTCCAGTTCTGTACTCTGCTAAGTAAGTAGCCCTAAACAAACACTTTTATTACATCATTTTGCTGATTAAAAACTTACACTGATTTCTTGTGCATGTGTGCTAAGTACGTCAAGCATGTCTGACTCTTTGTGACCCCACAGACTCTACCCCACCAGATTTCATTGTCCATGGGATTTTCCAGGCAAGAATACTGGAGTGGGTTGCCATACCTTCCCCTCCAGGGGATCTTCCCAACCTAGGGATCGAACCCAGGTCTCCTGTGTCCATCTCCTGCATTGACAGGTGGGTTCTTTATGGGGGAAGCCCCACTGATCTCTTACAGGCCATCAAATCAAGGTTTCACATTGAGGTAATCTGCCTTCTCCACCTAAGCTTTTCTCTCATTAATTGCACACAGATTTACCAAGCCCATTTTTACTTGTTTTTACTGTTTTATCTCTGTTTGGTTTCTCTTATTTGAATGAATGTCTTCCCCACTAAAGTCAGTTCAGTCACTCAGTCATGTCCGACTCTTTGCAACCCCATGAATCACAGCACACCAGGCCTCCCTGTCCATCACCAACTCCCGGAGTTCACTCAAACTCATGTCCATCGAGTCAGTGATGCCATCCAGCCATCTCATCCTCTGTCATCCCCTTCTCCTCTTGCCCCCAATCCCTCCCAGCATCAGAGTCTTTTCCAATGAGTCAACTCTTTGCATGAGGTGGCCAAAGTATTGGAGTTTCAGCTTTAGCATCAGTCCTTCCAATGAACATCCAGGACCGATCTCCTTCAGGATGGACTGGGTGGATCTCCTTGCAGTCCAAGGGACTCTCAAGAGTCTTCTCCAACACCGCAGTTCAAAAGCATGAGTTCTTCATCACTCAGCTTTCTTCACAGTCCAACTCTCACATCCATACATGACCACTGGAAAAACCATAGCCTTGACTAGATGGACCTTTGTTCGTCAAGTAATATCTGTGCTTTTCAATATGCTATCTAGCTTGGTGATAATTTTCCTTCCAAGGAGTAAGTGTTTTTTTAATTTCATGGCTGCAATCACCATCTGTGGTGATTTTTGAGCCCCCCAAAATAAAATCTGACACTGTTTCCACTGTTTCCCCATCTATTTCCCATGAAGTGATGGGACCAGATGCCATGATCTTCGTTTTCTGAATGTTGAGCTTTAAGCCAACTTTTTCACTCTCCTCTTTCACTTTCATCAAGAGGCTTTTTAGTTCCTCTTCACTTTCTGCTATAAGGGTGGTGTCATCTGCATATCTGAGGTTATTGATATTTCTCCCAGCAATCTTGATTCCAGCTTGTGCTTCTTCCAGCCCACTAAAATATGCCACTTAAAATCATAAGTATCTTCTGAGACCCAGTTCACTCATTTGTTTACTCAATAAATGTTTGAGCTCTTGTGTGCCAGATACTGTGGTAGGTCCCAAGGAATCAAAAATGAGAAACATTAAAGATCTCATGGTTAATGACACGGATAATACAGCATAGTGAGGGTACTGATAAAGATACACACTGGGGATAGAGTGATGTCAGGACTATAGTTGTGTAAGTTGACCCTTGCTTGTGCCCCACTCCTAAGAAAAATTTGGCATCTCTCCACAGACAAAAGTGCCTTTGTGGGAACTATAAGTGTCTATAATGAGGGATCTGGGAGGAATCTTGCCAAATGTGCACTGAGTAATAGACATACAAACCATGATCTTCGTCCTGGCGTTGGACCCTGCAGTGGCCCATGAACTGGCTCCAGCCCTTCATGTCCTCAGCTCAGAAACTCCTGAAAAACACTGTCTTAGACAATCACATATGGATGAAAGATCCATTGTGGAGCTCAAGGTTTCTAGCAGAGAACTTCCAGGACAATATTGAAGCAAAAGAATTACAAGTTTGGACATACCAGAAGGGGTTAAAATCAAACAAACAAACATGATTTTACCACATCAACCCTCCCCCAACACAGCACAGCTTAGGGCCAGGAGCTATCTTCTGAGCCTGTGATATCTCCAACAAGGGAAAGTGAGAGTGTGTGAGTGACCACCTGGCCTCCCCAGCTGTGTGGAACACAGAAAGGAGCTCATTTCCTTTTCAGCCCATCCATGAACTTAATCACAAACTTCAGGACTGGGGAGTGGGAAGAGTCTGGGAGGACACCAGATAGAATTCCTGGAGAAGGTTGAAAGAACACGGTTCATACTGTGCTGTGGACTCCATCAAGAAACTATAAGCTGCTGGGGATGCATCACTCATGATCCCCATAACTGGTCCACAAGCTCCCCCAGTTCTTGGCACAAGCTAATATACACACATGCTCCCACCCTGTGTCCAGCTCCCTGTGTGCATTTCTGACAACAGTAGTGATGAAATTGAACGGGGCCCCCAGGCACAGAGGCATCATTTTGATATCTATTTCTTTAGGCAAGAGTCCAGCCTTCATGACCTTCCCTGAATTCCGAAGGGCAGATTCAAACACACCCATGTTAGTGCATGTAGATATCCCTCATTCTACTTAATGGTTGCATAGCAGAAAAGAATCCTCCCGCCAATGCAAGTGATGCAGGAGACACAGTTTCGATCCCTGGGTCAGGAAGACCCCCTGGAGTAAAGAAATAATAACCCACTCCAGGATTCTTGCCTGGAAAGTTCCATACACAGGGGAGCATAGTGGGTTACAATGTGTGGGGTCACAAAGAGTCAGACACGACTGAGCACACACAGAAAGCCAGCCAGAATCTGCAAGCCAGAAAGAAAACCATAGCTTTAGCACCACCTTTGGGAAAACAAAAGGGAAGCTATCAGCACTTGGTGAGGTAGTTAAAGGATTGAAGATGGCATTTTAGGCACCATGAACAGATTGACCCAAGTGTGAGACTGAGAAGCACCACTCTACTGGAAGTGGAAGAGGTTGGTGGCCAATGGGAAATGCAGGAAGTTTGGTGGGAGGCAGGGAGTGGAAAATGAGTCTGGAGATGCAAGCCACATCAGATCATGACAGTCCAGGTTTAAGGGCTCAGAAATTTAATTCTGCTGGTTGAAATTGGAAATGAATGTGTGAGCCATAGGACACATATAAATCTGATAAAAATGAGCTTCAAAGCAGAAGTGTAGGATTCACAGGCTAACCCATTAGAATCTCCATTCTCTCTTTCCCAGACTCCTCTCCAAAACCTCTGAGGCTGTGGAGAACTATTAATAAACTTATTATTATTATATATATTTTTTTGGCTGCACTATGCAGCATGCAGGATCTTAGCTTCTCCACTCAACCCACAGTGAAAGCACAGAGTCTTACCATTGAACTGCCAGGGAAGTCTCTCAATATTTTTCAAAATGATAACCCACAAGATTAAATTCCAGTTATTAGTAGATGGAATAGTTTTGACTTTCTCAGGATGGTTAATCTGAGGATGGGGGAAAGATAGGAGGTTGTGCCAGTAGTGCATTTAAAGAGTGCAGAAATAGGGTAGCGGTCTCCAGATAGGTGGTCTTACTGAAAACCTGAATGAGATGAAATATATCAAAAGTAATCTCTGAATTTGGGTGGTCATTCTTCTCCTGGAGTACAGGCTACAGCTGAGAGTTTGGCCTTAGCACAGGCAGCAGGCCGCTGCTGGGGAAGAGAAGCTAACAGAGCTATCTGTGGTTGCACAGTGCTAGAGTGACAAAGCTAGAAAATTAAAGGACCTCAACATGCAACTTGTTTTCTCAGAATCTTGAGCTAAAGAAATAAACTTTTGAAAACAAAGAATAAATTTTTGCAGTTTCATAGCATTGAGAAGACAAACACTTGCCAGAGGACAGGGGCCTCAATGAATGTTCAGTTCAGTCACTCAGTCGTGTCCAATTCTCTGCGACCCCATGAATTGCATCACGCCAAGCCTCCCTGACCATCATCAACTCTCGGAGTTCACTCAAACTCATGTCCATCGAGTCGGTGATGCCATCCAGCCATCTCATCCTCTGTCATCCCCTTCTCCTTCTGCCCCCAATCCCTCCCAGCATCAGAGTCTTTTCCAATGAGTCAACTCTTCACATGAGGTGGCCAAAGTATTGGAGTTTCAGCTTTAGCATCAGTCATTCCAAAGAACACCCAGGACTGATCTCCTTCAGAATGGACTGGTTGGATCTCCTTGCAGTCCAAGGGACTCGCAAGAGTCTTCTCCAACACCACAGTTCAAAAACATCAATTCTTCATCACTCAGCTTTCTTCACAGTCCAACTCTCACATCCATACATGACCACTGGAAAAACCATAGCCTTGACTAGATGGACCTTTGTTGGCCAAGTAACCTCTCTTCTTTTGAATATTCTATCTAGGTGGGTCATAACTTTCCTTCCAAAAAATAAACGTCTTTTAATATCATGGCTGCAATCACCATCTACAGTGATTTTGGAGCCCCCCAAAAAAATAAAGTCTGACACTGTTTCCGCTGTTTCCCCATATATTTCCCATGAAATGATGGGACCAGATGCCATGATCTTCGTTTTCTGAATGTTGAGCTTTAAGCCAACTTTTTCACTCTCCTCTTTCACTTTCATCAAGAGGCTTTTTAGTTCCTCTTCACTTTCTGCCATAAGGGTGGTGTCATCTGCATATCTGAGGTTATTGATATTTCTCCCAGCAATCTTCATTCCAGCTTGTGCTTCTTCCAGCCCAGTGTTTCTCATGATGTACTCTGCATAGAAGTTAAATAAGCAGGGTGACAATATACAGCCTTGACGTACTCCTTTTCCTATTTGGAGCCAGTCTGTTGTTCCATGTCCAGTTCTAACTGTTGCTTCCTGACATGCATACAAATTTCTCAAGAGGCAGGTCAGGTGCTCTGGTATTCCCATCTCTTTCAGAATTTTCCACAGTTTATTGTGATCCACACAGTGAAAGGCTTTGGCATAGTCAATAAAGCAGAAATATATGTTTTCCTGGAACCCTCTTGCTTTTTCAGTGATCCAGCAGAAGTTGGCAATTTGATCTCTGGTTCCTCTGCCTTTTCTAAAACCAGCTTGAACATCTGGAAGTTCACGGTTCAGATATTGCTGAAGCCTGGCTTGGAGAATTTTGAGCATTACTTTACTAGCATGTGAGATGAGTGCAATTTTGCGGTAGTTTGAGCATTCTTTGGCATTGCCTTTCTTTGGGATTGAAATGAAAACTGACCTTTTTCAGTCCTGTGGCCACTGCTGAGTTTTCCAAATGTGCTGGCATATTGAATGAAGCACTTTCACAGCATCATCTTTCAGGATTTGAAATAGCTCCACTGGAATTCCATCACCTCCACTAGCTTTGTTCGTAGTGATGCTTTCTAAGGCCCACTTGACTTCACATTCCAGGATGTCTGGCTCTAGGTGAGTGATCACACCATCATGATTATCTTGGTCATGAAGATCGTTTTGTACAGTTCTTCTGTGTATTCTTGCCATCTCTTCTTAATATCTTCTGCTTCTGTTAGGTCCATACCATTTCTGTCCTTTATCGAGCCCATCTTTGCATGAAATATTCCCTTGATATCTCTAATTTTCTTGAAGAGATCTCTAGTATTTCCCATTCTGTTGTTTTTCTCTATTTCTTTGAATTGATCACTGAGGAAGGCTTTCTTATCTCTTCTTGCTATTCTTTGGAACTCTGCATGCTTATGTCTTTCCTTTTCTCCTTTGCCTTTTGCCTCTCTTCTTTTCACAGATATTTAAGGCCTCCCGAGACAGCCATTTTGCTTTTTTGCATTTCTTTCCCATGAGGCTTGTCTTGATCTCTGTCTCCTGTACAATGTCACGAACCTCCGTCCATAGTTCATCAGGCACTCTATCAGATTTAGTTCCTTAAATCTATTTCTCACTTCCACTGTATAATAATAAGGGATATGATTTAGGTCATACCTGAATGGCCTAGTGGTGGTCCCTACTTTCTTCAATTTAAGTCTGAATTTGGCAATAAGGAGTTCATGATCTGAGCCACAGTCAGCTTCCGGTCTTGTTTTTACTGACTGTATAGAGCTTCTCCATCTTTGGCTGCAAGAATATAATCAGTCTGATTTCAGTGTTGACCATCTGGTGATGTCCATGTAGAGTCTTCTCTTGTGTTGTTGGAAGAAGGTGTTTGCTATGACCAGTGTGTTCTCTTGGCAAAACTCTATTAGCCTTTGCCCTGTTTCATTCTGTATTCCAAGGCCAAATTTGCCTGTTACCCCAGGTGTTTCTTGACTTCCTACTTTTGCATTCCAGTCCCCAAAGAATGTACTAGCAGTTAAAAGACTAATGTGGAGATCTAACACTAATGATCTACAGCCTCCCTTTTAACCTGGGGCACTTAATCTGGATGTGGTATAAGGCTGAGAATTCAGGCTTGATCTCTGAGAGTGGCTGTTCATAACAGAAAAGCTAGTAGTACTTTTGATGACTGTACTGAGCAGAAGTGACAAAATGGTAGATTTGAAAGACTTCAAACATATGGTTAGTCCTCCATCAAGATATTTGCCATATTCTGTAAATCTTAGAAGCAAGAGGCTAAACCTTTGAATCAAAAATACCATTGAAAAGCAGAATGAAATTTCTTGTAATTTCTCTGGTCTAAGGAAAGCAAGAGAATCCTAGAGGGTTGTGCACTATGCACAAGGGTAAACTAGACATAGACTGAATCTCATAAAACTGCAACCAGCTTCAACTAAGCACAGACCCTGATTGCCTTACAGTGATCATCTTTGCATACTATTTGTCTGGCAGAGGAGAGGGTGAGCCATCTCTTGTTGAAGAGAACAGTGTCTAGACTCTACAGTTTCTATACACAGTATATGGTTTCAATAAAAGCATGAAAGCACATTCACACAGGTGATTCATTTCCTTGAAGTTAACAAAGACTTAAAATAATGGTAATTAAGGACTTCAAAAACAGAAACATGGACAAAATAAACAATTTTGGAACAAAATAGAAAACTGAAATATGTTAAAAAATCAAATGATAGTTCTAGAACTGAGAAAGACAATCTGCAGTTAACTACAATATCTGAAATTGAGGAGATAGTTTTAAGAGCAGATTGATATGCAGGAGACAGGATTAGTGAACTGGAAAAGAAAAGATGAATACAAAATTTCGAAACAGAAACTCAAAGGAAAAAAAGAGAAAATATAGGGAAAACGTTAGGAAACAGATCTAGTACATTTTATACTGGAGTCCTAAAGGGGAAAAATAGAATGGGACAGAGGCAATATTTGATGAAATAAGGGCCAAGATTTTCCAAAACTCATGAAAATGTATCAACCTATAGATCAAGAAGCTCTATGAACCTCAAGCAGAATAAGACAAAGAAAATTATATGTTGTAACATCACAATAAACCTCTTAAGTAAAAAATATATATATATAAAATCTTAAAAGCAGTCAGAGAAATTAGATACTTTTTAAAGCAGCAACAATAAACCTAATAGCAGATTTCTCAACAGAATTGTGGGATCCGAAGACAATGGAATGATATCTTTAAAGTGCTGAAAGAAAATAGCAAGCTAAATCCTGCTTCCAAAGAAAATATCCTATATAAATTATAGCAAAACAAAAAAAGAAAGAAAAAGAGTATTTGTCACCAGAAGACTTGCACTAAAAGCAAAACTAAATGAAGTTCTTTAGTCAGAAGGCAAATGATCTCAGATAGAAACATGAAAATTCAAGAAGCAATGAGGACCACTGGAAAAGTATATATGGAGATCAGTATACTGGCAATAACACACACAAGAAGACTGTCTTGTGGAATTTAACATATATGTAGAATCAAACTTCATAATGATAATGCAAAATGTGGGAAAGGAGTTAACAGGGCTCAAATAGCTCTTACATTATGGGAAAATTGTATAAGTAATAATTTACATTAAACTGAGATAAGACAAAGATGGATCTTTTAATTCATGGTAATCACAAAAAAATAAAAGGATGTCTAATAAGTTATTAGAGGGAAAAATGGGAGTATTATAAAAACTGAAACAAAAGAGGACAAGAAAGGAGGAAAAAATAAAACATGATTTTAAATATATCAGGAACATGGGAATTCCCTGGCCATCCAGTGGCTGGGTGCTTTCACTGATGTGGCCTGGGTTCAATCCCTGGTGGGGAAGCTAAGATCCCACAAACTGAACAGCACGGCCAAAATATTAATTTATTTTAAAAAATCAGTAATGTAGTAGGTAGAAACCAAACTATATCAAATGCAAAGGACTAAATATTTCAATTAAAATACTAAAATTGTCATGTTGTGGACTTCCCTGCTGGTCCAGTGGTTAAGACTCTCAGCTCCCAATGCAGGGGACCCAGGTTCGATCCCTGGTCAGGGAACTAGATCCCACATGCATGAATAAATAAAATAAATAAATAAAATTGTCATGTTGGATTAAAAACCAAATCAGAGAAAACAAAACTATAATTAGTACAGGAGACACACGTTTTTTAAAAAGACACAGAAAGGCCCAAAATTAAATAACACAGAGATACACTACAATACTAACCAAAAAGAAAGCTGTATTAATATTAAAGTAGACTTTAAGCTAAAAGCATTATTAGAGATAAAGACATTTCTTAATGAGAAAGGGATCATTCTGCCAGTAAAATATCATGACTTCACCTATGAGTGTAGTGTGTGTGT
Source organism: Bos indicus x Bos taurus (assembly GCF_003369695.1). Lineage (NCBI taxonomy): Eukaryota > Metazoa > Chordata > Mammalia > Artiodactyla > Bovidae > Bos > Bos indicus x Bos taurus. Next base: position 50,652,166 of record NC_040101.1, on the reverse strand, counting down.
GTGTTTCCAACAATATGACTTCAAAATCTTTACAGCAAATATAAACTAAAAAATAGACAATTTCACAATCATAAAGGGGAAACTTGGGACTTCCCTGGTTAAGAATCTGCCTTCTAACTCAGGGGACATGGGTTCAATCCCTGGTCCCTGGTAGATGAACTAAGATTCCACCTTGCATGGGACAACTAAGCCTTCACTCCACAACTAGAGAGAAGAAACCAAAATGTGATGCAGTCAAATAAATATTTTTTTAAAAGAGGGGGTAAATTTGCACACATCACCCATAATGGCTGTGAGAACAAATATCATAAGCACAATTAACAAACTTGACCTTTCAAGAAGAAAGAACAGTCTTGTCAACAAATGGTGCACCAGGTTGGCCCTCAGCTGGCATCTAGCTTTTGAAACTCTTCCTATGCACTGTGAGGTTGTATCTGCTGTGCTGGCATCATTTCAGTGAACACCTGCTTACCTTCTGGGAGCCTAGAATTTTGGTGGGCCATGTATGCCTACATGGTTTAGCCCCCAGTAAAGCCCCTGAACACTGTGCCCGTGTTCCTGCGTTCACTGCTGGAGGAAGACTCCACTCTGTGTGGCCCCTTCAGAGGGAGCTTCACGGTTTCCTCTAGACTCTGATCTGTCTTTTCTCCTTACAGATGCAGCTGCATACCTCTTCTGTGTTGCTGAAACAAATCAACAAATCTTAGCTGTGAGTATGAGCATATGCTTCATCTTGTGAATTCTTCTATTGGCACATTGAATGTGTGGATGGTCATGGGACCAAGACGAGTGTATTGGAAGTGCTTACACAAATAGCATCACAACTGTTCCCCAAAATGTATATTAAGAGTTTACAATAAAATACTGTACACACTACTCATAGTGTTATTCTGCACTAAAAAGATTTCAACAAAAGCAAGCAAAAGATATGAGGAAAGCATAGCTCAGAACTTGGACACATGACAGCATAATAAAAACAACTTCCTCCTGGGGTGAGAAAGGCATGCCCCTCCCTCTGCAACCACAGAACCTAAGAGAGGGCTGAAAGTAAGTTTTTAAATAAATATCCTATTATATGAAGATGCCTTCAACTGCTAGAACTTTTAGGTGAATATTCCCTCTTCCTATTAATATAAAACCACATTCTTACATAATGAGAGCAGAAATTTAAATGTAACATGATATAAATAAGTGATAGAACACTATTTTAGGTTATCACCCAGACACTATTGCATCACAAATTATTTCTAGAACCAAAAATGTCAGCTGTCCACAAATTTTCTACTAATTTCTAGTACAAAATTATTACTACTACAAAATTATTACTATTAATGAAAAAATTCCTGGTCAAAGTGTATCAATATGAAGTTTAGGAGTTTGCAGATCTCAGTGCAAAAAAAAATTTTTAGAAATGACTAGTTATGGGCTTCCTTAGTGGCTCAGATGGTAAGGAATCTGCCTGCAATGCAGGAGAGCTGTGTTCTATCCCTGGGTCAGGAAGATCGCCTAGAGAAGGGAACAGCAATGCACTCCAGTATTCTTACCTAGAGAACCCATGGACAGAGGAGCCTCATGGGCTACAGTCCGTAAGGTCGCAGAGTCACACATGACTGAGAGACTAAGCAGCAGCAGCAGCAGCAGCAGCAGCAGCAGCAATCTACACATAGGAATTTCTATTAGTGAAATCAAATGAATCTCTACCTGCTATCTTGTCTGTACAACACAACTGTCAGAGCAGTCAGAGAAGTACTATAAAAAAATGAGAACTGTCACAAATAATCGGCATCACATTTTAGGGCCATTAAACTGCAATTAAACTTCTGCTTTAAGAAAAATTTTTGGAAGTCATAGTTAACAGTTGATAGAGTGATGGAAATAAACTTTTAAAATCTGGATTTGTCATTATTTTATTATATTAATAGTCACTTCAACAGCTTCACCAAGAATGTCTCTTAATCCAAGGAGAAAATAAATTTCCCTAATCTTCCCACATTAAAAATACACAACTGTGACAGAGCAGGATTCTGTAAAACATCAATGACTGAATCATGTACAAAGCAGGTCATTGTGATAAAACAATAAAGGAAATGAAACACTACATATGGTCATGTTTTTATCATTTTTTAAAAAGTTACTCTTTTGAATACTAACTCAGCACAAGTTACGCTTGTGCAGTTTGTTTCTCACCTAACCCATTTTGATTCTTTTGAAATTGACTAAGTAACTTTAAAAATTCCCCTAACAGAATTCATGGAGGGGTAGCAAAAATGAATAATCATATATGGTTCACACAGGCATGTGTAAAGCTTGTTCAGGAATCGTATGCTTTTGAGATAGTTGGGGGATAAGGGTTAGGTTATCCTGCATAGCCTGATAAATATACAATAAATCATGGATTTATTGTATATGGCAGTTGTCAGTGTCCAGAATCCAATTTCAATACGGTTTCTAACTGTCTCAAAGCACTGAGGACCTTAAAAGGTGGGATTCAAAAGACTACCCATTTTCCTCATTCCCAAGAGGTCCTTAAATTAATGGCTAATCTATGGAAGAAGGTCCTTGTCTTCAGATTTAGTTAGGTACTAATGTACTCTTTTTTAGAATTAAACACATCAATAAACCCAAAATAGTGATCTGACTGATCATTATGCTGCTTCTGACTTTTAATTAATGACGAGAATCTGTACTCACTCAAGAGAGTGGCTGTACATTTCATATGTAAGCAAAGGCAAACAAGAGTTAGGCAAGCTTCAAAACTTTAATACAGAAAAAAAGACACTTCCAAAAATAAATGTCACACAAATAAAAGGTTTTTAAAAAGTGAAAGATATTCATGGAACAAAACCCTTTATTATCAAAATATACTAAATACTTAAATCTAATGATGTTGAGGGTTCAAATTCTGGGCCAGTGTAGCTTATAATAACATAGTAAAGTAGTGTTTTTCATGATAAGGCTGTTTTAAGACATCACTTAATATAGTTACTTTTTAAACGTATATTTTCTTAAACATCCATTTCAAAATTCATTTATTTATTTTACATTCATTTGTAAAACACATTTTCTAACACTGGGTTATTTTGTGCTTAATAATAATGAACCATGGTAAAATACTTCAGTGATTTAAAATCTTTGCTAATGACTATACCCATTACAGATTTTTTGGATACTTATACAGCTACTGCAATAATCAGAAGACCTACAATTCTTCTTAAAAATGACACTCAAGTTTGGTAAACATGCTAATAATTAGAGATGTATTTTTTTCTAAGTTAGATCATCAGGATTTTCTAGTTTGTTTTTTTTTTTAATCTGCAAAGATAATCTGCTCATTTAAGCCACTTTAAACTGACAAATTATAAAACAGAGGAAAGGTGTCATTTTAGAATTTTCTTTATAATTTCTATGGTTAAAACATGGATGTCCTCTTTCAAACTGTGATAGCACTAAAATTCTGTTTTTGAAATTCTAGATTTTAAAATGTTAAGAAATACAACGCTAGTTACATCTAGAGGGGTATTTTAATGAATTAACCTAATTACTCTTTAAGTCTATAAAGACTTTTTCTTCAATGTGGGTGACACTGCCTTATATTCATCTCAGTACTCTAGAAAATAATTCATTTTATATGTGATCCAAGACAAACTCCGACATATTCTAAATTCTATTCTATAACAACTAATGTATATCATCCTTTAGATTGACAATTTAGTAGACAGATACAAATCTAAAGCAAAGTTTATATAATTAATGGTGCTTAAGTTGGACACAACTGAGAGACTAAGCACGCACTCAATACCAAGTACAACAGACTTCATCCTTACAATTTGGAATTAATTTTCATGCAAAATTTTATATAGAGTATTGATCCTTACTTGTAGATAAGGCAAATTTTTATCTTTCAAAGTAATCAAGACAAATAGTAGAAAAAGCATTTTATTTAAATGGAAAAAGCTACATTAAGATCTGTAAAAGGTGTCAATATAATATTGCCTATACAGAAAAAAATTCAGATGTGAATAGCAACAAATAAAAGTTATACAGCTTTCTACTTAGCAGTGCAATTAATTCACATTGTAATAAAGTTAAGTCAAGTATAACAAAATCAAAACGTTTTACCATAATCAGTATACTGAGAATTACAGTGTAAAGATCATTTCAGGTTTAAGAAATCTGCAATCAATCTACAGAATACCCCAAGACAAGGGAGACAGTTAATTCATTTCATTATCAGATGTTGGGTTTTTTCAATACTGTTCACAGGAAAAAAGTAACAAGTTGACATACATGTAAATAGAATATATTTAGTCTATACAGTAAAAAAATACAAATTATAAAGTGAGCTAACAAAGAATGAAATCTGAATACAGATTTATAAAACTGACAACATCTTAGATAACACATACAGTATTTTTCATGTAAAAACATCTAGTTTCAGCAAAAAATAATTTGGTTGCTTTTCAGATGCATTGTAGATCTTGTAAGCTGAAAACGCAGACGTCCACGTATCTTAAAAACCATAATAAATGTCTTTCTCAATGCATACAAAATGATAAATGCTCTCATCACAGTCTCAAGAATATTTTTGGAAGTTTGTTTTGTCTTGCTTCAGAAATACATTTAAAATGGGTAAAAATCAGGATTTCATGGTACAATGAAACAGTAAACAGTGCTCAATTTACTGCTAATGTTGAAAAAAACCTAGATTTTACAGTACTCTGGTATATATGAAATTTTTTTTGATTTTACATTGCATATTTCTGAGTCCATTCTCTTGCGTGTCTGTTGTATCTGTAGATATACAAAAGGGATACAGTAAAAACATACAAATTAAATGTTTTAGAAGATCTGTCTATGTAAAACTGTCTAACTTTTTACATTTAATCACAATAATCATACATATACCAATTATTGGGTCAATGTGACTTTGGTTCATACATAAATAAAACAGAAAACATAAGGGATTTCTTAAACTAATAGATCTCTTTACAACCTATATGAAAATGTACCTAAGTTATAAATAACAAAATAAAGAAGTCAATTTCTAATACAAATCCATAAAAGCCAACCCTGAATGGCCATTATCTGTAAAATGCGTATGAATCAATGGTACCAGCAAGATGTAGGTCAGTTTAGGGGTAGTTAGGGATAACTTCTCTTCCTGGAGAAAGTAAGGAATATGATATTCCGTAGTTTTCAATTACCAACTTCTTAAGTTTTAGATTTACTACTTAGAATTATATATAGCTTGACAGTTACTATCAAAAAACATGCATATTATGCAAAGGCAAAATAAGTACTATTAAACAGTAAAGGATGAAACAATAAGTGGGAAGGGGTGAGATTTTTTGTAAAAAGAGTAACAGTTTTAAAAGAAAGATTTACTCCTTTGGAAAGATAAACAAGAAAAATACTAAGCGTAACTAAATGTACTTAAATACACTGATAATACTTATGTTTTGGCAGACTACATAGAAATGCATAGAAACCAATGTAAGCAAACACTTACTTTTCTTTGTCTGATTTATAGATTTGAGCAATATCTGGTACTAAGGGATCATCTGGATTAGGGTCACAAAGCAGAGAACATATGGACAATAAAACTAGATTTAAAAGAGAACACCATATTAGGTAATGAGTTTTCTACTTTATACAAAAGTACATATGTAAAAATAATTTTAATGAATACACAATAAACTTACAAAGAAAAAAAGCAAAATGAACACATTAAATTACATTTGAGATTAAAACATACAGACTCCAAATACACAGCTGGAAAATATTAGTATAGCATCCTAACCTCAGATGTTTCTTAGAGATACTTTTTTACTTTAACAAGAAAACTGTCCACTTTTTATTCTATTTTAATGCAAAAAATCTGTGTTCTAATCAATTCAAGGTAAAACAATCAAATTATAGGTAATAGTTCAAACTATTTTGGGAGACTGAGCCCATGCACTTTTTATTTGAGCTTAGAGCTAAAGAGGGAAGATTTGTAAATTATTTTCAATGAAATTTTTTATTACATGTACAGTATTTGTATCAAATGCATTTAAAAATAATATGCACAGCTATCATTACATAACTTGTATATTTTACAATGTAAATTAAAATTGAAAAAATATAGTAGTTGTTTCTTGCCATGTTGAATCCAAATACTAATGCAAATAGCTATATTTTAAAAAGCAAAAACAAACCAACAAAAAAACTAAGTGTCTGAAAAAGAAGGGATCAAGGACTCTGGTTCCTCATTGTCTGCTTCCATGCCACCACTTCCAAGGGGATACATGGAGTCTTTGGAACAATCTTCCATCTTCACCTTCCTCTACTATGTTCATTTATCTTTTTCTACTGTTACACATCCAAAGGTGAATTTATAAGGCAGAGGTGATCCTTAAATGACCTGGAAAGGGGGCGATAAGGGCTAAGAAAAACTAACATTTCATTCCTCTTTTATCTTCCGTCTACCCAAAGAAAATTTAAGTCTGTATATTAAACAAACAGGGTAAATTATCTGGGCTCATGTCTCCAGAAAGTTTCCAAACTTAACTCATGATAAAAAGTGAAATAAAACATTTAAAATATTAAAAAGTGAAAAATGAACACATATAAAGAAAATACACGCTACTTTATAAACTAAGCAAGAAGGAGGTTCCTCATCTCCTCCCTCCTGCTACCAAGAGCCCTGTACCCTGATTTCACTATTATGCATACAAAACAAATGTTTTAAGGGAAAAGGTAAATATAGTTAATGTTCATTTGAGGCCACAGGATTGGAAAAGGTAAGTTTTCATTCCAATCCCAAAGAAAGGCAATGCCAAAGAATGCTTAAACTACCACACAATTGCACTCATCTCACACGCTAGTAAAGTAATGCTCAAAATTCTCCAAGCCGGGCTTCAGTAATATGTGAACCGTGAACTTCCAGATGCTCAAGCTGGATTTTGAAAAGGCAGAAGAACCACAGATAAATTGCCAACATCCACTGGATCATCAAAAAAGCAAGAGAGTTCCAGAAAAACATCTATTTCTCTTTATGGACTATGCCAAAGCTTTTGATTGTGTGGATCACAATAAACTGGAAAATTCTGAAAGAGATGGGAATACCAGACCACTTGACCTGCCTCTTGAGAAATCTATATGCAGGGCAGGAAGCAACAGTTAGAATTGGACATGGAACAACAGACTGGTTCCAAATAGGAAAAGGAGTACATCAAGGCTGTATATTGTCACCCTGCTTATTTAACTTATACGCAGAGAACATCATGAGAAACGCTGGGCTGGATGAAACACAAGCTGGAATCAAGATTATGGGAGAAATATCAATAACCTCAGATATGCAGATGACACCACCCATATGGCAGAAAGTGAAGAGGAACTAAAAAGCCTCTTGATGCAAGTGAAAGAGGAGAATGAAAAAGTTGGCTTAAAGCTCAACATTCAGAAAACGAAGATCATGGCATCTGGTCCCATCACTTCATGGCAAACAGATGGGAAACAGTGGCTGACTATTTTTGGGGGCTCCAAAATCACTGCAGTTGGTCACTGCAGCTATGAAATTAAAAGACGCTTACTCCTTGGAAGAAAAGTTATGACCAACCTAGACAGCATGTTAAAAAGCAGAGACATTATTTTGTCAACAAAGGTCCGTCTAGTCAAGGTTATGGTTTTTCCAGTAGTCATCTATGGCAGTTGGACTATAAAGAAAGCTGAGCGCAGAATTGATGCTTTTGAATTGTGGTGTTGGAGAAGACTCTTGAGAGTCCCTTGGACTGCAGGGAGATCCAACCAGTCCATCCTAAAGGAGATCAGTCCTGAGTGTTCACTGGAAGGACTGATGTTGAAGCTGAAACTCCAATACTTTGGCCACCTGATGCAAAGAGCTGACTCACTGGAAAAGACACTAATGCTGGGAAAGACTGAAGGCAGGAGGAGAAGGGGACGACAGAGGATGAGATGGTTGGACGGCATCACCAACTCAATGGACATGAGTTTGGGTAAACTCCGGGAGTTGGTGATGGACAGGGAGGCCTGGCATGCTGCAGTCCATGGGGTCGCAAAGAGTCAGACATGACTGAGCGACTGAACTGAACTGAGTGCTTTACTATGTGCTAGTTGCATAGTGACCATATGTAGTAATACTATTATAATTTCTTATTTGACATATGAGGAAACTAAGGTTACGTGAAACTGTTCTTAAAGGACAGCTCCTAAGCTAACTAATGAGAATCGACTGTACAGCACAGGGAATTCTACTCAATGCTCTACGGTGACCTAAATGAGAAGGCAATCCAAAAAATAGGGGATACATATATATGTAAAGTTGATTCACTTTGCTGTACAGCAGAAACTAACACAATATTGTAAAGCAAATATACTCCAACAATTTTTTTTTAAGTTTCTAGAAGTCGACAAAATGAATTGTTTTTTATAAAAAGCTACCAATATCAGAAGGTAAGTATTTAACACCTGACAGTCTGCACTTTCTCTTGTAATTATTTAGCTGCATAGTTCAGTCAGTTCAGTCGCACAGTTGTGTCCAACCCTTTGCCACTCCATGGACTGCAGCACACCAGGCTTCTCTGTCCTTTGCCAACTCCTGGAGCTTGCTCAAACTCACGTCCATTGAGTCGGTGATGCCATCCAACCATCTGATCCTCTGTCATCCCCTTCTCCTCCTGCATAAGCTAACTGAATTTCATTTTGTGATACTATTCCAGGAAAGTTTATTAATCTGAATAACTTTATGACAGTTATCTTTCCTATATCTAGTATGTAACAGTTATGTGAAAGATTTTTTTAAAAACACTAGCATCTACACAAACATTTTATAGGGACATTTTAGGTCAGAAAAAATGCCATTCATAAATAACTAACTCATCTGAAGGGCTGTTACTTGTCTAATACTTGAAATAATCATGGCTGTAGACACTGCTTCCTATAAAGCTTATCAATTTTTACACAAGTTATGTAATCAGGTAGCATTTATTTAAATTTTTTTTAATGATCATCAATTCTTCCTCTAAATTCTTCAAGAGAAATAGTTTCCTTAAATTTTATAAAAAGGGAAAACTACCAAGTTACTTTGAGGGGCAGATGTTTCTATATCAAAATAGTAACTCAGGCTCTCTTCTGTTAGAGACAAGACAAGAGGGTGGCAAAGCAAACAGCGTTAGTGAATGAAACAAACAGCTTCAGATGCCCTATATACACATCTCAAAGAATAATGCTATATAACTGTGAAAGTTGAGAATCTGTATGGAGTATTTATCAGTCCTTACAATGATGCTATTGATTGCCTAAAGTTTAGACTAACATGCTATACGTACTGCATTATTCTAAAGTGTAAATATGTCTTTCTTTTTTTTTGGCCATACCATGAGACTTGTTCCCAGATCAGAGATTGAACCTGGGGCCCTTGGCAGTGAAAGTCTAGAGTCCTACCCATTGGACTGCAAGCAAATTCCTGTCTTTTTAAATCATTTATTTTATCTGCCTAGTTTGCCATTACTTCTTAGATGAAGTAAAAGAGAGGTAAAGCTTTATTATGTCAATAAATAATTCCATTTAATGAACCGGACAACTGGTCCTAAAATCTTATTTTTACTTCTGTGTGTGCATCTCTTTCTGTGTCCCTGTCTGTTTTTAAAGATAAAGCCCAAACTAAAGGAATGAAATGTCAACAGGCTTATCCCCAAATTTCTAGTTCTACCGTTTTAAATTTCTCTCATTTCATCATTTAGATCAGCCCATCAACACCCCTAAGCATAAGTAATACAAAAGCTATGAAAGGAAAGCAAAAGCAAAGCAGAAGAAAACAGTCGATTGGTTTTTTGTTTCAAACTTTGGTCCCTAAGACCTTTTTGCTATATTTTTTCTGTCTCACTGTTATTAACTGTTTTAAGTCTGATAAATGAAATTACCTTTTGACACAGTCAGAGCTGGTGACCATTGTGACCTCAGGATATCAAGACAAATACTTCCATTACTGTTTATGTTTGGATGGTAAATTTTTGTTGTGAAAGCAATCTAAACATAAAACAAAAAAAATTGTTGATAATCCATGAACTATGAAAGCAAACAGAACCAATTTGCTCTAAGGTAAAATGTCCTCAATTTCATATGACCTTAGAGGAGAAATGTATTCAACACAAACTAGATGAGCATCTACTTTATCCGAGTGTAGCTTTAGCTACTGATAATATGAAAGCAAATAAATTCAGTTTCCTGTTCTTCCTAACACCAAGCAATTGAGAAGTATTTTAGAAATTGTAATAAATAAGTCTGTAATAGCTGGTATGACTAGTTGAGTAGCACCTGAGATAATTAACCATGGCTTTCATCACCCCTCAAAGCGACCCTTTCCTTAATTTAATGATCAATTGACACCTGAGTCTAGAAATAGAATGCTGACCCTATTCTGGAGGAAAGTTAAGGGGCCCCAGCTTATTACCTGTGCTAAGAAAGCTACCAAGAATTCCAATCTTTCACAAGAATTGTTGTATCATTTCATATATAATCAGATGTTTTTAAAAATCTAAGGTAATTATCTCATGAGTGACAGAATTTGTTAATGATTCGCTCCCTCACTGACACCCCATCATTTGTTGGTTTCCTTTTTAGAGCTAAGCTAAATTTAATAAGAATGTGTTTTAACCTTTCCTATTTTTGTGCTTAGTTGCTCAGTTGTGTCCAATTCTTTGTGACCCTATGAACTGCAGCTCTTCAGGCTTCTTTGTCTCTGGGGATTCTCTAGGCAAAAATACTTGAGTGGGTTCCCATGCCCTCCTCTAGGGGATCTTCCCAACCCAGGGATCAAACCCAGGTCTCCTACACTGCAGGTGGATTCTTTACCACAGAGCCACCAGGGAAGCCCAAGAATACTGGAGTGGGTAACCTATCCATTCTCCAGGGGAACTTCCCAGCCCAGGAAGCAAACCGGGGTCTCTTGTATTGCAGGCAGATTCTTTACCAGCTTAGCTAGCTACCGAAGCCCTTAATCTTTCCTATACTAAATATAATAAAAGGACTGTATCTTATTTATTATATTTTGTATTCCCCAGTGCAACAGAATATGGTAGGTGCTCAATAAATGTTGGTTGAATACTTAAAAATTGAGAAAGAAGGATCAGCCTTGGAAAGAAAATCCCCGGAATGGAAAAGTCTAATTCTTGACCATAAACACTTCCAAACTACACATATGTAAGGAGGAAGGTAAGATAGGTTAGGGAAGCTAATTTCTAACCTAACAGATACTGCTTTTTGTTTACAGACATAGTAAAATATTTGATGAGGAAACATATTTTAGATTCAGTGGCTTTATGTAAAAGTTTGGACACGCCAACCCACCCACAGTCTTTTGACATCATGAAAACATCTCTGGATAGAAAGTAAATTCCCTGACATAGGGGTGACATCAATGATAAAAATAAAAATACCTTTGGTGGTTTAAAAGGATAGTCTGTCGGAAAATGTACAGTGAGAAAGAAGACTCCACCTTGATATGCGCTATCAGGCTGAAATTACAAAATAATTACATCAGTGTCTGACTGCTGTATTTATTAGTAATCCAAGATGATTCCCTCCAAATATAATGGTTTGAAAAAAAAAATGCCATCCTTTTGTCTTAAGTTCAAATCATTTACCTTGAAAACAGGTTTCTCTTTGTAGGCATGAAGGAGGATTTTCCAGCAATCATGCCAAAATCATAGTTTAAAACAAAACAAAAATAGGACACACACAGTAGAGTGGTATGACTTGACCAAATAAACCTGTTTGTGAGTACCGGTTGTTAAAGATAAGTATACACACAAGACTTTGTGAGAAAAGAATGATGATTCGCAGCAGTAATCAATATCAAAGAAAAGGGTTGAGGCTAGTATATTTCTTCTTAATTATAAAACCTAGGTTTTCATGCTCCTTCCCTTAAAGGGGCAAGAATAGAGATAAATTGAAATGACCGATTTATGAAAAGAAAAGGCTAAGTGACACTATTACATAATTTAAACCTCAAATCTTCACTTAGTAACAGTTTACAAAATAATGTGGAAAATGCGAAAAAGCCACTAATGAAACTAGAGAAATTCAGTTTCATAGAATTATCAAATTAGGAATCAACTTTATAAGAGGAATTTAAATTTCGCCATATGCCTTTATAGCAATTAGGAAATACTTATGTTACAAGCAAGAAAAAAAAAAAGGATGATTTAAAAAAGGAGGAAAGGGGAAAAAAGTAGCAAAAATACCTTTAAATTCTATTTTAATTCATTTATTTTAATTAAATGTATCATGTTATACTCTGTCAACATGTTGGTAAGAACAGAAGGCTATCATTACTTCCTACTTAAGTTTCTACATAGATATTAGAGGACCATACTGTATAATTATTCTTACTATATACATTGTTTAATTCTAGTTTAGCAAAAATTATAAGGAATGTAGAAAATATAAGTTAATTACAATCAACAGATATGATCTTCTTACTCAATTATACTATACAGTGGCATATTTACATTACTAAAATAAAGGGGGGTATGAGTAACATAAATTGCTACATGTGATTCACCTGCGAAATATTTGTGGAGGGCTATAATTCGTAAGAGTGAGAGGTGATGTTTTGAAAGTTCTTGGTAAGCAATGAAAAAAGATTCCTATCAAAGTAGTTAAATAAACATGATGCACTTCACCCTTTAAAAAAAGAACTTAATGTAACAATTTAGTGATTTTAAACATTTGCCCAGGACCCTTGCTCTGAAAATTCAGTAACTGGTGTATGTTTTAAAAGCTTAGCATGAGGCAATGATTAAAAACTCTATGGCTTCCTGGATAAAGCTCTTTCAAAGGAGGGAGGACAGAATGATGCTCATGGAAACATGTTACTAACATACTCTTGTCTAGAAGCAGACCTGAGGTGTCAGTGCCCATTCTCATACAATCAGATTTTTGCCCACAAAAAGAAAAGTCACAACTGCTTCTCAGGTGTAGAAAGAAATAAGCTTAACAAAGGCAATGAGTATAATGAGAAGCCAGTTACAGAACAGCAGGTGATTTTGAATTCAGGACAATGCAACAAGAGGCAAGCTCATGAGATGCCAACAGAGCCACTGCAAAATTGTATCTGATCTCTCACACAGTGATGAAACACTGCAGTGAAACTTACTGCTTGTTACTTGTAGGAATTCCATTATTGGGTTAATTAGACTTATATCTAACCTACTAAAACGTTGAGAGTAACTACGCTTAGTTCCAAACAACTTTCTGTATTTAAAGAAAGATAAAGCAAACACGAAGCCTGGTTGCAAACTATGCATAATGATCAGGGATTTGGTAAAGCACTGTAAATGTGTTCCAAGCAAGTATTTGCCACCAGAGCACTAGAAAATCATCATAAATCCTTTACTCATATTTTGCTTTCTGAGTGACTCAGAGTACAAGAAAATTCAACCCTAGCCACAAACATCTGATCAAAGATGAAATGGTAAGAATGAAGGATGGTTGAAGGGATTAATTTCACATATATGAATCATACTTACAGGCCCCATAATAGTTGCTTGCCAGTGGAACACTGAAACAAACAAAGGAGTTTTGGAGTCATTAATAAGAGTTCAAACCTGTACTATTAATGGTACCAAAATCCTAGCAAGAGAGTCAAGCTTACAGTCATCTCCCACAGGTCCAGCCGAACAGTGAGCAGGTGGGTCACGTTGTAGATCACTTAACTCCTGAAGCAAAGCAAAAATAGTTCAGAGTAATTCTTTTCCAGTGAAACAAGTGCAATAATCCATGAAGACACAAACAATTCATTTAAATATCATTTTAGGCAGTTCTATTCAAAATATGGACACATAAAATGTACTACGTCACTGATGGATACAAGAATATGGAATAAGATATTAAATTCCTTCATGAGACAGCTCCAAATTTTAAAAAATTAAATGAATTAAAATACTGTTTTTCTTTAGCATCCCTAATACAAAATATTTTTGAGTATCTATTATATGCAGTGTAACTTAGAATTTTTTTTTTCCCTCAAATCAATATTATACACCTAGTACTTATATAGGTACTAGGTATATAATATAGATTAAAAAAAAAACACACACACAGATCCTACTTCAACCAGTTTATAATCTAATTTGGGAGAGTGAAGGCTCACGGACAAATGGATATTTAAGGAACAACATGAAGGTTAAATGGAAAGAAAGGAGAGCAGCTGGGCCATATCTTAAAGCCTAGCACATTGATTCATATGCTCTTTTCTGCTTTCAAGGAAGCAAAAGATCATGGAAATGACACAGTCGTAGTTGGTCAGTCCTAGGCTGGCATTCCAGTCCTACCATAACTAACGCTATGACTGTGGGGAAGTAATTTACCTTCAGTTGGGAAGGAAATGACCACCACCAACTTTGAAAGGCATAAATTCAATATAAAAGACTGTAAATTAGGACTGAAGAACCTAATTTAGTTAGGCAATCAGTTAGGGGATGTCTTTGAGAAAGTGACATTTCAGCTTGAATCTAAAGGGATGAGTAGAAGTTAGTTTTGGGAGAACTGATACTGTCAGGCACAGCAGCATAAGATGAGGTTGAAAGAGCAGGCAGAGGCCAGGCAGAAAACTGAGAACAATATACATCATATTAAGGATTGGGGGCTTTATACCAAGTGCATTGGGAGGGGTTTTAAGAAGTGGCATAATCTGATTTAAAAGATGGCTCTGACTATGTACTGAATGGATCAGAGACGGGAAAAAAGGGAAGCTACAAAATTAATTGCTACAGGCAATAATAGGGGCTTGGACTAGAGAAGAGGGAGATAAAAGAGGATGAATTTGGGATATTGTGAAAACACTACTTAGGACAGGATTGATGATGAATTACGTGTATAGAGGAAGGAGAAAAGTCACAAATATACATGATGACAACAAGCAGCAGCTAATATTTACTCAATGTTTTATCATCTTAATAATCCTGTCAGGTAGGTGTTATTATGCTTCCCATTTTACAAACAAAGAATAAAAGTGACATGGTTCACTATGTGCTCACGGAACTAGTATAGTGTGGAACTGGGATTCAGACCCTGCCAGTAGGCCTTCTACAGGTGTAGATACCAATTACTGAGATGTGGGAATATACTAGATGATGTTGATCTGGAAAGTAGATATACCAAATCTGTGATCCCAGTGATATCAAAGAAAAATTTATTCAACATACAAGGCTAGAGCTTAAAAGAGGATGATACTAGAAATTAGAAAATCATTGTATATACTCTGTATTTGAAAACTGTGGGGATGATGTGAACAATTTCATGGGAACACACGTAAACAAATATTGCATTCATCAAATCTAAGATGCTGTCAATGGTAAATCACATCCTTATGTACCAATAATTAAGCAGAAATGTTGCTGATTAATTTTAAGACACATCAATTACAAGGCACATCCAGATTTTAGAAATGTTAAAATGAAAAAGATGGGCATCTTAGCATCATTGCAATGAGTTTAGTGCTCTAACAGAGACAAACAAGAAAGAGGATGTGGTAGGGAAAAGAATCTAATACATGATTAGATTTCCTAAGAATTTCTTTCTTTCCTAAGAATCTGATACATGAGCTAAATAACCAAGCCAAGTGCAAACTCAGGTCTCCTTCCAAGTTTTCTAGTCCCTTCCAGTGTAACTCGGTACTTTCCTTTTTGTTTCTGTTGTTTCTTCCCCACAGCTTGTGCTGTGCTTCTCTTCCTAACAAGAATTAACTAACAGAGTTAGCAACTTCTTTGGTCCCAGTATAGTTCAACGATAAAGTGCAAGATGTCAGTGATAGTGTTAAAAAAGCAAGGCTTTGAAGTTTAAGTCCAAGTACCATCACTTATTTGCCACATGATCTTGGGCAAAATCTCTTTTTCCCTCTCCAAGTGGCTTGAGGAATCAGTTCCCCAACCAGGGATCAAACTTGGGGCCCCAAAAGTGGAAGCACAGAGTCCTTACCACTGGACCGCCAGGGAATTCCCCATAGCCTCATTTTAGAATGACCGCTTTATTTAACGATTTTCTAATTTGGACTTATAGGAGATTGCTTTTAAAAAGATTCATCATGTTGTGTTTTCTAAACATTAGTGTAAATGAATAAATGGAACTTCTTGGCCCTTATTTTAACTAGAAAACTAATTAAGTGAAAAATGACAGTGTCTTATGAAACTGAAACAGAATCACACACATAGCTGGAGGAGGGGTGGAATGGGAGGCTGGGGTTAGCAGATGTAAGCTTTTAAATATAGAATGGATAAACAACAAGGCCCTACTATATACCACAGAGAACTATATTCAATATTCCTATGATAAACCATAATGGAAAAGAAAATATACATAAGAATGTGTGTGAGTGTTCATGTATATATACATGTATAACTGAAACACTTTGCTGCATAGCAGTAATTAACATTGTAAATCAACTATACTTTAATTTAAAAATAATTTTAAAAAGGAAAAAAAGTCTCTAATTGAGATTTAAAAAACTGTTAATGATTTGCATGTATATATTTTACAGAGTAATGCATATGTGAGTAAATCATACAAAATTAACTTTACTAACAAAAAAACCCAAACCATATTTTACTTGGAATAGCCTTGAATAGCATTCAAATTTCAAATGTCAGACTGTTCTTTCAAATCCCTTCAAAATAGTATAGAAAAATACTCGTTATCACGTTCTTA
The DNA here is from genome assembly GCF_003369695.1 of Bos indicus x Bos taurus. Classification (NCBI taxonomy): domain Eukaryota; kingdom Metazoa; phylum Chordata; class Mammalia; order Artiodactyla; family Bovidae; genus Bos; species Bos indicus x Bos taurus. The sequence continues at coordinate 50,635,459 of NC_040101.1, read as the reverse complement.
AATTTTTGTGCCCTGATTCTACCTCCTGCTGGAAGTTAGAGCTAAGGATGAGAAAGATAAAATCTAATAAGAGAACTCCTGCAAAAGCCAGGTTCTTAAGTTGTCTATTTAAAGCTGACATTATAGGAAAGCTCACTTATTATAGAAAAGAGGCAGCTGATGGTACATCAAACATTCTTAATAGTCACATCAATCATTAGTTACTACTAAAAATGACACAAGTGCTTTGGTGAGATTTACACATTCTAGAATTTTTAGGAGGGTCTTGAGAGTCCCTTAGACTTCAAGGAGATTCAACCAGTCCATCCTAAAGGAGATCAGTCCTGGGTGTTCATTGGAAGGACTGATATTGAAGCTGAAACTCCAATACTTTGGCCACCTGATGCGAAGACTTGACTCATTTGAAAAGACCCTGATGCTGGGAAAGATTGAGGACAGGAGGAGGAGAAGGGGATGACAGAGTATGAGATGGTTGGATGGCATCACTGACTCAACGGACATAAGTTTGGGTAGGCTCCAGGAGTTGGTGATGGACAGGGAGGCCTGGCATGCTACAATTCACGGGGTTGCAAAGAGTCGGACATGACTGAGCGACTGAACTGAACTGAACTGAAATTTCTAATGTTCTATCCCTTTATCAAAATATGTATCTGGTAGCTAACAAACACATGAAAAGATGTTCAACATCACTCATTATCAGAGAAATGCAAATCAAAACCACAATGAGGTACCGTTTCATGCCAGTCAGAATGGCTGCGATCCAAAAGTCTATAAGCAATAAATGCTGGAGAGGGTGTGGAGAAAAGGAACCCTCATACTGCTGGTGGGAATGCAAACTAGTACAGCCACTATGGAGAACACTGTGGAGATTGCTTAGAACACTGAAAATAGAACTGCCTTATGACCCAGCAATCCCACTACTGGGCATACACACCGAGGAAACCAGAATTGAAAGAGACACGTGTACCCCAGTGTTCATTGCAGCACTGTTTATAATAGCCAGGACATGGAAGCAACCTAGATGTCCATCAGCAGATGAATGGATAAGAAAGCTGTGGTACATATACACAATGGAGTATTACTCAGCCATTTAAAAGAATACATTTGAATCAGTTCTAATGAGGGGGATGAAACTGGAGCCTATTATACAGAGTGAAGTAAGCCAGAAAGAAAAACACCAATACAGTATACTAATGCATATATATGCAATTTAGAAAGATGGTAACGATAACCCTGTATGCGAAACAGCAAAAGAGATACAGATGTATAGAACAGTCTGTTGGACTCTGTGGGAGAGGGAGAGGGTGGGATGATTTGGGAGAATGGCATTGAAACATGTATAATATCATATATGAAACAAATCACCAGTCCAGGTTTGATGCAGGATACAGGATGCTTGGGGCTGGTGCACTGGGATGACCCAGAGGGATGGTACAGGGAGGGAGGTGGGAAGGGGGTTCAGGATGGGGAACACGTACACCCATGGCAGATTCATGCTGATATATGGCAAAGCCAATACAATATTGTAATTAACCTCCAATTGAAATAAATTTATATTAAAAAAAATATGTATCTGGAAATATGTCCTGTTACACTGTTTGGAAATATGTGACTGAATCTATGGTATATATGCACAGACAGAGTGACCCACAAAAAACACAATATATACCCTCCCCTGCCTGCAAAAAGACAGACCTCATATTTGGAAAAGGAAAAATTCTGAGATATCCTAGGGAGGTAAAAATATAAAACAAAATACTATAACTTGACATATCAAAACTGTACCTTTTTGCTCTAAGTCTGTTCAGAAGCCAGTGTACTTTTAAACACAAAAAATCAAAGACTACTTATACTTCTCCCTTTTGATTTAATTTACTCAAAGTTTTCCAGAAACTGCCCTGTTACCTGATTTATGCTTTCTCTACCATAACTGGAATTCTTATGTATCTACTTCAAGCATCACAGCCACATATGGAGTATTAAAAATAATTTAATGATTCTTATTTTAAAAAGCAATGCCAGGGTCAGTAATCTCTTCCTTTGCTCTTCTCTCCACTCTTTAAGAATTAATACTGAGCTACCGTCTTGTGAATTACACAAGCTGCTCAAGTCCATAAGATCCCCATAAGACCCAATGTATTCCATGCTGATCAAAAGCAAAAGATCTCAAAGACAAAGCATTCAGAATCATTCATTTTAATTATTGTGTGTGTGTGTATACAAAAGCAAAACAAAGCAAAATAATGCTTTGTAGGGAAAAATAAGATAAAGCAATGTATAAACTGTGAGACACCCATAAGGTTATTACCCAAATCAAACCACTATCACCCTATTAGAATACCTCCATTATGACTTTGGCAGGAAAGCATGTCACTTGCTGTTGGAGGGAGTATAAGCTGAGATTTATTTCCCTGGGGGTCCAGTGGTGAAGAATACGCCTTGCCATGCAGGGAACATGAGTTCAATCCCTCGTTGGGGAACTGAGATCCCATGTGTGGAGCAACTAAGCCCACATGCCTCAAGGAAAGATCCCAAATGACTTGAGCACCGCAACTAAGACCTGATGCAGCCAAATAAATAAATGTTTAAAAAAAAAAAAAAAAGAATGAGAGGACTTCCCTGGTGGTCCAGTGGTTAAGGCTCTGTGCTTTCACTGAAAAGGGTATAGGTTCAAATCCTGGCCAGGGAACTAAGATCCCACATACTACAGAGCCAAGAAAAAAAGAATGAGATATGTATGATGTATGTTGACATCAAACAATGTTGTGTGAAAATAAAACAGTTTTTGAGTGAAAAATATATGTGGCAGAAGTATGCCCAAAAGATCCCATAATACTATACATGCATAGAAAATAAACTAGAAGAATACACACCAAGTTCTTAATAGTAGTTATCTCTAGGGGTGGGTTGTCACCTTTTATTCTTTTTACATTGTTCTAAATTTTCACAATAATTTTTCAATTTTTTTTTTAAATTTTAAAGACAACTGCTTTACAATGTTGTGTTGGTTTCTGCCATACAACATGAATCAGTCATAATTTTATATATATATATAAAATTTTACATATACATCCCCTCCCTCTTGAGCCTCCCCTCCCACCCTCCCTAATTTTTCAACTTTTTAGAGGGAAAAAATGCTGTTTTTCTCAGCTTCTTGTGCATTTTAAGAGAGATTAAATGACACTTTTCTCCCCCACTACATATAAGCATCTTCTTTTTAAGATCACTTTAACTTATTTATTTTTGGTTGCCCTGGGTCTTCGGTGCTGTGCACCAGCTTTCTCTAATTGTGGTGAGGCAGGGCTACTCTGTTGAGATGCGTGGGCTTCTCACTGCACTGGTTTTTCTTGTCATGGAGCACAGGCTCTAGGCACACAGGGTTCAGTAGTTGCAACATGCGGGCTCAGTAGTTGTGGTACATGGGTTTAGATGCCCTCTTCCTGGATCAGGGACCAAACTGTGTCCCCTGCATTGTCAGGCAGATTCTTATTCACTGTGCCACAAGGGAAGTCCTTCTGTCATTTATTTTTAATTAAAAATTTTTACAAGACAAGGAAAGGCTGAGGAACTGTCACAGATTGAAGCGCGTGCGCACACACACACACACACACACACAAAGGGGATACAACCACTAAATCTGGGATCCCAGATTGGATCCTTGGACAGGAAAGGATCCCAGACTGGATCCTTGGACAGGAAAACAATAGTGAAAAACTGAATGGTAAAATCTGAATTAGGTCAGTGGCTTAGTTTACAATATTGTATCAATGTTCCTTTCCTTATTTTGATAACTGTACTATAATTGAAGTGAAAGTCACTCAGTCGTGTCCAACTCTTTGCGACCCCATGAACTATACTGTCCACGGAATTCTCCAAGCCAGAATACTCGAGTGGGTAGCCTTTCCCTTCTCCAGGGGATCTTCCCAACCCAGGGATCAAACTGGGGCCTCCTGCATTGCAGGCAGATTCTTTACCAAATGAGCTATATCTATGGTTATGTAAATTGTAAGTAATAGGGGAAATTAAGTGAAGGATTTATGAGAACTTTCTGTACTAATTTGGCAAATTTTCTATATGACTAAATTATTTCAGAATAAAAAATAATGAAAAATATTTTTTACATATTCTAAAATTTAATTCACAATTTTCCTTCCAAGCTTCCTTCTTTTTATGTGTTCCCTTTATTTATTAATGGAATTATTAGTCTCCTAGTCACCAGGCTCATTTTGACTCCCCTTTTTCTTGTTCACCTCGTCAGACAAACAAAATAATATATTCTACCCCAATACCTATTTGCTGTTGTTGTGTAATCACTAAGTTGTGGCTGACTCTTTTGTGACCCTATGGACTATAGCCTGCCAGCCTTCTCTGTCTGTGGGATTTCCCAGGCAAGAATACTGAAGTAGGTTGCCATTTCCTTCTCCAGGGGATCTTTCTGACCCAAGGATTGAACCCTGCTTGCCAGACAGAGTCTTTACCACTGAGCCACCTAGGAAGTCCCCAGTAAACTATTACCTCAAAAACCTATTACAATTCAACTATAATTGCTTCCCAATACTCTACCAATTACTTGCATAACAATCTTCTAAAAGCACAGTTTGATTTATTTCATTTTTCTGTTTAGAAAATGTCAGTGGCTCCCTATTATTTATTAAAAACCAAATTCAACCAATGAAGGTCTTTTCATTTTCTAGTCCTAACCCTACTCTTTCAATAGGGCTCCCATTCACAAACATGTCCAATAATTCTCCAAAGAATGCCCTTGGGCTTTCTAAAACACGTTGGGGAGATCTGTGAAGTCAAAATTAATTTCATAATAAGACTAAAATATTTGTATTTTTCACTCTCAATTATCTCATGGGTATACAGTAGAATTTTCCAGGTTAAAGATAAGTAATACTGTGACAGACTGAATGCATGAGATGTGAGAATTCAACTATCATTTATAAGCCGGACTATAATGAGGTTTGAACATGTATAAAACAGTGGCACTTTATTTTTGTTGTTGCTGTTTTGGAATATATAGTTGTTTTTAATAAAAATGTTATTTATGTTAATACATATTGTTCAGTTCAGTTCAGTCGCTCAGTCATGTCTGACTCTTCGTGACCCCATGACCTGTAGCACACCAGGCCTCCCTGTCCATCACCAACTCCCGGAGTTTACCCAAACTCATGTTCATTGAGTTGGTGATGCCATCTGACCATCTCATCTTCTGTTGTCCCCTTCTCCTCCTGCCTTCAATCTTTCCCAGCATCAGGGTCTTTTCAATTGAGTCAGCTCTTCACATCAGGTGGCCAAAGTATTGGAGTTTCAACTTCAACATCAGTCCTTCCAGTGGACACCCAGGACTGATTTCCTTAGGATGGACTGGTTGGATCTCCTTGCCATCCAAGGGACTCTCAAGAGTCTTCTCCAACACCACAGTTCAAAAGCATCAATTCTTCGGCGCTCAGCTTTCTTTATGGTCCAATTCTCACATCCATACATGACCACTGGAAAAAGCATAGCCTTGACTAGATGGACCTTTGTTGGCAAAGTAATGTCTCTGCTTTTTAATATGCTGTCTAGGTTGGTCATAACTTTCCTTCCAAGAAGTAAGCATCTTTTAATTTCATGGCTGCAATCACCATCTGCCGTGATTTCGGAGCCCCCCAAAATAAAGTCAGCCACTGTTTCCCCATCTATTTGCCATGAAGTGATGGGATCGGATGCCATGATCTTAGTTTTCTGAATGTTGAGCTTTAAGCCAACTTTTTCACTCTCCTCTTTCACTTTCATCAAGAGGCTCTTTAGTTCTTCTTCACTTTCTGCCATAAGGGTGATGTCATCTGTATACCTGAGGTTATTGATATTTCCCCTGGCAATCTTGATTCCAGCTTGTGCTTCCTCCAGCCCAGCGTTTCTCATGATGTACCCTGCATATAAGTTAAATAAGCAGGGTGACAGTATACAGTCTTGGCGTACTCCTTTTCCTATTAGGAACCAGTCTGTTGTTCCATGTCCAGTTCTAACTGTATGAGTTTATTGATATTTTTAAATTGCTAAATATTTTTATATTTCTGTTTTAATTTCCCATGTGGTAAATACTAATAGATACAGCCTATACAAACAAAAGCTCATTGAGGCACTCAATGCTTTTAATATAAGGGGCTCCTGAGACCAAAAATTTGAGAACCATGTAGTCAGGTCTGGCCTGAGTACCTGAATGTTCGCTGAACATGGCTAAGTTTTCTGGCCTTCAAAATTTTCCCTCCCCTAAAACAACCTTCCGTCTATCTCCCTATGCCCAAATTTTACCCCTTCTTCTTAACAGTAACAGTGCTGTCTTCTCAATGGGCACTTTAAAAACAAGAGGTTTGGAGACAGATCTGGCCTTACTACTGACCCTTACTAGCTATGTGACCTTGGGCAACTCCCTTAACCCCTTGCTCAAAGGCCTCATATGAGGACATCACTGGAAGAACTATGCTGCTGCTGCTGCTGCTAAGTCGCTTCAGTTGTGTCCGACTCTGTGCGACTCCATAGACGGCAGCCCACCAGGCTCCCCTGTCCCTGGGATTCTCCAGGCAAGAACACTGGAGTGGGTTGCCACATTGAGAATTAAATGAAAACATGTAACTGAAGTAGTTTAATGCCTAGCATGTATAATAGAACCTCAAGAAATACTAATTTTCTCCTTTCCTCTCCTCTTCTACCAGAATATTATTTTAAAACTAGAAATTTTTTTGCATTTATTCATGATCTCCTCCACTATACTTAGCACAATGCCTTTCACATAATGTGCTTGATATTGTTTGAGTTAATACAGTTGAAGAAACAGTGTGATCAGAAGAGCATAAATCTCTCAAATTTCTATTTTTTCCAAAATGCAACTAACTAGATTTGACAACAGAATCAGAATCAATGCTCCCTTATGTAGATTGCCTATAATAAAAAAAAAAAAATCTTAAAAACAGGTGTTAGAGAACAGTGCAGGTCACTTAAAAAGGCAGGGGCAGCCTTTTAAATAACATATAACAACATCTAGAAATGCATCTCTAAAGAATATTCATCATTAAGGTATCAAAAACATATGCTGCCATGACAACTATTTTCAATTTACAGAATATATTATATTCTAGTGAAATGTCTAAAGCCACACAAAATTTTTGTTAGACATTTTTTGTTGTGGTTCTTCTGATTTGGAAGACCTCAAAAGTTTAAATATTCCATCCTTATTATTTATTTAAGATGCTGCTGACCTACTTTGAGAACATAGCTTTGGGCTGCCTTTCCAAGATGAGTTAGGGTTTTGTGCTGAGCTGACCTAGTCTCAAAGTTAAGCTGTCTGCCAGTCACCAGCGATCCTTGGTGGCAGAGATACCCACAGCAGAGCTACAGTCTGTGGCACCAACAGAGGTTTTTTTTCTTACTTGTACCAAGGAATGAAGTTCTGAGCCTAGCAGGAATGAAGCACTTCCATATCCTTCCTAATAGGGGTCATGATTTTGATTTTACATTCTCATCCCAACTCCATTCCCAATGTTTTCAAGATTTCTTTTAATGGTATAAGATTATGATGTTAATAAAAAAAAATCCTCACAAGTCACTGGTCAGGCACATTTGCTGATGATTAAAACCGGGGCATGAAATTTGAGGAGAACTTATTTGTGGAGAAAAGTAACTTCATTAGATATAGCTTAAAAGATATATAAAAGAGGTCCTCTGGAACCTTACATGTCTCCAGGAAAATATATATAAGAGTAGCTACAGGCCTCAAGGGTCACCTCTGGAATGTGTCCATTAAAGTTTAGATCACTCAAGGGAGTCCTGGAAAGTTTCTCCTAGGACACAAAGTGTGATCTAGAAAGGAACTGGTATAAAATATCTTGTCTGACACAAACTATTTTCTAGATAAAAAATAAACTCAAATGTGAAACATTAAAAAAGTTATAAGAGCTAGTAAATTCTGAACAGCCACACGAATCACCTCAGAGTTTTGTTTTCTTTTTTCATTCCACTTCTTTAAAATTGTGGCACATCACAATACTTGAACACAAATAATGCTTATTTGTTAAAAATGTGGATTGCTGGCGCACAGAAAAAGGTAATAGTTTTTCTTTTTTAATTTGCCAGTTACTAAACACAGCACTCAGGGCTGCTACATTTTGTCCCATAGGCCATGTGCACCAACTCTAAGTGGCACCATTCACATAGATTTCAATGTGATTGGTGTTCCCCGGGGCTCTACAAAACTTCACTACAGAAAGCTGCATGTTTAAAAAATGGAAAGCATATCTTTTAAACCCAACTTAGGATATGATCTATTTTGAATAAACAAATAACACTTTTGATGTAGAAGCAAAAGGGATAGTGTTTGACATCTGAGTGGTACTACTAGCATTTACTTTACTTCAACAATGTACTGAAAATGGAAAGAAAATAGCAAGCTTGGAATTCAAAAATTAAAAGTGAAGACAGTGACATTTTAGTGGAGGGAAAAGGAAAGTTTTTTTTCTGATAAACGCTGCCAGGTCAACTTGAGGAAAAAATGTAGGGCAAAAAAAAAAGACTTGATCTCCTCCATTTCAAACTTATCAAAAAAAGCCAACCAATTCTAAACAGGTCATAGATTTAAATATGGAAGGTAAAGTAGTAGTACTTTAAAAAGAAAACATAGAATGTATTCATGGCCTTGGGGGAGACAGAGATTTCTTAAATAAGACACACAGAGCATTAACTATAAGAAAAAAAGAGAAAAACATGAACTTGATTAAAATAAACAACATCTATTTGTTCACAGAAAAGACACATTAAAAGTGTGAAAAGGTAAACCATGAAATAAAAGATACTTGTAATACATATATCTGACAAAAGGCTTGAATCCAGAATATGTTTAAAAAAATATATTCCTACAGATCAATTTTTCAAAGACAGACAAATAAGCACGTTACAAAAGAGAGTATCCAACTGGCCGACATGCACCAGCTTCATTTGTCATCGAGGAAATGCAAATTAAAACCAAAATATTATGTCACTATACCCCTCAAAGGATGGTGAAACTATAAGAAAAGTACAAATGATAGCAAAGATGTGAAGCAACTGGAACTCTCACATGCTGCTAGTAAAAAAGTTTGACAGTGACCATTAAAGGTGAACACAGGAATATACCATGATCCAGAATTCTACTGCTAGTTACACAGAGAGAAATCACATAATGTAAAAGATGGTCACCAAATAATGAGACTATATATATAGCTGTAAGTCTATATATGAAAAGAACTCGTTATAGTTAACACACTGTGTATACATAGGTTTTGTGTGTGTATCTTTCATTTCATTTCTGGTGGCTTTTTAAATTGAAAACTGAAATACATAGTTTCATCTTTTGTCTTCTTTGAGACAATGTAAGCTTAAAACAAACTGCTGCTGCTACTGCTAAGTTGCTTCAGTCGTGTCTGACTCTGTGCGACCCCATAGACGGAAGCCCACCAGGCTCCCCTGTCCCTGGGATTCTCCAGGCAAGAACACTGGAGTGGGTTGCCATTTCCTTCTCCAATGCATGAAAGTGAAAAGTGAAAGGGAAGTCGCTCAGTCGTGTCCGACTCTTAGCGACCCCATGGACTGCAGCCCACCAGGCTCCTCCGTCCATGGGATTTTCCAGGCAAGAGTACTGGAGTGGGGTGCCATTGCCTTCTCCTAAAACAAACTAATGTTATAATTAAACAGAGACTATGCAATAAATATCAAAGTGGTGAATGTATACCCCAAAATAGTCCAAGTCAATGAAGCAGTTTTCTATTCCAATCTGACACTCAAATTTAAAAAAAAAATTAATTAGGGTATTCAAATTTCGAAAAAAAATACCAGATACAGCAATGAAAGGCAGATTACAAGATACTGTTCCTGAATTATGACTAGCACTATAAAAGCACTATGAGTCCACAAAAACATGTACTTAATGAATTTATACAGCCTTACACAGCTAAGCACCTCTACTTTAGTTTAGATTTGTACATCCAACCAGACACAAAGAAAAGTACTGAGAGGCCTGAAACTGAATTTTAAATTGGCACAGATGGCATGTTTATAATATCCCTACAATATGCTGAGTGTTCTCCATAAAACCAACCTAGACACAGTCCCTGCCTCGAAGGGACTTAAAATCTAAAAGTAGATGAGGCAGCCTAATTCAAAGAGAGTAAACAAACAAAAGGAAACAAAGAAGGGAATGTAAGAGCAGAGAAGCCTCATTAATCTCTCAGCTCTCAGAAGGGTAAGAGCCCAATCTGAACAGTGGAGAAGGAAAGCTGACAAGTCAGAGTTTCCTTATTTACCATCATCCTTAATATGACAGGATGCAGTAAATATTCTCCAACAAATTGTGCTGACCATACTGAAAATGCTTTGTTGTTCTCTAGTCTCAACATTCAGAAGGTCTCAATCTCCATAATAGATAAAATATATACCCCAATGGGTATGCATAAAAGACATTAGCAGCCCATGCACAGGAACTGATTAACAGTCCAAAATCTAAATTACTGAACCCAAAGCATATGAAAGTGTTATTTTAAAAATCCTGGCTCAACAGGCAATTAATTAATGTGACACAACCATCTTTATCTCAAAACTCCTAAAACAAGACAGCAATTCTTACTGGATTGCATTTTTGATGTTGTCTCTAAAGGGATATATGAGCTATATTTGGTTTGTCTGTAAATAAACAATTCATGGGCTTTCAGTTCAGACTCTGATCTCCTTATCCAGTTGACTAGAGCTATTTCAATAAGGAGATGTCAAACAATTCTCAGAAATGTCTCTGAATACAGAACCTCTCCAAGCCCTTGAATTTAAAAGAAAAGAAAAAAAAGTATTTTAGACCATGAAGATTCCTTCTGGAAGACTTCAAAATGCTGACGACATCCAATTAATTAAATTAGAGGAACCAAATTAATTTCAATAAAAAGGTCCTGGCTGCTTCACTGTCTCTTTGGATCAGGTATCTCTGGCAAAGACTGTCTATTAAAAATGATGATATCACAGCCAAATCCCACACAAAAAGATGATGAAGAAAGAAATGACACTATTGACTTTGCTGCATCAAAGTATTATTTATTGAGTCTGAACTATAAAGAGCACAATTTAGAATAAATGTTGGAGGTCATTTAGGGACATTATCTAGCCAGTGTCTCAGTCAGATCTGTAACCACTTTCCCCCAGTGCTCTCTACAGTACCACAATATGATGACTTTCAATTTCCCAAAATGTTATTTTGCCTCTAGTTTAAAACATGACTTCCTTTTAAAGAAAAGACTCAATAATCTTCCTTTATACATATTTCCCTGGTAGCTCAGCTGGTAAAGAATCTGCCTGCAATGAGAAGACCTCAGTTCAATTCCTGGGTCAGGAAGATCCACTGGAGTAGGGATAGGCTACCCACTCCAGTATTCTTGGGCTTCCCTGGTGGCTCAGCTGGTAAAGAATCCGCCTGCAATGTGGGAGACCTGGATTAGATCCCTGATCCCCTGAAGAAGGGAACGGCTACCCACTCCAGTATTCTAGTCTGAAGAATTCCACAGACAGCGGAGCCTTGCAGGCTCCAGTCCACAGGGTCGCAAAAGTGGGACACGACTGAGCGACTTTCACTTCATACATAATATTTTCTCAGGAAGATCTCCTGGAGAAGGGAATGGCAACCCACTCCAGCATTCTCAACTGGGAAATCCCATGGACAGAGGAACCTGGCAGGCTACAGTCCATGGGGTCCCAAGAATCGGACACAATTTAGTGACTAAACCACCACCATACATAATATTTCCACCATAGGACTTACATAAATAAAAATATATCTTGACAAATTCAAGGTATCCCAGTAAAAACTGTGTTTGAGTCCACCTTATGAAGATTATGGTAAAAATGCACTTATTCCAGTAACTTGAACTCTAAACCTTGGGATCACCATGATTCCTTCCTTCCTGCACACCCCATCCCCCTCTACACTAACCAGTACCAGGTTGTTCAGATTCCCCTTTAGTCCAAATCCTCCCAATGAAATGTCCCAGGAGGAGGCCCATCATGTAGAAAAACTGAGATCCAAAGGGCAGAAGACTCTGAGAAAAGTCAGAGAGACATTTCAGAATAACAAGCCAAAGGTCTGAACCAGGGAGACACTATTAAAGAATCTGGGATCAGACTGGGCAGTAGACCAAAGAGTCTGTAGAGACTCTAAGGCCCAGAGCCTGAGATGTGACCAGAAGGGCCAAGCACAGGGAGGTGTGGTGGGTCAGACCAACTCAAAAAGGCTGGGTGGTACAATCATCCTACAACTCTTCTCATATATCCCTCTTTCCAAATGTCCTCTGCCATCAGGCTAGCTCAGACCCTCCTGGACCTCACTTGAACCAGTGCAATAAAGTCTTAACTAACCTATTTCTCTACCAACACTCTGTGGTCAAAGTATCTTAAAGTACCCTGTCAAACCGTTTCAATGTTTTTCATTAGCCTTAATAGAAGATTTATAAATCCTTAAAATGACTTTGAGGATCTGTCCCCTCTCTAGCCCCACATGTGCAACCACTTTCCCCCAACCATTCTCTGTATCAGTCATAATGACTTTCACTTCCCCAAAATGCTGTCTTGTCTCTAGTTTCAAACATGACTTCTTTTTAGACAGAAGACTCTTAATCACGACCCACCCCCCTTCCCCACACACACACAATCACTTTGTCACATCTTAAATATCATTTCCTTAAGGGGGCTTTCCCTGAACCCTCCAAAGGGTCCCTGCTATATTCACATGGCACTCTATACATCCCTTTTTGTGACAAATCTATAAACGGTAAAGAATCTGTGTTCTATGAGGGCAAGAATGTATATCTAGCAATAGGATTAAGAATGTTACTTTCTTACTTAAAAACCTTCAATGGTATCCACCAACTTCTGCATTAAGAACACATTTGTCCACATGGTGGCTCAGACGGTAAAGAATCCACCTGCAATGCAGGAGACCTGGGTTCGATCCCTGGGTCGGGAAGATCCCTTGGAGAAGGGAATGGCATCCATTCCAGTATTCTTGCCTGGAGAATCCCATGGGCAGAGAAGCCTAGTGGGCTACAGCCCATGGGGTTGCAGAATCAGACACAACTGAGAGGCTAACACTTGTCAGTACAGGTATTCAAGGCCCTCCACAGTGTTAAGGTCATACTATTTTCTGACCCCCCAAAACAGGATTATCTATTCCTTTCCAAATAAGTCATGTACTTTCTAGTGCTTGCATTTCTGTAGCTTCCTCTATGAACCTGGTTTCCATGTCTTTGTTAACCAACACCATCATTTCACTTTTTTTTTTTTTTTAATATTTACTTATTTATCTGGCTCTTCTCAGTCTTAGCTGTGGCATGTGGGATCTAGTTCCCTGACCAGGGAATGAACCTGGGCACCATGTATGGGGAACATGGATTCTTAGCCAGTGGACCACCAGGGAAATCCCATTCTACTCTTTTTTAGTCTGCAGTTTGAATTTTCTACAATAAACATGGATTTCTTTTACAATAGGAAAAAAAATGCTACCCAATCTTCCAAACCTATATCTAATTCTAACTTCTCCATAGACTTTTTCCTGATTTCCCCCAAATAAATTTGGCCTCTCCCACCTTTGACTCCCTTTATGCTCAAGTATGGTGTATTTTCCTTAGTATCCAAGTTGTTGTGATACATCTCATATATTTATTAGTTTAAAAGTTTTTAGATAATACTGCTCATACCTTGCTTTCCCATACATCTTCTTATCATATTTTGCATATGCCTTATATACATAAGGTGCTCCATAAATGCATTAATTTGAATCTAAAATATCTACTATATGTAAAGCAGTTGTGTAAGGCAGTTGTCTAAATATATGGATAATCTTTTTTTTTTTTTGGTTGTACTGGGTCTTTGTTGCTATTCACAGGCTTTCTCCAGTTGCAGTGAGCAAGGACCATTCTCTACTTGCAGTGCATGCTGGGTTTCTCATTGCACTGGCTTCTCTTGCTGTGGAGCACAGGCTCTAGGTACAGGGGCTTCAGTGGTTGCAGCTTGTGGGCTCAGTAGTTGTGGCACACAGGCTTAGCTGCTCTGTGGTATGTGAAATCTTTCCAGACCAGGGATTGAATCCATGTCCCCTGCATTGGTAGGATTCTTATCCACTGTACCACCAGGGAAGTCCTAAAATTATCTTTAAAGTACAAAAGATACCTGTGAAACAGATGGGTGCTAAATGGAATGAGAAAATCACATTATGTTACAAGTATAAAAAGAGAAATAAATCTTATTTGCATCTCAAATAAATGCTCTTTAATCAAAAGGTAATATATATTTAGAGACTCATTAATTTTGTATTATACACAAAGCTAAACATTCAGAAAACTACGATCATGACATCTGGTCCCATCATTTCATGGGAAATAGATGGGGAAACAGTGGAAACAGTGTCAGACTTTATTTTCTGGGGCTCCAAAATCACGGCAGATGGTGACTGCAGCCATGAAATTAAAAGACGCTTACTCCTTAGAAGGAAAGTTATGACCAACCTAGATAGGATATTAAAAAGCAGAGACATTACTTTGCCAACAAAGGTCCGTCTAGTCAAGGCTATGGTTTTTCCAGTGGTCATGTACGGATGTGAGAGTTGGACGGTGAAGAAAGCTGAGTGATGAAGAATTGATGCTTTTGAACTGTGGTGTTGAAGAAAACTCTTGAGAGTCCCTTGGACTGCAAGGAGATCCAGCCAGTCCATCCTAAAGGAGATGAGTCTTCAGTGTTCATTGGAGGGACTGATGCTGAAGCTGAAACTCCAATACTTTGGCCACCTCATGTGAAGAGTTGACTCACTGGAAAAGACCCTGAAGCTGGGAGGGATTGAGGGCAGGAGGAGAAGGGGAAGACAGAGGATGAGATGGCTGGAAGGTATCACCGACTTGATGGACATAAGTTTGAATGAACTCCAGGAGTTGGTGATGGACACGGAGGCCTGGCGTGCTGTGATTCATGGGGTTGCAAAGAGTTGGACATGACTGAGAGACTGAACTGAACTGAACTGAAGATCCCCACATTTATTTCACTTCTGACAATTTAAAATACAATTTTAATTCAAGTTTCATGTAGCAGCAAAACAGTACCACTGCTCTGTATTTATTTTTATGACCATTTTTGCTGTTTGCAGGACAAAAGGAAAACAGCACATAACATTAGTTAAATGTGATGAAAATTACAAGTCAGAAAAGGCCACTGTAGTTACCTAGTTCAACCCACTAAATTTCTAGATAAAGAAAATAAGGACTATGAGTTTCTTGGCCAAGGTCACAAAGCGAAAGCCAGGACAAAGGCTCAGACCATCTGACTTCCACTTTAAGCACTCTTCCTACTGCAAAACAATACTCATCTCAAGGCTGTAATAACTAGAGCACATTATTTTCAATTGACACTAAAGCCAACAATGCTCCAGTACTGAATTAAGGCCATTTGCACATTTCAGTCATGCTCAAGAGAAACCAAAGTGTGACGAATGAAGGAATGAAAAGGAATTCTTATTATCTTTTCCCAGGAGGCTTCTCCCTTATAAACGGATAGAAATGAACACTACTTTACAAGCTTTGAGGGCGTCTGTGTTCAGACACTCTGAAAAGCAAGAAAAACATGATAGGAAATTACATACATAATAGAATTTTGACACATGATGGAACATGCAACACAGAGCATTTTAAATGCTACATTATCAAAAGTTATCATTTATTTCATAGTAACCAAGAAAGATATGCTTCAGGGAAAAAGAAAAAAAGGCAGCAGCCTATTTCTCAAAGCCTACTTAAAACATAAACCTATCTACCAATATTTACATTTTTACAGTTTCATCCCTAATAACTGGCACATAGTAGGCACTTAATAAGCATTTTCATAATAAGATAAGAAATCTCTCTTAGTATCACCCAGTACTATTCTTGAATACTGCAGCTGTACCTCAGTGACTATAAAATGCTGCTACTTGTAGTAGAAAATAATGAGCACTGACAGTTTGTATCAAACAGAAATGTTCCAAGACTAGAACATTTTACGTGTTGTGTACGTGTATGTCTGTATGTGTGCTTGTATGTATGTATATGGGTTCATTGGCTTTCTCTCTCTATATATGTACACATATAGGTATATGTATGAATATATGGTAGGCTTCCCAGGTGGCTCAGTGGTAAAGAATCAGCCTGCCAATGCAGGAGACAGGAGATCCAGGTTCGATCCCTGGGTCAAGAAGATCCCCTGGAGAAGGGAATAATAGCAATCTATGCCATTATTCTCACCTGGGTAATGCCATGGACAGAGGAGCCTGGTGGGCTAAAGTCCATGGGGTCACAAAGACTGAGCGACTGACCATGCATGGATGCATAAATATATGGCATGTATTTCCGACAATAGTGATCTTACCTAAAGATCTTATGCTATGGGACAGTGATTTTGAAACTTTAATTACAGCAATTACTAATAAAAAAAAGGATTATACACCACAACCTAGTACATATAACACACATGCACAGGAACACACATACATAACTAAAACTAAGGTCTCATGAAACACCATTACTATATCCAAAGCACTAATATTTTCTATTCTATTTTTAAAGCTGCTGTTTGTGATCCACTAAACTGATTTTGTCACCCCTGTTCTGAAAGCTCATAAAAGTGCAAGAAAACATTAAAATATCAGCAAGGTGCATTGATTCCTTAGACCATAGCCTAGAAGCCAACCAGACACTGGCAAAATGAAGACTAGAAATCCCTGGTAGCTCAGACGGTAAAGAGCCCGTCTGCAATGCAGGAGACTGGGGTTCAATCCCTGGGTCATCAGGAAGGTTTCCTGGAAGGAAATAGCAACACCCCACTCCAGTATTCTTGCCTGGAGAATCCCATGGACAGAGGAGCCTAGTGGGCCA
This sequence comes from Bos indicus x Bos taurus, assembly GCF_003369695.1. Classification (NCBI taxonomy): domain Eukaryota; kingdom Metazoa; phylum Chordata; class Mammalia; order Artiodactyla; family Bovidae; genus Bos; species Bos indicus x Bos taurus. The sequence continues at coordinate 50,618,516 of NC_040101.1, read as the reverse complement.
CAGTCCATAGGGTCACAGAGTCAGACACAACTAAGCAATTAAACAAAAGATGCCAACTAGAGATGGGCAAAATTAAGACTAGAAATCACTAAACACTATTCATTCCAAAATCTATGTTGAATGCCAGAAGGATGTTATTATTGTGTAAGTAAAAAATAAAGACCATAAAACAGGTCAAAAATTTTAAAGGCATCAAATAACATATATTATGATCACAATGGAATTAAGTTAGAAGTAAGTAACAGAAAGCTCTATAACATCCCAATTATTTGGAAAATAAATCATGTTTTTTAAATAACTCAAGGACCAAAAAGGAAATCAAAAGGTAAATTAGAAAGTATTTTTAACTAAATGAAAATATAACACATTAAAACTAGGGGGAAGCAATAAAACACCCTCAAGAGTTTTACGGGTTTAGAGAAGAACAACAGGCCCAGGTCACCACCTCAGCTGGGTTCCCTCTCAGTTCAGTTCAGTCGCTCAGTCGTGTCCGACTCTTTGTGACCCCATGGACTGCAGCACTCCAGGCTTCCCTGTCCATCACCAGCTCCCAGAGCTTACTCAAACTCATGTCCATTGAGTCGGTGATGCCCTAGAGCAATCCAAACTGCTCACAAAATGAGGGTGGCAACCTGGAGGGAAAACCGTTGGGTTAATTTTACTGCTAATAAAGGTGAAGGAATCAACCCCCACCTCACCCCAGATAGAAAGGCTTTCCTAAATCTGAAAAGAGAGTAGGAATCTAATAAGCTGTCAGTGAAAGAGAAGAGCCACGCAAACAGGATAATATGAATAGAGAAGAGTGGGGACAACATCCAGGAAAAGGCAAGACAGGAAGCTGCAGAGCATGGTGGTGATTCGACCCACAGTGGTAGATAAAGTGTGTCATGGTGGTTTCCTCCCCATACTGAGGACAGCTCCTGGAGCATAAGAGCCTATCTATTACTACTGTCTAATGTAAGTAACTGAACCTTCAGATTCTGCCCAGAACCAAGTAAAATTTGGGGGGGAAAACCCTCAGCTTCTCAGAGGCCATCTAGACCAACAAAAATAGAAACTGTCTTGCCTTCAATTATTCTGAGGTGCCCTGAGGCTCCCTCCAATACCCAAACCTGCAAATCTGGATTATATTAAATATTCCAGTTTTTGTGTGTTTTTTTTTTAAGATTTATTTTGGCTGTGGTGTGTCTTTGTTGCTGTGAGTGGGCTTTCTCTGGTGGCAGTGAGTAGGGGCTACTCTTCATTGTGGTGCATGGGCTTCTCATCATGGTGGTTTCTTCTGTTGCAGGCACTGGCTCTAGGTGCATGGGCGTCAGTAGTTGTGGCAAATGGACTTAGTTGCTCCAAGGCATGTGGGATCTTCCTGGACTAGGGATTGAACCCATGTCCCTTGTACTGCAAGACAGATTCTTAATCACTGGGCCACCAGGGAAGCCCTATTCCAGTATTTTTTAAGCCAGCATACAGGGTTAAGAGGAGACAGGATAAGTATTTAAATACTTATTTTTAATTAAACATACTCTCAATTTATCCAGTGTTCAAAAAGGGGAAGGGGGAGCCAATTCATTATAGACAACCATTAGCTCAGTTTGATGGAAAGTATTACTAACTGATCACTCTGATTAGTGGTGTTCATTAAATATGTTTTCTACATGTATTTCAGGGAAATAAAATGAATAAGGATGCTACTTTGCTTTGCTGGAGGCAATCCCACATCCTGCTAGGTTTAGTTTTTGTATGTGCCTGGCTTCCTAAAATAGGCATAAACTGCCATATTTAGATCTATGCTATTTATTTCCACAGAGAAGGAACCTCAGAACTTTTAAAGTAGGATAGGTTATCTAATCTTTTTACAACTTTGTTGTGATAAAGGAAGAACAAATACATGATCCTGGAGGCAAAAGAAAGACTGAACTTAATTACAAAGATTTAAAGGCAGAAAAATTCATACAGTGTCTTTTTAGAAAAAGCATATTTTCTTCCTTTCATCTCAAGGCAAACCATTTATCTACCAAGAAGCACAAATACTGTGTTCCTTCTTTTTAAAACTTTTTAAGTCATATCCTTTTTAATGGAAGAAACCTGGAGTCTTAATCTTATAATCTGAAAATCTTTCTAACATATCTGAACTGTTGACTACTTTTCAAAGCCATTATAGGAACTAACAGCTAGATTAATTCATAAAACATTTTCTCAAAAAAAACTTCACAATGAAATTTTCTTTTGACAGAACATTTATGAATTACAACCATTTTTTCCTAAATTCTTTCACAGGGGAAAAATTTTAAGTTATGGAACAAAGATAAACAAAGTTATATTATTCTTTTACCATGTTAACTGGTCTAGTGCACATCACTTTAAAGCTGAAATTTACAATGCACAGTCAACACACTGAGTGATGTATCTATGAAGATGATTAAATATTCCAAGGTATTAATTATAACACCACTTTACATTTGTATAGAATGTTTCAGTTTGCAAAACATGTCCATAAATTCATTTGACTCTATGTCCTTCAATTTAAGTACAACAGATAGAAGATGTGAGTCCATCTGGATATACCGAAATAGTTAAGAGCATGGATTCTGGAGCCAACTGTCTGGTTTGGACTCCTAGCGCTGCCACTTACAATTACAGAATGTGATTCTGAGTACATTACTCAACATCTTTGTGCCTTAGTTTCATCATCTGTACAATGGGGATAATAATCATTTCTACCTCGTGGGTCCACTAATGATTAAATCAACTAATATATGTCAAGTACTTAATCCAGTGTTTAGCAGACAGTAACCATTATATGTCATACATGCCAATTTTACTTAGCAGCAGCATAACTGTATGGATAGGGAAACAAGCTAGTAAGTCACAGAGCCAGGAATAGAAACCATAGCTTCTTCTCCCATTTGATGTTTCATCCACAAAAGGCTGGGGTTTTGTTGTTGTTGGGGCTTGTTGTTGTTGTTGCAATTTTGAAGTATCAGAAGGTTTTCTAGACTGACAAAAATCAGTGTAATCTGAAATTGTACAAATCAAAAAATTCAACAGCTCAAAACACTTATAAAGTTGTATTTTAATCTATATTATATATATACATTTTAAGTTAAACTGAAATTAAATTAAAAATATAAATATTCCATTTTGTTGACATAAGTATATATACACTGAGGAACAGTCATCTGTGTTGCTATATTTGCAAAGCAAAACTCAAATCTAGAAGGAAAATACTAAGATGATAACTGTGTTAGAATTTCCTTTTTTTTTTTTCTGGTTTTCAAGACATTTAGGACTATGATATTTGCAATTTAAAAAATGATTTCCAAAATATGTTTACAAAAGTTGGTATTGATAGAAGAGAGAGAGAGTGTGTCCAACTCTTTGCGACCCCATGGAATGTAGCCTGCCAGGCTCCTCTGTCCATGGGATTTTCCAGGCAAGAGTACTGGAGTGGGTGGCCATTTCCTTCTCCAGGGGATCTTCCCAATCCAGGGATCGAACTCTGGTCTCTCGCATTGCAAGCAGACGCTTTAGCAAGCAGACGCTTTACCATCTGGGCCTCCAGGGAAGCCCCACTGATAGAAGAAAAACTTCAAAAAAAAAAAAAGAAAAGAATAAAGAAGAAGAAACACTTCAGAATTAATTCTGGAAAATAATAAATGTCCACCTGAAAAACTATACTCCTTTTTCAGACATGTTTGAGGGTATCCTTCCTCAGACTTTCTTCGAATTTTTTCCCTTTGGTGATTTAAGTGACTGTGACAACATCTTCCACTGTATCTAAAAATAGGGAAAGAGTGTGTGAATTTATGAGCTGAAATGCAAAACTGGCACTGGATGTCTAAATTAGAGTATTAAATTACTTAGCATACTCTTAGCATAGAAATATATTTTAAGCACTCATATCCACATGCTTTGTATATTCATACAAATACATTTAATTCAACCATCTTTCATCTTTTCCTATGAAGTGAAAAACCGTGAAGTCATGACCTTTTTAAAACACGCCAAATCACTTCTTAAGAGATTAACTTGGACAAAGCACTCCACTCCAGACCTCAAGCTCCTTCTCTGAACAACAGTGAGTACACTAGAATGTCAAGTCAGTGGTTCACGACCTTTTTTCCACAGCAGCCCATCTGAGGGACTCACCAGCATCTCTCCATTTACAGCAGTGGTTCATTCAGTTCAGTGGCTCAGTCGTGTCCAACTCTTTGCAACCTCATGGACTACAACAGTGGGGATGGTCTGAAATGTCCCATGGTTGATTCTGATGTACTACCCTAGAAGCTGTTCCCCTGCCTTTCACTCCTGAAAGTTCTTTAAGGTTCTGCACAGTTCCAAAGCCTGCCACTGTAGGCCCAGGAAAATTGCAACCCAATGACCTTACCTGACAGTGTTACTTTAATACATTTTAAAAGAAAGGCCAGAAGTTAATAACATGGATTCTTTTGTTGAAGCACGGAAGATTCAAAAAGAATTTATATATTGATGATATCAAAGAGGGCTCTGTAACTTAACTGTTTATATGGCAAACAGCACACCTCCCCTGGAATTCACTTCTCATCAAGAAGGTAGTAAAGAAAGAGAAAATGTGGTGAATCAAACAAAATACTTCCTAAAGTTGAGAGTGGTCTGAACAAGTGATTAATGGGAAAGAGATCTGTACAAGTCACTTTTTTTGGTAACAGAGAAGGGAAGCCAAAGATTGACACACAGAGAAATGGGATGCTATGTCATCCCCGTTTTGTTTTTTTTAACCAGACAACTCTGTTATAAACTAATAATAATAGTGACTAAAAATATAATTTGGGTATGTGCCATATTTTTATAAGCCAAATACATTGGCTCAGCAAGGAGATTGATAAACTGCCCAGGACACTTAACAGTGTCCATTTTCTTTGAATGTCCACTTACTGTCGACAAATTTTACACTATTTGAAGCTACTGTACATGCAGTCTTGCAAAAAACTCTCACAACTATGGAAGAAGGAAATGGAATTTTAAGACTTGCTTGGAAAATGTGTGTTGACCTCAAATGTGAGCCAACATTACATCATCATTTAAAAGTACACAAGGCATGGCAAAGATGCTGAGTGGGGTTTCAAAATTAGAATCATGTATATGAAAAAAAGTGTGTAACTGCATTATCTTCCAATCAGAAAACATATTAATCAATACATGCTGATTTTAGCTATGTGCTTTACAGTGAGAGTAACCTTAACAGGCACAAAAAAGAACAGATTTCTCAGATCTATCATTTGACCCCTCCCCTTCACCACCACCAAATTGGCTGGGTCAGAAAGTTGCTGTCCTCTGTACCAGAAGATGACATCAATGGTGACTGAGAATACAATGTATACTTGCCTATCACTGCCCTATTGATTCGTGCCTGAAAAAGTTGATAAAAAAATTTTTTGGTAGTATTTCTTCTGAAATCCTTTACAAAATATGCTGTCCATTGCTGGCTTAACTTGCTGAACGCACTTCCCATTAAAAAAAACAAATTCTCAGTGTTCTCCACGTGAACCATAACAGTAAAGCCTAAAACTTGTGAAAATGAACAGACCAAATAACCCAACAAGAAACAAAGTGAACAGAAAGAAAACGCCCCAACCTCAGGTCTGTAACATGTTCACATTAGAGACGGTAGCAAAAAACATTTAAGAGAAAACAATTCTTTACACTGAGTTGGGACGGACACATATTTGTTTAATGTATACACATATTTCTTCCTCATTCTATACCCATGTGTCAAAGCATGTAACTATTAAATTTGTGACAGTTTCTGTTGTGTCTCAAACTTTACATATAAGTTTATCATGGCGAGGAAAAAAAAAAAACTTGCTTGGCTTGACTCACCATGAATCACAGCCAGGAGGTCATCTTGTTGTGTATCAGCAACTATGTTTTCACTACAGCTATGTGACCTCAAGTGGCAGCAGCAGAGGCACCAAAATAGAAAGGGCAGGAGGCTTCTCCTGGTTTCTCGGCCCCAAATGGTCTTTCCCAGCCCATTCGGGCATCTGAGCAAGAGCCAACCGCAGAGGAGAGAAAGAACAAACCCAACAGCTCCGCAGAGAAAGGTTGCAGGCCCACCACACCTTCCATGCCCTCCCGGGAGCACGGGAAGGCAAGATCATAAAAGAGGACAGGCTTCAGAAACAGCATGAAGAAAGCAGCATGACAAGGGCCAAAGCTAGCCGGGTGTGAGGCAAAATCCAACAGTAGCCGAGCGGCACATATTCTGGGAAGGTCTGGAGACAGAAAAGGCTCTCTTGACAGGGATCCCCGGGCGCAGCTTCGGCATGAGCGCACATCGGGCCCCCTGCCTCCAAGCACCTCCAGCACCCGGGACCTGTCGCTGCTCCCACCTCACCTGTCGGGTGCCCGCTGGCCCCGCCGGCATCTCTGGCCCCCGGTCCCCGCCCTAGCCCATCCTCCCTGCACGCTCCCTCCCAGCGCGTCTCCTGGGACCACCACTGGGCTCAGCGTGGGCAGCGAGCCGAAGCCCGCCCCGCTGCCCCAGGCCCGGCCCCGGCACTCACTTTCTGAATCCGCTTCAGCGCCATCGGTCAGGGAGGGCAGCGGGGACACCGGCCGGCGGGGCACGGCTGCAGGGCTCGGGGGCGTGGGGTAGTGCGGGCTCGGATCGCCGGCTGCTCGGCTGGCTCAGCCGGATGGGTCCCCGGTTCGCTGCTGTCTAGCTAGCTCTGGGCGCGGGTGCCTGCTCCGAGTGCGCCCGAGCACTAGTGTGCGAGTGTGCGGGCGGGGACGCCGGCGAGACTCTTTTGTTTCCGCTTTTGCTTCTGGGAAGGAACCTGCGGCCGCCCGGCCCCGCCCCCTCCCGCCGAGCATACTGGGAAATGTAGTTCCTGCATCCTACTCGGCCACTGCCCAGGTCGGAGACCTTCACCCACTGTCTGGGCTCAGAGGTGCCAGGTCTGGGTTAGTCTCTGCAGATGGATTTTGATCAAGTAACTGAAACTGGAGTTCCCAATCTGTAAAATGAGAATAACAAATTAGCTCGAAAAACATGTACCGGATTCTAATGTGTGCTACAGCTAGCTCATCTTGTAATTTTTTTTTTTTTTCATCTTCCCCTTTTCTGTTACCAAATCCTCTTCTCAAGAGTTAGAGTGCCCTGGAGTTCCAATCTCAGACCTCTCGCCATTAATATCTTCCTAGACGATAGACCTTGTATCCTCCCGTGAACTGGAAGGCCACCTAGCATAGCTGGAGAAGCATGGGCTTTGTGGACTGACCCCTCTCCTGGGATAGAATCCAAGCTCTGATCCCTATCCACTGTGTGACCTTGTAGCACTTAAATTCTTTAAGCCTCAGTTTCTGCGAGTCCAAAGAAAAAATAATCTCCATATATTATTGTAAGAATTAACTGATATTAATATAATGTGCTAAACACACTACCTAATATGTTGAAAGTGCTCTATAAAAATTATTTCCTTGTTTTTATGTACATGATAATGATTTTAAGATCTCTCTTTCCAGCCAAACTCTTACCCCAGTTTCAGCATTTCATGTCCAAAAACCTCCTGGACATGTCCACATTTATTCCCTGTGGCCAGGAATCAGAATGTGTTATAAGGCGAGGGTTGGAAGAAAGCTTTCCAGGAAAACCTAAACAATAGCCACCATACCATTCTAAATGCTTACAAAGAGCAAGGAACAAAAATCCACTCAGGTAACTTAAAAGAAAATGTTCAGGGAAATAAGATAGTGAAAGAATGATAGAAATATTAATAGAATCTGAAACTTAATTTAGAAGCCTTTCATTCTCCCTTCTCACCACCCCCTACATCCAAAATAAACATAAAAACTAAAACCAGTCTGGAGTCTGACTACTCTCTTATTTTTCTTTTCCTGAGATCTTGGTTCTCTCTGCATGCTGGCCTACCCTCCTTTTTCCAGCTCCCCCTTAACTTCTCTTGTACAGGGTATGAGCTCCCACCGCCCTTACTCCACTTTCTGACACTCTTCAAGCAACTGTTTCTGCTGCTAAATGGCCAAGCCTTTTGGTACTCCCTATTTATCTCCCTAAAGGGAAGAATCCCATTGACACAATTCATCTTTTTACTTCAGGCTATACATTTTCAGCTAATGAGCAAAGTATAGATTGACCACTCTTGGATTAGTTTGCCAACCATGGTCCAATCAGCTGTGGGAAATTTAAAGTACTTTGGGGCAAACAGGTTTCTGAAACACGCCAGCAAGGTCATATGATCCTGCAGAGAGCTGTACTGGGGCTAGCTTGATGCACCATCTTTGGGCTCCTGAAAGTGGGACCCTACAAAACATTGCTCTTCCTTTTCATAGGGCAAGTGTGAGAATGTCCTTGTAAATAGGGGAGAAACAGTCTGGGTTTGGGCACCAGCTGCGTTGGAGAGTTACATTCTCAAGCTGATAGAATCTGGATATAATGCAGCAAGTGAGGCCATCCCCAGCCACTCACACTACGGGAAGCACTAATTCCAATTAAGTGCTCATTACCAGAAAGCCCAGGAAAAAACCCTCCAGTGTTGTTAAATGGACAGTCCTGATAAGTCAGTCTATCACCACTCTATAGATAAAAACACACAGTCAGAGATGACAATCAGGGCAGTTTCATTCAAAAGACACTGAGAGTCTAAGACATTGGCATTAATTTCTCCCTTTTCAAGGCTATTGTGTGTGTGTGTATGTGTGTTCAGTTGCTAAGTCATGTCTGACCCATTGCAACCCCATGAACTTCAGCATGCCAAACTTCCCTGTCCTTCACTGTCTCCCAGAATTTGCTCAAATTCATTACCATTGAGTCGGTGATGCTATCTAACCATCTCATCCTCTGCTGCCCCCTTATCCTTTTGCCTTCACTCTTTCCCAGCATCAGGGTCTTTTCCAAAGAGTTGGTTTCCAGGTTACCATGCTGCTGCTGCTAAGTCACTTCAGTTGTGTCCGACTCTGTGCGACCCCATAGACGGCAGACCAACAGGCTCCCCCGTCCCTGGGATTCTCCAGGAAAGAACACTGGAGTGGGTTGCCATTTCCTTCTCCAATGCATGACAGTGAAAAGTGAAAGTGAAGCTGCTCAGTCGTGTCCGACTCTTAGCGACCCCATGGACTGCAGCCCACCAGGCTCCTCAATCCATGGGATTTTCCAGGCAAGAGTACTGGAGTGGGGTGCCATTGCCTTCTCCCCAGGTTACCATACATACTACTAAAAGACATACTATTCATATCACTCCACCGCTTAAAAATTTCTATTGGAAGTTCAATGCCTCAGTGTACTGAAAAATACCCATCCTGATTTGTCCCTAGATGCCTCCTTTTCATCTTTTAGCTCACACATGGTCATGTGTCTATGCACAATGTATTCTCTTTGCATAGAATGACCTCCCACCATGCACCTGACAAACACATCCTTCATGACCCAACTCAAATGATACAGACTTTATGAGAGGGATTGTGCTTACTTTCAGAAACTCATATTTCAGGATATGAAACAGTCATTCTTAGCACTTGGAATATGGAATGGTTGCCAGATGCTGTTTATCAGGAAAAAGCATGATCCTGGGGAAGAAACTGAAATAAGGAATTAAACCATTTGGAGAAGTCTCTGGAGAGGTTTGCTCATTGAGTAAAAGAGATGAATGAAGAGCTTCTTGAGACCAAGAGGAGAGTGCTGACTCTTTGATAGGATCAAAGCAACAATCTGGGCAGTTTAATGAAGACCCTAGAGAAACTAACACATTGTTCTAACCAGAAATTTTCAGAGTAGAGTGAAAAGGAAGGGTTTGATGAAAAGATTCAGGCACTCCTGATGAGTGTGGCATGATGAAACAGGGCATGTGTCAGGAGTCCAGAGTCGATAGTTCCTGAACTTAACCATGAATAAGTTAGGCAAGCAGAGTGACTGCCCTGCTAGGAATATCACCACCAGCTCTGCCTCTTTGGAACGGAAGTTACTTGTTTCCTAGGTACTTCTGGGAACAGTCACTGATTGCCAATTTTGCTTCTCTTCCACCTGTTCTCCATGAAAACACATTTGTCTTTGCAAATATAAGAGCTCTCTTTGGTTTCTTCTTTGTGCCTCTTTGTGGCTGTGCTGTCAAAAGTCTTTGCAGGGCTTTTCTGGCGGACTAATGGTTAAGAATCCATCTGCCAATGCAGGGGACATGGATTCAGTCCCTGGTGTGGGAAGATCCCACATGCTGTGGAGCAATGAAGCCTGTACACCAAAACTACTGAGCCCACGCACCACAACTACTGAATCCGGAGCACCTAGAGCCTGTGCTCTGCAACAGGAGAAGCCACCAGGATGAGAAGCTGAAGCACTGCAATGAAGAGTAGCCTCAGCTCTCTGCAGAGAAAAGCCCATGCAGCAATGAAGATCCAGTGCAGCCAAAAATAATTGAATAAATAAAAGCCTTTGTGAAAGACCTCCCCACTCGAGTGCTCCCCTTTCTTTTGACCTCTGTGTGCTCTTTTGGGCTGATGAGATCTCTCATTTGTCCTAGGACAGTCGACCCATGGTATGGTCTTCAGACACAGCAGGGCCTTTTTCCCTTGTGAGTCTATTGTCCCATAACTGAAAACCAGAATCATCAGGAGCCGAAACTCAGTCAGGAGAGTTGGGATGGCTCAGAACAGGTGTTTGGCACACATATAATTCAAGCATTCTTTCTTGAATACCTTCAAAAGTATTTCCATAATATCTGTCTGGCTTGTTGGCTCACAGATTCTATCCTTACACCCTCCCTCACTAACTCTCTCTAGCTAAAGGCCAGAAGATTCAAGGGGACCATTCCGCAGTTGGGGCTTGGGCTTGAAGCACGAACTTCCCTGTGCGCAAGTAAATTTCCATAGGGTCAGGACCCAGTGTTGACTGAGCGTCTGCTTGAAACTAAGCCAGAACCATGGATTAAGAAGGGCACAGTGCAGACAGCCTCAAAAGTTGTGAAATCAACTATAAACTTTTCAGGAGTGACAGGCAGGTATTTCCTTTATGGGTATTTTCTGTTACGTGTACCCTTCTAGGGCCTTTTGTCCTTCAAAACTGTTTTTGTCCATTTTTTAACATATTTTTTAAATAGTTAATTAAAACCAACTGAATGATGAACAGCAAGCACAAGAATGTTTATTTTTTGTTTTCTGTTTGATGAGGTCTGAAAAAGAAAGTGTTCTGTGGTGCCAGTCATAATCTATTTTAATAAAGTTTTAATCAGCCCTGTGTATTAGGCAGGACTCTCAGGAGAAACAGAACCAATAAGGTGTATGGTACATTGATAGGTAAGAGGAGATTTTTCATGGGGATTGTCTTACATGATTACGGGGGCTGAGAAATGCCATGATATGCTGTCTGCAAGTTACAGAACCAGGAAATCCAGTGGTGTCCAAGCCTGAAAGTCTAAAAATCAAAGAAACCTATAATATAATTTTCAAACTTAGGCCAAAGGCCTGAGACAGAGGAAGAAAAGAGAGGGGTGTTGGTGTAAACTCTGGAGTCTAAAGGTCCCACATCAGGGACTCTTGTGTCCTCCTATGTCCAAAGGCAGGAGAAAATGGATGTCTGAATTCAAGAAGAGAGAGAGAGAATTTGCCCTTTCTCAGCCTTTTTGATCTATTCGGCCCTCAAAGGATTAGATGACACCTGCCCACATTGGTGAGGGTGGATCTTCTGTATTTTTATTTTATTGGATTATAATTGCTTTACAATGCTGTGTTAGTTTCTTCTGTACAGCAAAATGAATCAGCTTTACATATACATATATCCCCTCTTTTTTGGATTTGCTTTCCACTTAGGTCACCACAGAGCACTGGGTAGAGTTCTCTGTCTATACAATCAGTTCTCATTAAGTGAAAAGTGAAAGTGGAACTTGCTCAGTTGTATCTGATTGACTCTTTGTGACCCCATGGACTATACAGTCCATGGAATTCTCCAGGCCAGAATATTGGAGTGGATAGCTGTATCCTTCTCTAGGGGATCTTCCCAACCCAGGGATTGAACCCAGGTCTCCCACATTGCCTGTGGATTCTTTACCAGCTGAGCCACAAGGGAAGCCCAAGAATACTGGAGTGGGTAGCCTATCCTTTTTCCAGGGGATGTTCCAGACCCAGGAATCGAACCATGATCTCCCGCTTTGCAGGTGGCTTCTTTACCAACTGAGCTATCGGGGAAGCCCCCCGCCCCAGTTCTCATTAGTTATCTATTTTATACATAGTAGTGTATATATACAGGTCTTCCCAAGTGGCGCAGTGGTAAAGAACCTTCCTGCTAATGCAGGAGATGCAAGAGATACGGGTTGATCCCCTGGGTCAGGAAGATCCTCCAGAGAAAGAAATAGCAACCCACTCCAGTATTCTGTCTGGAAAATCCCATGGACAGAGGAGCCTGGCGGGCTATAGTCTATGGGGTCGTAAAGAGTCAGACACGACTGAGTGAGCATACACACACACACACAGTGTATACATGTGAGGGTGGCTCTTCTTTACTCAGTCTAGTGGTCACTGTCTCACATTCACCCAGCTGCCTTGACATCCATTAGTTCAGTCAAGTGGACACATAAAGTTAAGCACATCTGGGTAGCTAGAACTCTTCTTAAACAGAGCAGCTGAGTCACCTTATTCTTTAGCACAGTGTCCAGCAAGCAGGCTCCAGACTGTTCTCTCTGAGGCAGAGCAGTGTTTCACTGAAGTCCCAGACACTAGGACTAGGATTGTGGAAGGCAGGACAAAACAGGGGTGAGGGCAGATGGGTAGATGAAGCTCTAGGCCTGGCTTCTCTCAACCTCAAAAGGAACTGGAGCACTTGTTTTTCTTGTTTTTCTAAACTATCTTAGTGGACGTGGGTAAGTTTCCTCATATAAACATGGGTTTAATAGCACCACCTCATATAATAAAACGAGGTAATGCATGTGATGCGCTTATCACAGTGAGGGGATCATGGCACTTTTCAGAAAAATGTTAACTGCTATTGTGTTTGGATTCTATTTTAGACTTGGTTAGAAGATTAGCTTCTTTGTACTTGAAAAATGGGTTAGGGACTCACTGATGTGGCCCTCATTAAAAAAGTGTTTTGATAAATTATATAAATATTACATGAATTCATTTGTGTAAATTTTTTTAAAGAAGTAACAATGACCATACAGCAGTCTCCCCTCATGTTTTCTTCTCTAAAATGAGGGGGAAAAATCTCTGTAAGAAAATGTCATGAATTAACTCAGTTCAAAATTTTAATGTAAAACAGATTAAGGCAGTGATAGTCCTAGAACGGAAAGCTATATGTACAGAGAATTTTATTCTGATTAGATGTGCTCTACTCTTTTGAAGAATTCTTCCTTCTCAGATCTCTCTCTTATTTATTGCAATTCCATTTACCAATTCTCTCTCTATCCAGGACATCTCTTGCCTCTCCACAAGTATTTTCATTAACTTAGTTTTTTCATTCTTTGATACAACTTGTTATATTAGGCTATGATATAAATATTATGGATGCAGCCTTTCATCTTCACCCCTAGATTTCATTGCTCTGAGAATTTTCGTTCTATTTTACAACAGTTCCTTTTCCATTTTATATTACCATGTAGTGGTAAAGATTATTCTTTAGAGGCAATATATGACTGCTCCACTGTAAATTCTCCAAGTAATCCAGGACAATTAATGACAATTTACTGAGAAAGGGATGTTAGTAACTTTTCTCCCCAGTTTAAACAATATTAAGCATGTTAATGCTATAAAAACTATTTAAAATGGACTTCCCTGGTGATCCAGTGGTTCAGAATCCATCTGCCATTGCAGGGGACACCAGTTTGATCCCTGGTCCAGGAAGATTTCACATGCCCCGGGGCAACCAAGCCCACATGCCACAACTACTGAGTCCAGGTGGCTGCAACTATTGAAGCCTGTGTGCCTAGAGCTGCAACTATTGTAAAACTTAAAAGTAAAAAGAAGTCAGCCGCTTGGCAAACAGTGAAGAGAAAACATATTTGTCCAGGAGAAAAAGCCTGAGACTTTTATTTGTGAGAGAACTCCACCCATTGCTGGAGTTATGCAACAAGAGAAGCCGCTGCAATGAGAAGCCCATGTGCGGCAACTATAGAGTTCCCCCCGCTCACCACAACTAGAGAAAGCTGGCACGTGGCAATGAAGACCCAGCACAGCCAAAATTAACTAAATGAATAAATAACAAAATTTTAAATAGTTGTTAAACAAGTCTACATGATATAGCCCTTTAACAAACAAACTCATTTCCAGGTGCCCTGAATCATGGCAGGATGTGCTTTTCTGCAAAGTCTAACAGGATCTAATTATATGCAGTAAATGCAAACCCAACTGCATAATCGATTTAAAACTGCAAGGACTCCAAAAATCAGTCTGGCCTGGAAGACCTTTCTATATATAAATATATATTTCTGCCTTCTGAAAGGCAGAAAGGGGATTACTTCTGACTTCCCAGGGGAGTTTGGGAAGTTTGCTTACCTTGGGCAAAACGGGATAAAGTGTGTATTCCTAATTCCTTCCTGTACTTCTTTCTCCTTTTCAGAAACTCTCCTCCAGAATATCCTTCTACTATCTTCCTTCCTCTTTTCCTTCTCTTTCCCCTTCCCTCCCTTGCACTTAAGACTGCACAAGAGACTTTGCTTAACCCTCAGGATGATAAATGCTCCTTAGCCTTTAAAAATTCATGCCTTCAACCTGAAAAGAGAAGGAATAAATCTTGAGGACATTATGCTAAGTGAAATAAGCCAGTCACTAGAAGACAAATACTATGTGATTCCACTTATATGAGGTATTAAATTCATAGAGAAAGTAGAATAGTGGTTTCCCAGGGTATAGGGAACAAAAAATAATAAAAGAAAAGAAAATATAAAGTAAAATAGATTGTCAGAAATCCTAAACGACATCCCAATTGTAAATATTTAAATCCAAAAAAAGTCCACATTTAAATTAAGTCCAAATTTAACTTTTAGGCCCTTTTTACATATATAGAAACTAAGATTTAAAGAGAAAAAGTTATTTTGTGAGGTCATATAACCTGTAAGTAACAGAGCAAATATTCCATGTTGTTAGCCATGGCACTTTAGTCCCTTCCACCCCACTAGAATACACTTTTTCTAAATGTATAATATATGCTCTCTCAACAAATAACCCCCGTCTCTTGAGAACAGTTGATCTCTCAGTGTGGGATGTGGCATTCTTTCTGCCAACCCTTCTATTAGAGAGACAGCAGATGGGTGACTCAACTTGGAGCCAATCCCTTTTGCACACTGTCTCTGGCTTTTATTTGTGAGAGAACTCCATCCACTGCTGTCCTAAAGAAAAGAGACATACTCTATCATTAGATGATCAGGAAATGCAAGAGATGAGAAGAGACTGAAAATGAGGGAACAATCTACCTTGTAAAACTTGAAGTCATCTGCCTAGCAAACAGTGAAGAGAAAACATATTTGTCCAGGAGAAAATGTGCAAGACTTTGGGCAGAGGCCCTCTGTTTGCTAGGAGACAACTGTGCTGTTTTGATGCTTGCCTGTTGGGAAATAATTTTAATTCAGTTCAGTCGCTCAGTTGTGTCAGATTCTTTGTGACCCCATGTACCGCAGCATGCCAAGCCTCCCTGTCCATCACCATCTCCCAGAGTTTACTCAAACTTATGTCCATTGAGTCGGTGATGCCATTCAACCATCCCATCCTCTGTCGTCCCCTTCTCCTCCTGCCTTCAATCTTTCCCAGCATCAGAGTCTTTTCAAATGAGTCAGTTCTTCACCTCAGGTGGCCAAAGTATTGGAGTTTCAGCTTCAACATCAATCCTTCCAATGAATATTCAGGACTGATTTCCTTTAGGATCGACTGGTTGGATCTCCTTGCAGTCCAAGGGACTCTTAATAGTCTTCTCCAATACCACAGTTCAAAAGCATCAATTCTTCAGTGCTCAGCTGTCTTTATGGTCCAACTATCACATCCATACATGACTACTGGAAAACCATAGGGACATGGCAATCATATAGAAATGGGAAAATGTCTGGCTTTTGACAAAAACATCCCATAAAGGTGCACTTATGTAAGTGACTGCTATTTGGTTAATTTCTTGTCTCCTCTGCCCACCACTCTAGTAGGGGATGGGAAAAAACTGAGTCACCTCTGAACATTAACATCCCACCCACCCCCAAATAAAATAAATGTTTGGCATCTGGATTGAAGTTTCTTTTGCCTTTGCAGGAAAAAGGAGGTGGAATTAGTGAGGATGTAGGTGTTGTAGTCGGAGAAGGCAGTGGCACCCCACTCCAGTACTCTTGCCTGGAAAATCCCATGGATGGAGGAGCCTGGTAGGCTGCAGTCCATGGGGTCTCTAAGAGTCAGACACAACTGAGCGACTTCACTTTCACTTTTCACTTTCATGCATTGGAGAGGGAAATGGCAACCTACTCCAGTGTTCTTGCCTGGAGAATCCCAGGGACAGGGGGGCCTGGTGGGCTGCCATCTATGGGGTCGCACAGAGTTGGAGACGACTGAGGCGACTTAGCAGCAGGTGTTGTAGTTACATAGCTACTGTAGCCTTCATACCTTAAAAAAGAAAATCACCTTATTCTGCTGGTGTTAAAATGTCTCAGAAAACTGACAGGTTTAAGAACATTAAGCCTCTTGGAATAGTTTTCAGATATTTCTAACACCGAATGCTGGGGAAGGGAGAGGGAAAGAGAGAGAGTGTGGGAGAGAGAGACACAAGAACCACAAGACAGAAAATTCATTATCAGAGGCAGGGAAACTGCAAAGTCATCCTGAATGTCATTTAATACTAGATTCCACAATCCCCTGGATTACTGTGTGGTTTAGCATTTGGGCAGCCATAATACAGCTGCCCTGAGTTTAGAGTATAAAGGAGTAAAATTTAATGACAATTACATTACATAGAATTATGAACACATGAACTGACCCAGTGGCATGCCAAGTGAGCTGTTCACCCTGGGTACAGACTATATGAGGCTCATTGTAGAGAATTTAAGAATAATATAAAACTGCCAGTGATAAAATTCTCCTACCCACAAAAATCTCTCATTGATGTAAATTCTAGACTATTGCTGCAGCTCCTTTTGAGTTTTTAAAAGTGTCTTTACTGTGATATGATCCACCTACTGTAAAATTCACCTGTTTATACAATTAAATAATTTTTAGTATATTCACAGAGTTGTTCAGCCATCACCACAGTCTGAGTTTGAAACATTTTCATCACCTGTTGGGTTTTAGTAATACATATGTAAGCTTCAAATTAGCATATCTTTATTACTAATCCTTAATAGCTGTGCATAGTACATAGAGGTTAATCTGGAGAATTCCAAATATACTGTTGACTTCTGACCCAGTAGAATTTAGCTACATCCATTCATTTGAAAATAAGTTCATAACAATCAAGAATTGTTAGGTCTCTGGGCAATTTTTGCCTCCAACCCATGTAATTTATATATTCTTAACATTTTAACTGCAGATTCAAAATAAGCAACAATAGATGTAAGTTTTTTTTGTTGTTGTCTTTGTTCTGGTGTGAAAATTTTAGATAAGGTTAATCAGATATGAAAATACTTGCAAACAGTGAGAGCCAGACTTGAATATCTGACGAAATACCACGCCTTGAAGTTGCTCCCTGAAGAGCTATGAATAGAAATTGAGGAGTAAGCTATACAACAACCAAATGTAAGGAAATGGTACATTTACATTAAGAAGAAGAAGAAGAAGAAGAAAAGCTCAAAGAATGCCAAAAGGAACAATGAAAGATTCTGGTCTTACATTGCTAAGAGAAATCAAAAGTCAATGTTTGAATCCCAAGCCCTGAAGACCCATTTTAAAGCAATGAATAAAAATAAATGCCAATATTTACTATTATTCATTCATTTTTTTCAGATTTTTTTATGAGATATAAAACGCTGGATGTGTTTCCTAAATTACCGAGAAAGTAATCTCTGATAGAGAAAACATTTTAATAGAAAATGTTTGATTGTGGGGACATTTGAAAGCCTCTACAATCATTTGTGAAGACAAAGACATGAAGCATATTGCAATTTCTGGAATTTCTTGTTAAATCCTATTTTTATAACTCTGCCAAATTTATCCTTATGTTTAAGCCTTTCCCTAACTCTTTGTATGTCTGTTTTTTGTGTGTGAAAGAAACTTGTCCAAGTTAAAATTATTAAAACATGTTGTTTGCTCTGAACACGGTTCTCTGATCCTGGTCAGCAGAGCTCAAGCAGTCATGGCCAACTACATTGTGCTCTACACCGGCGCCAAGATGCCCATCTTGGGGCTGGGCACCTGGAAGTCCCCTCCAGGCAAAGTGACGGAGGCTGTGAAGGTGGCGATTGACTTTGGGTACCGTCACATTGACTGTGCCCACGTGTACCAGAACGAGAACGAGGTGGGTTTGGCCCTCCAGGCAAAGCTGCAGGAGAAGGTGGTGAAGCGTGAGGACCTCTTCATCGTCAGCAAGCTGTGGTGCACGTAACACGACAAGGACCTGGTGAAAGGTGCCTGCCAGAAGACGCTCAGCGACCTGAAGCTGGACTACCTGGACCTCTACCTCATCCACTGGCCCATGGGCTTCAAGCCTGGGAAAGACTTCTTCCCATTGGATGAGGACGGCAACGTGATTCCCAGTGAGAAAGATATCGTGGATACCTGGACGGCCATGGAAGAGCTGGTGGATGAAGGGCTGGTGAAAGCTATTGGAGTCTCCAACTTCAACCATCTCCAAGTGGAGAAGATCTTAAACAAACCTGGCTTAAAATACAAGCCGGCGGTTAACCAGATCGAGTGCCACCCATACCTCACTCAGGAGAAGTTAATCCAGTACTGCAACTCCAAAGGCATTGTGGTGACTGCCTATAGTCCCCTCGGCTCTCCCGACAGGCCCTGGGCCAAGCCCGAGGACCCTTCCATACTGGAGGACCCCAGGATCAAAGCGATTGCAGACAAGCACTATAAAACCACAGCCCAGGTGCTGATCCGATTCCCCATACAGAGGAACCTGATCGTGATCCCCAAGTCAGTGACGCCTGAACGCATTGCTGAGAACTTCCAGGTCTTTGACTTTGAACTGGACAAGGAGGATATGAACACCTTGCTCAGCTACAACAGGGACTGGAGGGCCTGTGCCTTGGTGAGCTGTGCCTCCCACAGGGATTACCCCTTTCACGAGGAGTTCTGAAGGCGTTTTGAAGCTGTGGGTGCCTGCCCTTGCCCAGTTGACCTGCCGTCTCCCACCTCACTTTTCTTGTGTGTAGCGTAATTTGGCCCGTGTCCCTCAGTGGTGGGTCAGCGACTTCTAGACAAACCCGTGAGGGCTCGGCCAGCTTGGTGTCGGGTCCAAAGAGCAGAATCAGTAGATTAGTAGAAGTCTCTTCAGTTTTCCTTTGCCCTTCTAGTCTGGGGATCTGGGGAACATGCAACCCAAATACTCTTTTCTAAATTGAATTCACAGAATCAGAATAGTGCCTCTAACAGTGGGGTTTTGATTGCTTGGAACTGTAATCCTTTCAGCTAGGCTTTTCTTTGCCTCAAATAAAAAGTGCTCTTATGAGTTAAAAAAAAAAAAACAAAAAAACATGTTGTTTTCTCTAAAGATAGATCGACAAATCTATTGAATGTGAAGATGTGAATAAGGTCTGCTTTGATGAAGTCACTGACAAATTTCTCTAAGTCAACACCCCCAAAACTGAAAATGTAATGTTAATTATTTCCGTCACAGACAAATATGTACATATTTTTCTTTTCTTTCAAGAAATACATGAATGTAATTTTAAAACAATGCTTATTTTTCCTTTATTTTACTGAAATATTTTAATGTTAGTTTTTACCAGCATGCTTTTATATATATAAAGCTAAATAAAACAAAAATTTCTCCATCTCTATTTCTTTTCTGGCCACTATTATTACTTATTCCCTTTTACAATCTTACTGGGGTTTCCTGAGTAACACTAGTTGTAAAGAATCCACTTGCCAAAGCAGGAGATGTAAGAAACTCAGGCGGGTTCGATCCCTGGGTTGGTAAGATCCCCTGGAATAGAACATTGCAACCCACTTCAGTAGTCTTGCCTGAAAAATTTCATGGGCAGAGGAGCCTGGCAGGTTACTGTCCATGGGGCCACAAAGAGTCTGACATGACTGAGGGACTGAGCACACATACACAACACAATATTGCTGAAGCTAATTTTTTCTTGTAGAATAGAACGTGTTTAAAAGCAACAACAATAAAATAATCTGCTCTGTCAGGTAAGCAAGCTATTTGATCACTACATTGATCATCTTTGAAAATTACTTTTACATTTGGTTTCTTTTTTTTTTTCAAACCTATGTTATCATAAATAAAGATAAACTAAGCTGGGAAATTCCTGGCAGTCCAGTGGTTTGGACTCTGTATTTTCACTGCCCTGTGGGGTTGGGTAGGGGGGGGGATGGGAGTGGTGGGGAGATAACATTAATCACTTCCTGAGAGGACATCTGGTACTCACATGTGTGAGATGCTAAGACAGTTTCTCCTGTGCTTAAATCAATCATCCCAACTCAGTGGGGTAGGTCTTACTGTTTTCAATTTACAGATGAGGTTTAGAGAGGTTTAGCAAAGTAAACCCGAGAAGGCAATGGCACCCCACTCCAGTACTCTTGCCTGGAAAACCCCATGGATGGAGGAGCCTGGAAGGCTGCAGTCCATGGAGTCGCTGAGGGTAGGACACGACTGAGCGACTTCACTTCCACTTTTCACTTTCATGCATTGGAGAAGGAAATGGCAACCCACTCCAATGTTCTTGCCTGGAGAATCCCAGGGACAGGGGAGCCTGGTGGGCTGCCGTCTATGGGGTCGCACAGAGTCGGACACAACTGAAGTGACTTAGCAGCAGCAGCAGCAGCAAAGTAAACAAGGTTACATAGTAACGTGCTTTCTAACTAGTGGATTTGAATCCAGGTCTACTTGGATGAGAGGACTTGTGTTGTTGGTGTTTACAGACTAACTGGGAATCAGAACCCATAATTGAAGACTAAAAAGATAAAATAATATAAATAGTACATGCCAAGTGCCTGACCAACAACTTTACTGAGTCAAAAACTGGAGCCATTAAAAAAAAAAGAAACCATCACTAGGAGCTCTCGCAATTGAGAAGGTTTCATGGGGAGAAGATGGAGCAGGGCCTGGAGGGAATATTTATATACAGAACTATAAAAGAAAGAGGAATCTGCATAAATATACACATACAAAATATACATTTTCACAGAAAAGATAGCTATGGATAAAGCACATGCATATTCTTTTGCACCTTTTTAAAAATTTAGTATCAGCACATAAAGGTCTGCCTTAATTTTCTTTAATATTTATTCATTTATTTTTGGCTATGTCCAGTCTTAGCTGCAGCACATGGGATCTTGCCTTGTGGCACGTGGGCTTAGTGGCCCCTTGACATGTAGAATCTTAGTTTCCCAACCAGGGGTTGAACCTGTGTCTTCTGCAGTGGAAGGTGAATTCTTAACCACTGGACAGCAGGGAAGTCCTGAATTTTTTATTTTTAAAAATGGTGAAAAAATTTCCTTCATAGAGGTTGGCATTAATAGTTTTTAACTTACCTAGAACCAAATTATTTTCTTATAGAAACAAAAGATTGATCCAGGCTTTCCTGGTGGCTCAGTGATGAAGAATCCACCTGCCAATGCAGGAGACACGGGTTCGATCCCTGGTTCAGGTACATTCCACATGCCGCAGAGCAACTAAACCTGTGTGCCATAGCTGTTGAGCCTGCACTCTAGAGCACGGGAGCCACAAATACTGAAGTCCACGCACCCTAAAGCCTGTATTGGGAAACAAGAGAAGCCACCATAGTTAGAAGCCCGAGCACCAAAACAAACAGTAGCTCCCCTTCTCCACATCTAGAGGAAAGCTCTTGCAGAAACTAAGAACAGTCAGCCGGGGCGGGCGGAGGTGGCGGGGCGGGGCAGGGGAGTGGAGGTGGGGGTGAGAAAGATTGATCCATTAATGTTTGTACTGTCTTCTGGGTCCACTAAAGCAGCCTACCATGAAAGTGCAGTCAATTCATTTCAGTCCATATTTCTGGAGCCTGTGCTACATGCAAAGCATAACTTAAAATAATGAGCAAAGAGAAAAAAAAAAGACTGAGGGGGAGAAATGGGAACATATTGTAAGTACTAAGAGAAGAAAAAAAAATCCTTCACCAAAACACCCACTTTCACACAGGTGTAAAGTACAGAGAAATCTTGAAAGAAGAGCCCTTTCATGTTTTTTTCTAAGGCCCCTCTCACAGCCTTGAGAAGTCTAGGACAGGCAAGGTGGGGGGCTTGGCTGTCCCAGTCTTCAGACAGGCAGGAAACTCTGGCAACAGAGGTCAGGCTTGAGTAAGTACACTGAGAAAATGGATACCATCAAGGTGCTCAGCTAAGAAAAAGTCTGGGTGCTTGGTAGTGGAGAGGAGGGAGAAGCGTTAGAAAGGGAACCAGTGGTGAAGATGGATTGGGCCTTTTGAGAGGCAGAGAGGAAAGAGATTATATAGGAAAAGGTAAGGGGAAAGGGTTTGTTGAAAATAGGTTTATTATAATCTCTTTCCTTCCATTATCTCTTGAGTTTTTTTCTGTTTAAAGCTGCTTCAGTACCAACCTAGACTCAAAACCACTGTTTTCCTTCCACTGAGACACAAGCCAAAGCATCTGGTGGCTTCATCTTCCTCTTCTTGCCTCTTTCCTTCTCTGTACCAAATGGTTGGTGTAAACCCAGGCAGATGGTTACCTCCTTTGTAAATGGGATCTTACCCCTGAACTCCTCACCCACTGCGACAGACAGGATATGTAATGTAGGGTCAATCATTTATCTGAATGCAGACAGGATTTGCTTTGCTGAAAAACTCTGAGCTCTTTCTACTTCCAATTCCTTCACCAAGTCCTCCAGAAAAGATCCCCTCATATATCAACCTCAAGAAGAAAATACAGATAAGATGCTAGTGGGAACTAGAAGTTCAGTAAATTTATAAAGTCATAGACTGGAAGTTTGGAAAGAATGTTAAAGGGTCACTTGGTCCCATTATTCAACAAGTATGGGAATTTCCAGACCAGTGCTCTCTAATGACAAGAAACTCTAGTAAGTTTGGGAACAGACAGCTCTGGGGATAGTTTCATCATTAACATTTCTCTTTACAATAAGTCTAAACTTGATTTCCTTGTACTATTCACCTTGTAATATCTATAGTCATGAAATACATTTAACTTATCTCTCCTTTGAATGCTTATAGTACTTACTGTCTATGTAATTTCTGTAGGACTTATAATTTATATTGAGATATTTAATATGACAATTTATCAGGGAACACCTATTGCTGCTCTATAATGTAGCAGGCATTTGCTTACATCCTGTTATTATTTCAATGACTAAAACAGGTTCATATCCTCGAATCTGGAAGTATGTAAGACCATAAACAGATAATAATAATTGTTAAGTGCTATTTCTACTAGAGGTTTGAAGAAAATACTATGCAACAACAAAGGAGGGAATAATAGAACAGATGGATGGGGTACCATGAAAAAACACTTACTTCATCATTAAATAAGTATTTGATCTAGGTTTTGAAGGTTTCATTTGGCAGGTGAAGGAATGGGGAAGTGATTTTAGGAGACGTTGGTTTCAGAGATTTCTTTTGGGGTTATAGAAAGGCAAATTAGAGCTTGGAGACCTGCAATTCCTTGCTCCTTGTGGTGGACAGACTTTAGAGATGGCCTGCACTGATGCTTGCCTTCTGGTATTGATGCAATTGTGTAATCCCTTCCATTTTATTGTGGGTGGGGCCTGTATTTTCCTTCTAACCAACAGAACATTTCAAAGGTGACAGTCTGTCACTTCTGAAATTTTACTATACAAGGAATAATGCCCATCTCAATAGCATTGATGATACAAAGGCTGTGTTGGGGGGGCTTACATGGTAAAGAACTAAGGGTGGCCTTTGGCCATCAACCAGCCAAAACTGAAGATGGCACCTGCTGATAGTAAGAAACTGAAGATCTCAAAACAACTGGCCACACAGAACTGATCTCTGCTAACAATCACCTGAGTTTAAAACAGGTCCTTGCCCAGTCAGACCCTGAGATGAAATGAAAGACTGGCCAACACTTTGATCTTGGCCTCGTGGGGCCCTGAAATAAGGAGTCATGACCCACAAAAGCTGTGAGATAATAAATGTGTGTTGTTTTAAGCTGCTAAATTTCTGATAATACTGTTATGTGCTGCATGACAGTATTGCTATAGATAAGTGATACCTCGATGCATTTTCTCTTCCTGTTCCGTTTCTTCTTCATTATCTTCCTTTGTTTTAAAGCATCTCCTTTCTTCACTCTTTCTTTCTTTCAAAGAGATGAACTAAGCTGACTTTTCTGCCAGTCAGTCTGAGTGTTCTCTCTCCTGTTTATTTATTTGGTTACACTGGGTCTTCGTTACTGTGTGTGGGCTTTCTCTAGTTGCGATGAGTAGGGGCTACTCTTTGCTGTAGTTCACAAGCTTCTCATACAGTGGCTTCTCTTGTTGCAGAGCACAGGCTCTAGGTGCATGGATTTCAGTAGTTGCAGCACGTTGGTTTAGTTGCTCAGCAGTATGTGGAGTCTTTCTTTCTGGACCAGGGATCAAACTTGTGTCCTCTGCATTGGCAAGCAGATTCTTATCCATCTGGGGGAACTCCTCTCTCTTCTTTAAATACAGCATGTAATAACTTTAGCATTCATCTTTATCTAGGAGTGAGTGAAAAGTGGAACTGTGCCATTGGGTTTGTGGAGACATAAAGATTTGGGTTTGAATCCTGATCCATCCACATAACACATATGAACTGAGGCAAATTATTCAACCTCTCTGTGCTTCACTTAAAGTAAAATGGGCATAAAATTATTGAACCAGGGTGGAAGATGTAAATTTTAGGAATTTCCCTGTAGTCAAGCTGCTTCTTCTATGGGCATCTCTAAATATTATGCATTCAGTTGAGCAGCAGAAGCACTAGTAGCTAACAGTTCTCCCTAGCAACACCAAGTAGCATTAACTGCTGCTGCTGCTGCTAAGTCGCTTCAGTCGTGTCCGACTCTGTGCGACCCCATAGACGGCAGCTCACCAGGCTCCCCTGTCCATGGGATTCTCCAGGCAAGAACACTGGAGTGGGTTGCTATTTCCTTCTCCAATGCATGAAAGTGGAAAGTGAAAGTGAAGTCGCTCAGTTGTGTCCGACTCTTAGCGACCCCATGGACTGCAGCCCACCAGGCTCCTCCATCCATGGGATTTTCCAGGCAAGAGTACTGGAGTGGGGTGCCATTGCCTTCTCCAAGCATTAACTAGTGTCCAATATAAAACAGGTCCTGATTGTACAGGAGTCCTTCACTCTTATATCATCTGGGAAAAATACCATTAGATATTAAATTTTAAGTCCTGATTAGTTCTTCTAAGAAAATGTACTTATTCATCTGGTGATGAGAAAGACTTTGCATATTTCATTTAATCTATTGAAATAATGGGAGATGTCAATTTTGCTTTTATTTTACCTTTATAATGATTTAAACAGAGACAACTCCATTTTAGCAGGCTCTGATGGAACACACACCATTCACTTAAAGAGTATTCCTAGTGTCTATTTTGGGCAAAATGCATTTTACAAAATTCACCTATCCTAGAAATGAGAAAATATTTTATAGAGGAAAGTAGTCAAATAAATTAGGAAAAAAGAAACCATTCCTTATATTGTTTAAAAAGAGAAGAGAAGACAGAAGAGAAGTGGCAGTATTCCTACTCCCAACAGACATAGGAGATGAAAGGACACTTTAAAAACCAGGTGTTCAGAATGTCCTGGTCTCTACCATAGGGCTTGGCAGTCTCTGTATTTATAGCTTCTGCCTAGTGGAGAGAAACTGAGGAATAAAAGGAAGAAAATAAGGCAGAAATGAGAGGACAGGAAGGAAAAGGACTGGGAGGAGAACAACTTTTTTTTAGAAACTCCACCCTCCTTTTTTAACTCAATCACTCTCAAGGGCTACAGAAAATAATCCAAGGCCTTCAGGAAACAAGATGAAGCTCATATGCTGGGCATTTCTCAAACAGAAGTCTTAATCTCACCAGGGTCTTAGTCTCATCAACATTATCTTGAGAAGACAGGCTTGGTGGCAGTAAGTGTACGGAGAAACATTAAGTGCTAGCTACTACTATATGGGAAGTAGAAAAGGGAAAGGTGCACTGGGACGACCCAGAGGGATGGTATGGGGAGGGAGGATCGGGGAGGGTTCAGGATGGGGAACACATGTATACCTGTGGCGGATCCATTTCGATATTTGGAAAAACTAATACAATATTGTAAAGTTTAAAAATAAAATAAAATTAAAAAAAATAAAACAAAACAAAAATAAAAAAAACAAACAAACAAAATAAAATGTTTTGGATTACAATCTTAAAAAAAAAAAGAAAAGGGAAAGGAACAGAGAAGTTTATCCTATAGGAGAGGCTATAACAGTGTTTGAGAAAGGATGCAAAAGCTAAAGTAGAGAGAGTAGAAACTTTCTTCTGGTCGTTCATCCCTTTGGACTATAACCGTTGGAACAGGACTGTGGAGGCTCTTTCATTGTTGGGTTACAGGGAAGTAGGTAGAAGAGGAGTCTGGGAGAAGATACATGAAAGCTGGGGCAGCATTTAGGGGTCATCTCTGGGCAGTAGCCATTTGCCATCTGGTTCAGAGGAACTTCAATAATTTCACATCTTGAATGCCCATCCTGGTGCTTCCTGGCCTGAGCATCAGCCCTGCCAGGGTCCCTGCCCAGGAGCCCCTCAGGTTCTTAACTATATTTTCCTGAAATCAGTGAGGCTAATAGCTCAGCCATTGGGCCAAATGCCCCTATTCCATTTTCTTTTCTAGTTTTCAGTGCCCTGGAATGAAGTACTGAAGTATCATTACTTTTCTTTCCAAACAACAATACCATCACCACACAGGTTTTAAAGGAAGTTTACTCTATGATAAATCTTCATCCATAGTTTGCTTATCCCATATAAACATTTCACAAGGATCTTCCCAAAGTTACAAACTCCAGAAGCAAGGATATACCATATATAAGAAAGAAAGGGATTTCCCTGGTGGTCAGGGACTAACATATCATGCTTCCAATTGCAGGAAGCTCAGATTCCATTCCTGGTCAGGGATCTAGATCTCACCTGTAGCAACTAAAAGATCCCACATCCTGCAACTAAGACCCAGCTTAGCCAACTAAATATATTTTTTTAAAGTATCAAATTAAAAAAAATAAAAAGGAGTGTTTCTTTGGTGCACAGACACAGCATAGAACTCATCCAACTCCACGGAATAGAATTCCTCTACCACCTACCAAAGGTTCCCCACAGTCCTCCATTTGAAACCCTCTGTCAATACGTATGGGCTTCCCTGGTGGCTCAGATAGTCTCCTGCAATGCAGGAGACTTGGGTTCAATTCCTGGGTCAGGAAGATCCCCTGGAGAAAGGAATGGCTCCCCACTCCAGTATTCTGGCCTAAAGAATTCCATGGACAGAGGAACCTGGTGGGCTACAGTTCATAGGGTTGGTTGCAAAATGTCGGACACAACTGAGTGACTAACACACACATCACTATGTATAAGTTGCATGTCCTGATTCCAGTATTGTCACTGGACTTGGTGCTATCCTGCTGTTACCTTTAATGCCCAGAGGAGAGCTGCATCCAATGGGGACTTGTCACATGCAATGAGCCCTGCTTCCTCTACTTTCTCCAGACGTCCCAAAAGGAACCATCCACATCCAGGATCTTACAGCCCTTTAGTGACATTGTGTTCCCTCCAGCCCTCAGTGTTCTGTGTGCGGCCCCCAGAGAGCCTGATGTATCCCTGCCTGTCTTGTCCAGAGTGCTCAGATATGGTCTCAGCTCCCACCTCTAGGAACACTCTGCAAGACTAATCTCTCCTTATTGTCCAAAACCCTCTCTCCCTTGGCATACTCTACCTTCTTCCTTCTCTTTCTTGGTTTGGTTCTTTTAAACCCCTTTGCTACTCCCTCATTCCTGGGGTTTAAATTGTTCTTATT
This sequence comes from Bos indicus x Bos taurus, assembly GCF_003369695.1. Lineage (NCBI taxonomy): Eukaryota > Metazoa > Chordata > Mammalia > Artiodactyla > Bovidae > Bos > Bos indicus x Bos taurus. The sequence goes on along the minus strand of NC_040101.1, from coordinate 50,590,449 downwards.
GCTTGGGTTATAAGATGGGGCCAGGGATTTTCAGATTCTAAAGGTAGGACAGGTGGTGCTAGTAGTAAAGAACCTGCCTGCCAATGCAGGAGACATAAAAGACGTGGGTTCGATCCCTGGGTCAGGAAGATCTCCTAGAGGAGGGCATGGCAACCCACTCCAGTATTCTTGCCCAGAGAATTCCATGGACAGCAGAGCCTGGCAGACTATAGTGCATGGGGTTGCAAAGAGTCAGACATGACTGAAGAGACTGAGCACACAAAGGTAGGACAAGCAACAAGGAAGAGGCACTTTCTGTGCTGTGGACAACTGATGGAGTACCTAAAAAAAAAGCCAGCCTTTCACACTGTTAAAATTAGCCTCCTGTCAACATAGCTCCAATAGGCTGAAAGGATGTTTGTCTCCTTCTTGGCCTTGAGTTGCATTACCAAGGTTCATGTCTGTTTTCACAGCCTTAGTACATATCACGAGTCATAAAAGAAATGTGAGGAAAAAAACTTGCCCACCCATGCCCTATACCACCGTGTCTCCTAGAATTTTAAAGAAACTATTTTCAGTTTTTATTTACAGAACTTCACTCCCTCTCTCTCTCCTCCTCTCCTCTCTGCCAGAAAACTCTGGGCATAAGCCCATGGGGAGAGTAGAGACTTGGCTCAATGAAAAAAGTGAGTAGAAACATCATGTGTTACTTAAAATCCCAACTTCCCAGTGATGACTAAGGCTTTGGTACTAGATTAAAAGCTTGTCTGCTTCTCTCTTTAAATTACAACATATTTTAAGCATACAGAAATGCCAGTTATATAAAAGACCCCAGTCAATTCCTACTACTCAGATATAATGAATCTTTATATTCTGTGATGTTTAACATTACAGATAAAGACATTTCATTCCCCTAGTTCTTTCTGGAGAGGTAGCTCCTCTTTTGAAGTTTTGGTGATCTTGGTGTATGCTTTTATAATTTTATCACATTTCTGAACACATAGCTATGTATAATATTGGTTATATAATGTTAGATATACAATACATATGTATATGGATGTTAAAATATTAGCCATATTGGTTAATGATTTAATCATTATAATCAGATAAATATTATTCACAGCAGAGCCACACACATATATTTTTCTCATCCTGTATCATATTTACTTGTCCTAGAATTTATCATGCATCTACTAACTCCAAAATGACTTATCTGTTATTGGTTTGGCCTGGTGATCACTGGCTATTGGTTCATATTTAAAAGAAGGCACTAAAAGGCTGGCTTCAGCCTCTGAATGTATCAACAGGGTTTGCTGACCCATGAGGATTACTTTAAGGTTATCTATTTAAATTACAGTTGTCAGTGTTTTCTCTCAACTATTCTGAGTTGGGGTGACGCTATGAACCAGATGTTTGTGTCCACCCCACCTTTAAGTTTATATGTTGAAACCCTAATGTATTTGGAGGTAAGTCCTTTGGAAGGTAATTCATTCATGGATATGGAGATCCTATAATGGTATTAGTGTCCTTGTAAGAGGAACAAGAGGGTTAGTCCTCTCTCGGCTCTCTACCATGTGTAGATACAACAAGGACATGTTCATCTGTAAACCAGGAAGTGGGTTCTCACCAGTCGGTCACCAGATCTTCTGAGCACCTTGATCTTGATCTTAGCCTCCAGAACTGCGGAAAATAAATGATTGCTATGTAAGCCACCCAGTCTATGATTATTCATGTTACAGCATCCCAAACTGAATAAGAGTGGAAGGAGAAGTGTAAAGGAGTTATAAGCAACTCGTCAGAAAAAGGAGCTGCAGGTTTTCACATTTCATAACAGATATCAATTTAACCCTTCTGTTTTCAACCCAGTCTCCTGCTAAGTTTAGGGCCTGGAATCCAGTGTCTACTCATGACAACTTTTTCTCAGAATAAAGTTATCTTTCAGAGAATGGAGGCATGGAAGGGACAGACCTGACCATACGAGCCTCACAGGAAATTTGATGAAGGGTGTATACAGCTTCCTAGTCAGATGTTGAATATACGCTCTTGTTTTTAGTGCCATACCCCTTCCCCCATGTTCACAGTTATTCCAATTCCTGAATCTCTGTAGAATTCTATTTTCTTATCAACATTTTTACTATGAGATTAAAAAACAATTTTTTAATATAAAAAGTTGACAAATAATGTAATATATGTCTGTTCCAATATTACCCACCCCCCCCACTCCCAGTTTCTTGTTTGTTTTTTAATTTTATTTATGGGGTATTTGTCATGCAAAAAATTTTTTTGTTTTTAAAAATGAAGTAAAAAATGATAGCTTCTGTGTTTGTGTTATAAAGTTCTTTCCCACTTCAGGAGTTAAGAAATACTGTCATTGGAATTCCCTGGCCATCCAGTGCTTAGGGCTCTGCCCTCTTATTGCTGAGAGCCAGTGGGGGAACTAAAATCCTGCAAGTCGCACAGTGCAGCCATACAGATACACATATAGGGGCTTCCCAGATGACACAACGGTAAAGAATCCACCTGCTAACGCAGGAGATACAGAGATGCAGGTTTGATCCTTGGGTTGGGACGATCCCCTTGAGGAAGATATAGCCACCTGCTCCAGTATTCTTGTCTGAAAAATTCCATGGATAGAGGAGCCAAGCGGGCTTCCATCAATGGGGTCTCAAAGGGTCAGATATGACTGAGCACACACACACAAACACACACACAACAACAGTTCTGTCTTTTCTTCCAGAACTTTATAATCTCTCATCGTCTTTAATTTTGAGAGAGGATTAGCAGTTATTTTAAGATCTCAGGTAGCAGCAGGTATCCCACACAATTCTTTCTTCCCGGCTGGCTATTTAGTTGTTTCAGCACAGTCCTGTGAATTGTTTATTCTTTTGATGATGATTAGAAATACCACTTTTCCTTTAAGTCTTTAATTGACTTAATGTCCTTTCTAGGAGGCTTCTATTCTTTTCATAGATTTTTTTTTTGGGGGGGGGGGTGTAAATTCATGCTCCATTATCACACCATTTCAATTATTATTGTAGCTTAATAATAGGTTTAACTATCTGAGGTTGCTAATTTGGGGTTTAATAATAGGTTTTGCTTTCCTCCTACAGCAATCTGGAGAATGCTCTGTAAATGCTCAGGTCAAAAGCCTTGCAGTAATCCTTTCTCTTTTTCTTACAGGCTACATTCAGTCTATCAGTAAAATCCAATCTATTCTAGTTTCAAACTATATCCTGCATCTGACCAATGTACTACTATTCTATCCCAGATGAAGCTGCCATCATTTCTCTCAACTGAGTTATTGGAGCAGACTCTGGAATGGTGTCCACAATTCTGTGCTTGGTGTCCCTAAAGTTATCTCCATACAGAAGCCTGTATTGTATGTAAGTCAGATGTTAGCCTCCTGCTCAAAAACCTCCAGTAGCATTTGATCTTACTCAGAGTAAAGACAAATACAAAGCTCTAACCTCATCACCTCCCACTCCTTCCTTCACTCAGCTGCAGCCCCAGGGGCCTCCTTGCTATTCTTGAAACACATAAACAAAAAATACTTAGCATAATTTACTCCAGGTCTTAAAAACTGCTGATCTGCCACCCATAACTTACTTCCCTCAGATGCATATTTCAGTAGGCAGCAAAGAGGAAAGAAAGGGAGAAAGAAGCGCAAATGTGCTCATGTCATAATTTTTTAATAGATAGTAGTAAGACTCTACCTAAAGAAAAAGAGGAGAAAGTCTATTTTATAATAAAGGTAACAACTAAAATAAAAATATGAACTTCCCCAAACTGTCAGATGAAAAACATGTACCAATATAGAACAAGCATAGAGTATATAGTGAAAACCTATTGTAAAAAAAAACTAAAAATAGGAAAGAAATCCTTACAAAAACTATGGAACTGAGACTCATCTAACTATTGTATCCATAGGTAGAAATATGTTAAGAACTACCTATTTAAATAAAAGACATAAAACACCTATTAAATAAAAGAATTATAAAACAAAGAACTTTATGCACTTCTCTATGTATATTCTGTACATAGAGAAAGTACTAAGTTAAAATTATTCAGAAACTTTGTAAAGAAAAGATCAAAAATATCCTAGGAAAATACAAATAAAAGGAAGTGAAAGTGAAAGTCACTCAGTCGTGTTTGACTCTTTGTGACGCCATGGACTGTACAGTCCATAGAATTCTCCAGGCCAGAATACTAGAATGGGTAACATTTCCCTTTCCCTTCTCCAGGGGATTTTCCCAACCCAGGGACTGAACCCAGGTCTCCCACATTGTAGGTGGATTCTTTACCAGTTGAGCCACAAGGGAAGCCCAAGAGTCCTAGAGTGGGTAGCCTCTCCCTTCTCTAGTGGATCTTCCTGACCCAGGAATCGAACTGGGGTCTCCTGCATTGCAGGCAGATTCTTTACCAACTGAGCTATCAAAGAAGCCCAAAAGGAAGTAGGGTTTATGATATTAATATCATGAGATTGAATTCTGGAAAACAATCACAAAGATGACACTTCATAAACTATCCAATATACAATGAAGTTCTTACAGACAGTTACGCCCAACTCATATGTACAATTTGACCAAAATAGTTGGAAATTACACGTGAGGATGGGGGTGTGGTAGCAGTGACAGAGAATCTGGAGGCCCCTGCATTGCTCTCTATAGCCTGTTGTTCAGTCACTAAGTCTGTCTGACTCCGCGACCTTGTGGACTATAGCACGCCAGACTTCCCTGTCCATCACTATCTCCCAGGGTTTGCTCAAGCTCATGTTTATTGAGTTAGTCATGCTATCTAACCATTTCATCCTTGAATCATTTGAGTACCATGTTCACTTTTTAGGATGTATCCAGATACTGCCTGTACAGTTATTTACCTTATGCTTTTCTTTGAGGTGACATATTCTTTAACTGAAATAAGTTTATGTAATATAAAAACTGGTAAATGTGAATGTCATATCTAAGAAAGGAAGCTATTCCTCAGGTCTGAGAATGTAGTTACATATCACTAAATTATTCAAATAAAGCCAAAAATCTACCTTATTCTATAAAATCTTCTGATTTTTTTTTTTATATTATCTTAAAGGGGCAAACACTTGCCTATGGCACTTTGGGCCATGCGTCCACCAGTTCTTTGTGTTCAGTAGGTGCTGGGGACACACAAAAGAAAATATCCCTCTCCCTCTCCCTCTTCTCCTTTCATCCTCAGCCACTGATAACACCACCTGTGACTATAACCTCCTTATCTGAACTGTAAATGCCTTAAGAGCAAGGATTATGTCCTAATTGCATCCCTCTCTCCTTTCCCTCCCCTCCCCGAGTTTCTGGTACTTACCAGGGGTCCATTCATTCATTTTTTTGTTCAACAAATGTTAGGTAGCAGGGAAAATATTCCATAGCTTAATTGAAAAGCTTATAAGTATAATTAGGATTCAGAAATAAGCAGAGTTCTGTGGGCTGCAAAGAAGGGACACCTAATCCTAACAGAGAGAGTAGGGATGGTTCCCAGAAGAGGCATTAACTCTCTGATTTGATTGATTCTTATTAAAAAAAAAATTGTGGGGAGGCATTCCAAGAAGAGAAAGCAGAGTGGTATGAGATCTAAATTAGACTGGGATTGCTGATTCCTAGAGCATGCATTGGGAATGATTAATGATGGTGCTGGAGGATAGTCAGCCTTGGTCACAAACAACTGTGTTGAATCTGTAACTTCATACGACAACTAGCACTCTGCACAACTTGATGACTATTCACTTTTTTTCTCAATGGTTTTTTTTTTCCCTGAATTCTATAATTTCTTGTTATTTTCTGACTGGGAACATCTCATTTATCCTTCATGTACCAGTTCAAATGCCAGTTTTTTTGAAAAATGATCTCAACCTCTCTGTAACCCCTTTTATTGTTGTTGTTGTTCAGTTGCTCGGTCGTGTCCCTAATAATGGAATTTGAATTGATTGAACCACGGTACTTTGCACATACTTTTATTTTAGCTGTAATTATTTTGTTCATGTGAAAGTGAAAGTGTTAGTCGCTCAGTCGTGTCTGACTCTGCGACCCTATGGACTGTAGCCTACCAGGCTTCTCTGTCCATGAAATTCTTCAGGCAAAAATACTGGAGTGGATTGCCATTTCCTTCTCCAGGGGATCTTCCCAATCCAGGGTTTGAACTGGGGTCTCCCGTATTGCAGGCAGATTCTTTACCATCTGAGCCATTATAGTTATTATTATTAATTCTCAAACTAGGCTGGAATTGTTTTGAGGTCAAGGGCTGCTTTTTAGTACATCTTTGTCTCCAAAACATCTGTTAAGATATTTCATATTTGTTCCTCGAATGACCATCTCCGTATTAGTGTCTTGGAAGTGCAAAAGGAATGGGAAATTGTCATTAACTTCTCAGAGGAAATAGCATTTGTGGACGTTGAACAGAAGCGACATACACAAAAAAAGTGAAAGAGGGCGTATATGCAAATGGAATAGCACAAATGAAGATGTGACTTTTTAAAGAATATAATTTATTTATTTTTTATTATGTATTTTGTCTGTGCTGGGTCTTTGTTGCTGCAATCAGGCTGTCTCTAGTTGCAGTGTTCAGGCTTCTGTTTTCAGTGGCTTATCTTGCTGTGGAGTGTGGGGCTCTAGGGCGCTTGGGCTTCAGTAGTTGTGGCTCACAGTCTTCAGAGCAGGGGCTCAGTAGTTGTGATGCATGGGCTTAGCTGCCCCTCGGCATGTGGAATCTTCTTAGAGGGTTAGAACCCATGTCCCCTGCATTGGCAGGTGGATTCTTAGTTAGTGGACCACCAGGGAAGCCCCAGAATATGATTTCTTATTAAATCATTTGGATTAAAATGATTGCCCAAGTGATTAGTGGGGATAAAGAAAATTTGATAATATTTGCATAGGAGGAAGATTGTAATAAAATTCCATTTCACATTGAGCTCTTCTTCTATTACTTTAACCTTGTTCAAACATTTTTGAGGCGGTGGAGCTATTTGTTCTTGTGTGTGCGTGGGCTAGTGCAGTTGAACAGAGTACTATGACAGGTCTTCTAGTCCTGTGTTGTTGTTCAGTCACTAAGTCATGTCCACCTCTTTTGTGACCCCATGGATGGTAACCCCCCAGTCTCCTCCATCCATAGGATGTACCAGGCAAGAATAGTGGAGAGAGTTGCCATTTCCTTCTCCATAGATCTTCCTAAACCAAGGATCAAACCCTTGTCTCCTACATTGGCAGGTGGATCCTTACCATGGAGCCACCAGGGAAACCCATCTTTTATCCCTTACTAAATGTATTTTAAGTTTGTTTTTGGCTCTTCTGTGAAGTCTTTTCCAACTATTGAAACCTCAAGGGCTCCTTTATCCTTTCTGAATTTCTCTGGACTTTCTGCTGGTTCGGTTCAGTTCAGTCACTCAGTCGTGTCTGACTCTTGCAGCACACCAGGCTTCCCTATCCTTCACCAACTTCCAGGACTTGCTCAGACTCATGTCCATCGAGTCGGTGATGCCATCCAACGATCTCATCCTCTGTTGTCCCCTTTTCCTCCTGGCATCAATTTTTCCCAGCGTCAGGGTCTCTTCCTATAAGTCAGTTCTTTGCCTCAGGTGGTCAAAGTATTGGAGCTTCAGCATCAGTCCTTCCAATGACTATTCAGGACTGATTTCCTTTAGGGTTGACGGGTTGGATCTCCTTGCAGGCCAAGGGACTCTCAAGAGTCTTCTCCAATACCACAGTTTAAAAGCATCAATTCTTTGGTGCTCTGCTTTCTTTATGGTCCAACTCTCCCATCCATACATGGCTACTGGAAAAACCATACCTTTGACTAGATGAACCTTTGTTGGCAAAGTAATGTCTCTGCTTTTTAATATGCTGTCTAGGTTAGTCATAGCTTTTCTTCCAAGGAGCAAGTGTTTTTTAACTTCATGGCTGCAGTCACCATCTGTAGTGATTTTGGAGCCCAAGAAAATAAAGTCTGTCACTGTCTCCATTGTTTCCCCATCCATTTTCCACGAAGTGATGGGACCAGATGCCATGATCTTCGTTTTCTGAATGTTGAGCTTTAAGCCAACTTTTTCATGCTCCTCTTTCACTTTCATCAATAGAGTCTTTAGTTCTTCTTCGCTTTCTGCCATAAGCGTGGTATCATCTGCATATCTGAGGTTATTCATATTTCTCCCAGCAATCGTGATTCCAGATTGTACTTCATCCAGCCCAGCATGTTGCATGATGTACTCTGCATGTAAGTTATATAAGCAGGATGACAATATACAGCTTTGATGTACTCCTTTCCCTATTTGGAACCAGTCTATTGTTCCATGTGCAGTTCTAACTGTTGTTTCTTGACCTGTATACAGATTTCTCAGGAGGTAGGCTAGATGGTCTGGTATTCTCATCTCTTTCAGAATTTCCCACAGTTTGTTGTGATCCACACAGTGAAAGGCTTTGGCATAGTCAATAAAGCAGAAGTTTTTCTGGAACTCTCTTGCTTTTTTGATGATCCAATGGATGTTGGCAATTTGATCTCTGGTTACTCTGCCTTTTCTAAAACCAGCTTGAACATCTGGAAGTTCACAGTTCACTTACTGTTGAAGCCTGGCTTGGAGAATTTTGAGGATTACTTCATTAGCGTGTGAGATGAGTGCAATTGTGAGATAGTTTGAACATTCTTTGGCATTGCCTTTCTTTGGGATTCGAATTTTCCATACTAGACCATTTTCCATACTAGACCATTCAGGCATGACCTAAATCAAATCATTACAATTATAGAGTAGAAGTGACAAAGAGATTCAAGGTATTAGATCTGATAGAGTGCCTGAAGAGCTATGGACAGAGGTTCTGCTGGTACATCTTCTGCAAAGGCAGGATTATTTCTTTTGCAATTGTATACTTTTTATTTTGATTTGTATTTGTAAAGTGAAGTTTTGACTTGGAGCTTATACTGCAAAATATAAATATTTACGAGACAGAGAAGACAAGGAAAAAATATATATAAGTATTTACCACATATATAAATATACAGAGAGAAAGAACTGACTCTTCATTTCACCTTCCCAGAGAATTATGAGTATATTGAATACTTCTTACCAAGAAGAAAAGGGCTTTCCTGGTGGTTCAGATAGTAAAGAATCTTCCTGCAATGCAGGACACCCAGGTTTGATCCCTGGGTCAGGAAGATCCCCTGGAGAAGGTAATGGCTACCCACTCCAGTATTCTTGCCTGGAGAATTCCATGGACAGAGGAACCTGGCAAGCTACATACAGTCCACAGGGTCAAAAAGAGTCAGGCACTACTGAGCGACTAAGATGGAAAAATTATCTTATTTCTCTTTGGAAATTAGAAGATTAAGCCTAGAGAATTGTATTTCACTTAGGAAGTATTTTAAAAGTTTCCTATCATTTAAGATGTGTTTGAAGGCAATAGGAGATTAGAAATATTATTTTATATTACACATGGAGTTTTATGAAGCTCTTCCCCTGCAAGTGTGCATTTTTTTCTGTGCTTACTGATAAAGAACAATCTCATATCCACTTGCTTTGATCTGCTTATTATTTGGAGTTTGATTCTGCCCTTAGGGTTTACATTCTCTTCTCAGGACACTAATAAAAACTGAACCGGATGAAATCGCTTCTTTGAAATCCAGTGGTACTCCCCATTAGTCAACAGTACTGAAGCTCTCAGTTCAGTTCAGTTCAGTCGCTCAGTCATGTCCGACTCTTTGCGAACCCTGCAGAATGCCAGGCTTCCCTGTCCATCACCAACTCCCAAAGTTTACTCCAACTCATGTTCATTGAGTCAGTGATGCCATCCAACCATCTCATTCTCTGTTGTCCCCTTCTCCTCCCTCCTTTAATCTTTCCCAGCATCAGGGTCTTTTCCAGTGAGTCAGTTCTTCACCTCAGATGGCCAAAGTATTGGAGTTTCAATACAAAGTTTTGGAGTTTCAGCCTCAGCATCAGTCCTTCCAATGAATATTCAGGACTGATTTCCTTTAGGATGGACTGGTTGGATCTCCTTGCTGTCTAAGGGACTCTCAAGAGTTTTCTCCAACACCACAGTTCAGAAGCATCAATTCTTCAGTGGTCAGCTTTCTTCATAGTCCAACTCTCACATCCATGCATGACTACTGAAAAAAGCATAGCTTTGACTAGATGGACCTTTGTTGGCAAAGTAACGTCTCTGTTTTTAATAAGCTGTCTAGGTTGGTCAGACTTCCCTGGTGCCTCAGATGTAAAGCGTCTACCTACAATGTGGGAGACACAGGTTCAGTCCCTGGGTTGGGAAGATCTCCTGGAGAAGGAAATTGCAACCCACTCCCATATTGTTGCCTGGAAAATCCCATGGACAGAAAAGCCTGGTAGGCTACAGTCCATGGGGTAAAGAGTTGGACATGACTGAGCGACTTCACTTTTGCTTTCTTTCTAGGTTGGTCATAACTTTTCTTCCAAGGAGCAAGCGTCTTTTAATTTCATGGCTTCAGTCACCATTTGCAGTGATGTTTGAAGCCCCCCAAAATGAAGTCTGTCACTATTTCTACTGTCTCCCCATCTATTTGCCATGAAGTGATGGGACCAGATGCCGTGATCTTAGTTTTCTGAATGTTGAGTTTTAAGCCAACTTTCTCACTCTCCTCTTTCACTTTCATCAAGAGGCTCTTTAGTTCTTCGTAGTTGTTCTAATCTGGATTAAATGTTAATAAGAAACTTTCAAAATGAGAAAGCTCCACTCTACCTAGTACCTTGCCATAGAAATGTGTGGCTAGGCCTCCCCCTGGTGGTCATGGTAAAAAGTACATGGAAGTCTTCAGAACTTTGCATTTCTCACTTGGATTTTTCATTCTTTGGAATAGACATTAATAGAAAAGCTGCTGCTGCTGCTGCTAAGTTGCTTCAGTCTTGTCCTACTCTGTGCGACCCCACAGACGGCAGCCCATCAGGCTCCCCCGTCCATGGGATTCTCCAGGCAAGAACACTGGAGTGGATTGCCATTTCCTTCTCCAATGCATGAAAGTGAAAGTGAAGTCGCTCAGTCGTGTCTGACTCTTAGCGACCCCATGGACTGCAGCCTACCAGGCTCCTCCGTCCATGGGATTTTCCAGGCAAGAGTACTGGAGGGCGTTACCATTGCTTTCTCCATAATGCTGCTAAGTCGCTTCAATTGTGTCCGACTCTGTGTGACCCCACAGACGGCAGCCCACCAGGCTCCCCCGTCCCTGGGATTCTCCAGGCAAGAACACTGGAGTGGGTTGCCATTTCCTTCTCCAATGCATGAAAGTGAAAGTGAAGTCGTTTAGTCGTGTCCGACTCTTAGGGACCCCATGGACTGCAGCCCACCAGGCTCCTCCATCCATGGGATTTTCCAGGCAAGAGTACTGGAGTGGGTTTGCCATTGCTTTATCCGTGATAGAAAAGGCTAAAGGACAAAAGGGGCTTCCCTGGTGGCTGAGAGGTTAAAGCGTCTGCCTGGAATGCGGGAGACCCGGGTTCGACCCCATGCGTCGGGAAGATCCCCCGGAGAAGGAAATGGCAACCCACTCCAGTACTCTCGCCTGTAGAATCCCATGGAGGGAGGAGTCCGGTAGGCTACAGTCCATGGAGGACAGAAGACTTCCCTGTTGGCTCAGTCAGTAAAGAATCCGCCTGCCAATGTAGGAGACAAGGTTTCTATCCTTGGGTCAGGAAGATCCCCTGGAGAAGGAAATGGCAACCCACTCCAATATCTTTGCCTGGGAAATCCCATTAGTAAGAGGAGCCTGGTGGGCTACAGTCCATGGAGTTGCAAGAGTCCAGTACGACTAAGCGACTAAACCACCAAAGGACAAAAGGGGAAGGAGAATAATGTAGCAATGTTTGGATTATTTCTCTCAGCTTAAATTTCCAATCTCATTACATTTGTGTGGTGTGTTTATTGCTTCAGTTATTTTCCAGCTTCTTGTTCAGGATACTGATCAAATAAAGCGCGTAACAATCCAAGCCTCCTTACGCTCAAATCTAAATATGGTTGGTTGACTATAATTCTAACCAAACAATAGTTTTTGATTAAGAAAAGGTTTCTTTGAATTGAAATGGTCATGGCAGATGCATTAGTAGTGATTCCTACAGCATTTTGATACACTGTTAAACAGATAAAATTCAATAAAGGACAATAATAATTGAGTACACCTACCTGAGGCTGAGCACAGTGTGAAGTGCTTCACATTCATTTCATCTTCATGACAGCTCTGTGAGATAGCCCTATTATTGCTGTTTTACAGGGGCTCAACTAGGTTAAGGGATCTGATCAAATTCACACAGTGGAAAACATAGAGTCCCTAGCTCTTAGTCACTTCAGTTGTGTCTGACTCTTTGTGACCCTATGGACTGTAGCCCACCAGGCTCCTCTGTCCAAGGGATTCTTCAGGCACGAATACTGGACTGGGTTGCTGTGCCCTTCTCCAAGGGATCTTCCTGACCCAGGGATCCAACTCATGTCTCTTACATCTACCTGCAATGGCAGGTGGGTTCTTTACCACTAGCACCACATGGGAAGTCCTTTCACTTCACTATCTTTTTGCTTTGTTAGGGACCCTCTAGCATGCTCATGGATGGGCAGTGAGCAACTAGGATGATTTTGGTATAAATACCCACTTAACCTTCTTCAAAATTACTTTGTTAGGTAGTAATTTCAGTACACTCCAGTACCCCAGTTGTTTGGGGGTACTGGACAGATTTATGTAATGATTAATATTTGAAACATTTTCTTTCCCAGGACTGAAAAATAAAAAGTGAGTCATGCAGCATTACCAATGTCTTGGCAAATCAGACACCAAAAGCACAAGAGAATCACAGAACTGTAAACTGAACTTGTACGTCACTAGAATTCTGGGGATATTAAGGTTCTTACAAACAGCTGAGAAGAGAAACTAAATGCAAAGGAGAAAATGAAAGATATACCCATTTGAATGCAGAGTTCCAAAGAATAGCAAGGAGAGATAAGAAAACCTTCCTCAGCAATCAATGCAAAGAAATAGAGGAAAATAACAGAATGGGAAAGACTAGAGATCTCTTCAAGAAAATTAGAGATACTAAGGGAACACTTCATGCAAAGATGGGCACAATAAAGGACAGAAATGGTATGGACCTAACAGAAGCAGAAGATATTAAGAAGAGGGGGCAAGAATACACAGAAGAAATGTACAAAAAAGATCTTCATGACCCAGATAACCATGATGGTGTGATCACTCACCTAGAGCCAAACATCCTGGAGTCCAAAGTCAAGTGGTCCTTAAGAAGCATTACTACAAACAAAGTTAGTGGAGGTGATGGAATTCCAGTTGAACTATTTCAAGTCCCAAAAGATGATGCTGTGAAAGTGCTGCACTCAATATGCCAGCAAATTTGGAAAACTCAGCAGTGGCCACAGGACTGGAAAAGGTCAGTTTTCATTCCAATCCCAAAGAAAGGCAATGCCAAAGAATGCTCAAACTACCGCACAATTGCACTCATCTCACACACTAGTAAAGTAATGATCAAAATTCTCCAAGCCAGGCTTAAACAGTACATGAACTGTGAACTTCCAGATGTTCAACCTGGATTTAGAAAAGGCAGAGGAACCAAATTGCCAACATCCACTGGATCATAGAAAAAGAGAGTTCCAGAAAAACTTCTTCTGTTTTATTGACTACGCCAAAGCCTTTGACTGTGTGGATCACAACAAACTGTGGAAAATTCTGAAAGAGATGGGAATACCAGACCACCTGATCTGCCTCCTGAGAAATCTGTACGCAGGTCAGGAAGCAATAGTTAGAACTGGACATAGAACAACAGACTGGTTCGAAATAGGGAAAGGAGTACATCAAAGCTGTATATTGTCATCCTGCTTATTTAACTTGCAGAGTACATCATGCAAAATGCTTGGCTGGATGAAGTACAAGCTAGAATCAAGATTGCTGGGAGAAATATCAATAACCTCAGATATGCAGATGATACCATCCTTATGGCAGAAAGTGAAGAAGAACTAAAGAGTCTCTTGATGAAAGTGAAAGAGGAGAGTGAAAAAGTTGGCTTAAAACTCAACATTCATTGGGAGAATGGCATTGAAATATGTATATTATCATATGTGAAATGGATCACCAGTCCAGGTTCGATGCATGATACAGGGTGCTCAGGGTTGCTGCACTGGGATGACCCAGAGGGATGGGATGGGGAGAGAGGTGGGAGAGGGGTTCAGGATGGGGAACACATGTACACCGTGGCAGATTCATGTCAGCGTATGGCAAAACCAATACAATATTGTAAAGTAATTAGCCTCCAAAAAAAATTAATAAAAAAAAATGAGTCTAAAAAAAAAACAAACAAAAAAAACTCAACATTCAGGAAGCTAAGATCAAGGCATCTGGCCTCATCATTTCATGGCAGATAGATGGGGAAACAATGGAAACAGTGACAGACTTTATTTTCTTGGGCTCCAAAATCACTACAGATGGTGACTGCAGCCATGAAGTTAAAAGACACTTGCTCCTTGGAAGAAAAGCTATGACTAACCTAGACAGCATATTAAAAAGCAGAGACATTACTTTGCTGACAAAGGTCCATCTAGTCAAAGGTATGGTTTTTCCAGCAGCCATGTATGGATGTGGTACTTGGACCATACAGAAAGCTGAGCGCCAAAGAATTGATGCTTTTAAACTGTGGTGTTGGAGAAGACTCTTGAGAGTCCCTTGGACTGCAAGGAGATCCAAACAGTCAACCCTAAAGGAAATCAGTCCTGAATATTCATTGGAAGGACTGGTGCTAAAACTGAAACTCCAATACTTTGGCCACCTGATATAAAGAACTGACTCATTGGAAAAGACTGTGATGCTAGGAAAGATTGAAGGCAGGAGGAGAAGGGGACGACAGAGTATGAGATGGTTGGATGGCATTACCGAATCGATGGACATGAGTCTGAGTAAACTCTGGGAGTTGGTGATGGACAAGGGAAGCCTGGCGTGCTGCAGTCCATGGGGCCACAAAGAGTTGGACACGACTGAGCAACTGAACTGAAAGGTTCTTCAGGATCAGGGACTCACCTCAAGTGCATATGCTGGATGGCACTGTTAAATTAAGACATATAATTCATGGTATAATATTCCCATTACAAGAGAGTCTACAGCAGGTGGTTTTCAGGATCAGGATATAAACGTTAACCAACAGTAACCAAACAGTAAACAACAAAAGTCAATGTTGTTTTATCTTTTGTGCTAGAAGCAGCTTCCCAGTGGGTCCTGAGAAATAGTATTAAATGAGAAAGGGATGAGATTGCTTTATGATGATCAAAATGCTCTTCGCCCGAAGAGTTGCAGAGGAGAAGAGATAAAGGTTCCTGTGATGACTTCCAGGCAGACTGCAAGTTGGAAAGATAAAGGCTGACAAATTCTAAAAGTATAAAATCATAATGATATTAAAGGGAACATATAATATCTTATTGTCTAGAATGAGGAGAGGAAGTCAGTATCAAGAAAGTTTATGGTAAAAGAGTGCTGTGCAGAGATGGAATACATAAGTGAAACTCCGCTTTTCATAGTTTGGAGATTTCAAAATAAATTTAACATATTTAGTTAGCTAAGTTTAATGGTTGATACAGACATAAGAGACATCATCTTTCATGTCTACCTTATACATGGAGTGAGATGAGCTGCTGCCTAACCCAATAATGAAAATGTTGACAGGCAGTATTACCAGCAGAAAACCAATTTATCCTATAGTAATGAGCATGTAGAGGCAGTGAGCAATGTTCAAAGTTATTTAAAATTGAAAATAAAGCTGAGAATCTATAAAACTCTACATGCTTACAAATGAAAAAAACTTTTGAAATAGCACTTGAAGAACCAAATCTTGACAGAAATTGACTTCTGTTCATCTGTAAGGGACAAGTTGGAAGAACAAGAAAGATATAGACTATCCTCAAAGACACAGGCATTACTGCAAGTGAAGAACATCCAGTTTCTACACGGCCTAGCTGACAACATTCTCAGCCTGGCACTGTTCAGTTCCATGTCTGAGGTTGAACTGCCTTTAATGTTGTTCAGAGACCTTAGGACAAACATCATACCAATACCCTTAATTTATAATCTGAATAATATTTACCCATTTACTGATTAAAATTTGATTTCTAGTCTTTCCCCTTGAGCATGATTACTGGTAACTTCAGCTCAACATGCAATTCTTTTGTTTATGAAATACTGTTAAGTCCATAAAAAATACTTTTCTCAGAAAATGCAGATGTGCAGTTAACAGTCATCCTATGCAAATCTCAGTGTTATTTTGTTTAACCCTTTAATGTCATAGGTTGTGACAGGATTAGGATGAATTGATGTCATTCTTTTTTATTTTTTGGCTGTGTTGGGTATCCATTGCTGTGTGCACTTTCCTCTAGTTGTGGTGAGCAGGGGCTTCTCATTGTGGTAGCTTCTCTTGTTGTGGAGCATGGGCTCTAGAGCATGCTGGCTTCAGTAGTTTTGGTTTATGGTCTCAATAGTCCCAGCTCCTGGGCTCTAGAGCACAGGTTCAGTAGTTGTGGCTCCTGGGCTTAGTTGCTCTGAGGCATGTAGGATCTTCCTGCACCAGGGATCAAGCCCATGTCTCCTGCATTGGCAGGTGGATTCTTTACCACTGAGCCAGTAGGGAAGCCCGGATTGACATTATTCTTAAACTTGATCATGATAGTAAGTTGAGTGGAAGTAAAATCCACTTTTATTACATGAATAACTTTGCATGAAGGTTCACTCATTGTCTTAAGCTATATATGAAAAAATTTCAAATATACAAACTAAATATCAAGATCAATGAACCTATTGTTTTAACATCTTTATAAAATAATAACTAAGTCCCAGAACTTTAGAAAAACTCTTGGTTTAGTGGTTCCCAGATTTTTAGATTTCATGAAACAGTTAAAGTGGGAGCTAATATGAGGCTGTCAACATTTTACTTTGCCAAGAATATTGAAACCAACTAATACTACTAACAATAGTATTTCATAAAACAATACTTCAATACCACAAAAGTAGGGATTAATCATGTAATAAAAATGGAGTTCAAGTTGATTGTCTATCAACCTTTTTTTTCGCCCCTTTAGAGATGCTGAAATTTTAGTTGTGGCCTAGAATTGGGGAACAAATGCCTAACATGCCATTTCATCCAACTGTTCTAATTAAAAGGCTAAGAGGTAGCTTTGCCTGACATCAGTTGGTGTTAAAATTGGGGAGGAAAAGCACAGCTCCTGACAGCCAGTAGAGTAAAATACCCTGAGAGACACCCAAGCATTAAACATGTTGCTAATTAGGAGGAACCTTAACCAATTAGTTAGGATTTCCCTTGTGGCTCAGACGGTAAAGCGTCTGCCTACAATGCAGAAGACCCGGGTTCGATCCCTGGGTCAGGAAGGTCCTCTGGAGAAGGAAATGGCAATCCACTCCAGTACTCTTGCCTGGAAAATCCCATGGATGGAGGAGCACGGTAGGCTAGTCTATGGGGTCGCAAAGAGTCAGACATGACTGAGCGACTTCACTTGGTCACTTAACAAATTAAAAAAGTTATGTATTTATTTGGCTGAGCCAGGTTTTAGTTGCATCGTGGAGGTTCTTTAGTTGTGGCATGTGGGACCTTTTACTAATAGTTGCTGTGTGTGAATTCTTAGGTGAGGCATGTGGGATCTAGTTCCTTGGCCAGGGATTGAACCCAGGCCCCCTGCACTGGAAGTGTGGAGTCTTAGCCATTGGACCACCAGGGAAGTCCTACCAATGTTCATCTTAAAATCTTTGATAACTAATATAAAATCAAATAAATGCACCTACTTGGTAGAAAGAATTGGTGTATTGACTGCACCTGTTATAATGTCAAGGAAAATAAATCATAAATTATCATAATATAACCTATGTCATAGATGATATAATCTAAACTGTGAGCTTTTAATTCTATAAAGTGTTTTGTTCTCAATTACACAGTCTATAATAAATGCTTAATAAATATCTGCATGAATAGGTGTGTATCACTCCAAATAGCTGCAAAACAATTTCTTCATAACATTAGAAACTTCCCAACCTGGCAGATTCTTACTGCAGAAATCCATAAAACATAAATGATATAAAGAAAAAAAGATAGTGATGGTATGGGGGAGTCCCACTTGCTTGAACTCTAATCAAAGGAAAAAACAATTAGAAGTTTTAAGTGTTTAAGTGAGAACAGTAACTGTACATAACACCTACTTTACTTTGTAGGTTAGTAACATGAAAAGGTTTTAAAATCCTAAAGGAATTCTAGTTCAAAAGCATGCAATAGAATTTTACATGACCCTGGAACTACACTTATCTAATTAAATGCTACAGTAGATCTGCCTTTCACAATAAAGTGACCATTTCTAATTTTACCATAAACATACTCACCCATTTGAGAATTGGCACTAGTTTTTTTTCTTCTGCTAGCTATAAAAATGCATGACTCATAATTTATCATTTTAAATTTAAAATTAAGACTACAGAAGAATTCACTGGTGGTCCAGTGGTTAGGACTCACAACTTCCACAGGAGGGGGCATGGGCTCAATCCTTTGTCAGGGAACTAAGATCCCACATGCCATGGCCAAAAAAAAAAAAAAAAAACACCTTAGTCTGTTTAAAGGATGTCCTTTCATCAGTAAATCTGGGAGTTCATAGATGTATTTTTCTTTAAAGCAATTCACCTTTAAAAGCATGATCCTATTGCTGACCTAGTCATCCTTATTATAAAAAGGGGGGAAGAGGCATGAAAAGATTCACCCTAAGAATTTTTCAGGTAGAATCAGAGTTTGTAGTACCATCACCAAAGGCTCTGCCTCTCTGTACACTGGTGCCAATCAAACCCCAGAGACGGTTTTGGATGTAGTAGAAAGGATGGCTTTTATTGCTTTACCAGGCAAAGGGAGACAAACCTGGCTTCACCCTTGAAACACTGTCTCAACTGGAGAGCTTGATGAGGGTTTCTCTAACAGTGGATCAAAGGTGGTCTCTGATAAAATAAGGAACCTAATCTTGATGAATATGCCAAAGCCTTTGACTGTGTGGATCACAATAAACTGTGGAAAATTCTGAAAGAGATGGGAATACCAGACCACCTGACCTTCCTCTTGAGAAATCTGTATGCAGGTCAGGAAGCAACAGTTAGAACTGCACATGGAACAACAGACTGGTTTCCAATAGGAAAAGGAGCACGTCAAGGCTGTATATTGTCACTGTGCTTATTTAACTCATATGCAGAGTACACCATGAGAAACGCTGGGCTGGAGGAAGCACAAGCTGGAATCAAGACTGCTGGGAGAAATATCAATAACCTCAGATATGAAGATGACACCACCCTTATGATAGAAAGTAAAGAACTAAAGAGTCTCCTGATGAAAGTGAAAGAGGAGAGTGAAAAAATTGGCTTAAAGCTAAGCATTCAGAAAACTAAGATCACGGCATCTGGTCCCATCACTTCATAGCAAATAGATGGGGAAACAGTGGAAACAGTGGCAGACTTTATTTTGGGGGGCTCCAAAGTTACTGGATATGGTGACTGCAGCCGTGAAATAAAAAGATGCTTACTCCTTGAAAGAAAAGTTATGACCAACCTAGACAGCATACTAAAAAGCAGAGACATTACTTTGCCAACAAAGGTCCATCTAGTCAAGGCTATGGTTTTTCCAGTAGTCACATATGGATGTGAGAGTTGGACTATAAAGAAAGCTGAGTGCCAAAGAATTGATGCTTTTGAACTGTGGTATTGGAGAAGACTCTTGAGAGTCCCTTGGACAGCAAGGAGATCCAACAAGTCCATCCTAAAGGAAATCAGTCCTGCATATTCATTGGAAGGACTGATGCTGAAGCTGAAATTCCAATACTTTGGCAAAGAGCTGACTCATTTGAAAAGACCCTGATGCTGGAAAGATTGAAGGCAGTAGGAGAAGGGACGACAGAGGATGAGATGGTTAGATGGCATTACCGACTCGATGGACATGAGTTTGAGTAAACTCTGGGAGCTGGTGACAGACAGGGAGGCCTGGCGTGCTGCAGTCCATGCAATCGCAGAGTCGGACATGACTGAGCGACTGAACTGAACTGAATCTTGATGAGCTTTTTTGCTTCTTTTAATCTTGCCTCAGGTGATTTCTTGGCTGCTGTTCTCTTGATTTGCAACTGTTCAAATCTACCCTTTGCAACTCGTGGAAGGTCATAATGGCTGGAGTCTTGCCTACAAGAAATGGGGGACAGAAAGGCCTGGGAGAAAGCCCCACAGGGTCCCACTCAGTTTCAGTAACTTTAGATTTTGTGAAGATGTGTCTTGAAGACAAGTTCAACTAAGTCATGTGCACTACTTAAAAACTGGTACACACAATTTTGGGATCAACTCTATCTACTGTAATATACAAAGTAATATGTTAAAAAATACCAATGAGCATATTTAATATAATAACACTGATGTTTGGTTTCACTGACTCCTGTTACTTCCAAGGTAATTCCGGATTCTACATGACTGATTACTACTGTTAACTTTGTCAATTTCCAACTACGTCTTCATATATATATATATATATATATATATATAAACTATTCCTGTCATTATCTTCAGTTTTCATATTCTTTTCTAAATCAGCAATGAAATGCAAAGTTACTGGTCTGTCTTTGAAGAATATTACATAAACAAAAACTTGTCTTCAAAGTTTTGCTTTTAAGATTATATAATTTAAAAGAGCATATAATTCTTATTTTTCTCTCCAAAATAGCTTCTTTTGTAACTGTATGCCTGGTGATTGAGAATGAGGAAATAAAAATCTTCCCATGTCTTTGATCTACCCTCATTATCACTATTTCTGCCAAGGATGTGTATTTAGTGTTCAAGAGACTTGGCATTATGTGCTCCAATTCCTTCAGTGTCCCCAGTTCAAGTGCTCGCCACTCCTTGATGAGAATTCTGGAACATAACATTTTAAGACATCCTTCATGACAACTTAAAATCTCTTACTACTTTGATCTAAATTTCGACTATTGGTTTCCTTAATGGATTGATTAAATATCTAGGAAGATGAATACAAAGAAGTTACTGTCTCTTTATTACTGACCTGGCCCATTTATAATTGAATTAACATTCAAAGTTCATTTTGATTGAAAACACAGAAACTGTATTTTCTTAGTATCAGTACTATGATCAAGAAAAAAACCAAGGTCATAATAGGCTTTTCCTAGATTGTCATTAGGAGATTAATGTAGCTTAATCACACCCATTTTACTTTCTAGGCTAAGTAATATTAAATTGTGATTAATTCTTCTTTGAAACTTACAAGTACAATCTGCACATACATGATTTTGAGAATAATTTAATTCGTTAACTTTGACATACAACTATATTCTAATGTCAGTTTTAAATGTAAAGAAACAGATCCTTAAGAGACCAAAATAACCCACAGGCCATGAGATTGGTTTTTTGTTTTTCCTTGTTTCAACAGATGTGCACCACAATGGTTCCACGTGTAAGGCAAATGCCGTGAATGTGAAAGCTATAGTTTACCACACATCTAGAACCCAGGGCAGGTGAATTAGACGGAAGTGGTAGTCATTCTAATTAAGCAATCAGGAAACATCATGACAAGTTGGTTTGCAGCATCAAAACTGTCCATTTAAGTGTCTTTTTTCTTAATGATCAGAGGTCCCACGTTGTCTCCAGTTTCTTCATTGTGTTTTGTGTGAGATCCATCACATAGTGGGAACTAGGAAGAGAAAGAATGTGAAATGTCTAACTGCAAAATCAGTATTACGTTTGGCAGAGTAGCATGACACTTAATTCACATATATAACATGATAACTCAGTAGATTTTTCTTGGCTACCTTAGAGATGGTTTTCTGAATGAGCATATATAAAGTGTACACACTAAGGAGGAGGAAGAAATTGACTTGTGGATAAAACACAGATCATTAACTGCATTTCCATTTGTGATATCTGCTTATGGATGTGAAAAACCTTCTTTATGTTTATGTACTAGTCATATTTCCTTTCTAGTGAATTGTATCCCTGACCTATCTACTGGAAAGAGTCTAAGTTTATAATTTGTTCAAAATCAATCTGTTCATTATCCTTGCTAATCAACTTTTTGGCAATTTTTCACCCCAACCCTTTTTATTTTATTTGTTCACATCCTTAATTTCTCTTTCATACAAATAAGCCAGTATTTCCCTTGTTAACATCCATCATGGAGACTTCTTTCTCCTGGAGATGTGATAAATTTCCATTTGTTTTCAAGATCTCACATTTTAGATAAAACAGACATTTTGGTGTCCAGTGGGAGGAAAGGGGACAAAACTAAATATTTAACACAGTGTTTCCCAAAGTGAGCTCTGCAAACTAAGAAGTCCTGCAAAATATTCTGATTTGGTTTCATTTCATATACAAAAAACGTATACAGTTCTCCTGGTTAACAACATATATTATTATTTTAAAGAGGATCTATTATTAAAAACACACACACATGGGGTGGGAGTTGGGAGGGGTGGTTCAGGAGGGAAAGGACACATGTATACCTGTGGCTGATTCATGTTGACGTATGGCAGAACCAACACAATACTGTAAAGCAATTATTCTCCAATAAAAACACACACAGATACACACACAATTTTAACCTCAAATTTCCCAGGCTGACTGGATTTACAAACACTTCTTTGACGTCCATTATCTTCATGTTCTGTGGACTGCAATTTGCAAAATGCTGTTCTAATAACAGCACTTAAGAACCTGTTGCTTCCGTATTATTAGAAGTGGTTGCCTCCCAAATTGTTATATCTTTATTTAAAATTTTATCAAAACTAAGTCTACATATAAAGTGCTTATTTATAGGTTCCACACTATCACAGTCATCAGCCTACTTCGAGATAATGACTGTGTTTAAAATTGCTTCAGTATTAGGTAGGGCTGGTTTTCCTTCACATTTCTTCTTTGTTAAAATTTCCGATTTATCGTTTACCTATTTATTCTTCCAAATAAACTTGAGAGTTTTTCAGCCAAGTCCTATTTCTCTTCTGTTCTTCATCCTTAGGTCTCATGCATTTTTCTGATATGAACATTTCTGCTTTATATGTTTTACAGGTATTAAGTATATATTTTCATATCTGACTATTCTTGATATATATCACATATATATAAATATATATTTGTGTGTGTGTGCCTGTATATCACCTGTTTTTTGCAAGTATATCCTTTTTATTGTTAAATGATAAAAATAAGAACTCAACAATGTTTTTAGGTGTTTCTCAGGATTTTACAATTACCAGTAAATTATTTTCTTTCCTTCTATATTTTACCTTTTACTTTTATTTCATGTCAAATGATGATACCTAGAATCTTTGTTTTATTCTTTTTGTCTGGAACATACCTTCACTCTAGAATCTAGCTTCACTGTTTGGTATAAGGTACATTCTTCCACTGAAGGGGCCTATTTAGAAGAGTAAAATGCTAGGAGTCTTGGTCTGAAGAGTAAGATCACCTTATTACTCCACCAAGGAAGTATAATTTTCAGTACCTGAAACCAGACAATGATGGTATATAATCTTTAACCTTGATGAAATGTGTCTAAGACTAAAATAATATTTAGTTGATATTAAAGAAATTCAATTTTAATTTTACTATCTGTATATAATTCTGAGGGGCAGTAAATTAGTTAAAAACTACCTTGAAAAAAACTCAAGGTATCATATTGTAAATTTCTAGATGTAAAATCTATCCTGGGGTAGCAATACAAATGTGATATATATGAAATTTAAATTGTTTCTGTCAATAAGATGTGGCACAGTATATTCATATTACAAACAAGTCCTTGCAGCAAAAAGATGAACTCAAGCTTTCAGGGTTTTCTTGCATGGATGACAAAACAGGCCATACAAAAATCAAATGGAAATGTATTCCACAGCAAAGAACAGCATTTCAAAGTGACATATATTTAATATACAAACACAGGTGATTTTACAGTGAGAAAAAAGGTTTGCATTGTAAAAAAAAAAAAAACCTTCATTTTCATAAATAGGGATTGAAATATACACACTACTGTATATAAAATAGGTTAACTACTCGGTTAATTTATACAGGCAAAGAAACTAGAGTGGATATACGTATATGTATAACTGATTCACTTTGCTGTAAACTAAGACAACATTGTAAATCAATTATACTTCCCACCCCTCCTCCAAAGGGCTTCCCTTGTGGCTCAGCTGGTAAAGAATCCACCTGCAATGCAAGAGACCTGGGTTTGATCCCTAAGTTGGGAAGATCCCCTGGAGAAGGGAATAGCTACTCACTACAGTATTCTGGCCTGGAGAATTCCATGGACTGTATAGTCCATGGGGTCACAGAGTCAGACACGACTGAGTGACTTTCACTTATGTTTCTCCTCCAGAAAAAAGGAGTGAATAAGTAGATCATGGCTATTTCTTAATTAACTTTTATGCTTTTTTTAAAAAAGTATATAAAGCTTTGAATTCCTTTAAAATGTAAACTCAGGATTCAAAATCATTCTGTTCAGAGGCCAATACATCTTTTAATAGTACTTCCTATATTACCTAATATTAGAATAATTTCCCAAACTTCATGTGAAGATTAGGCATTCTGTATTTATCTATTAGAGATTTCTTATTTTAAGATGATGAAAAGATTCAACTTTTTCTTTTCCAACAAACAACAAAGAGCCAAAATGAGTTATTTCAAGAAAGGATTAGAAATTTCATAATATGCTATATGTATTAATGAAATATATTTATTAAAATTAACTCATATTTCTAAATACAGTATAAACTAAAGAATGGTAATTATTGGCACAAAAATTCAAGTGGCAAATTATCTGACAATATTTATGTTTTTCAGAAAGTGTCTTGTTTCATTTTTTACCTTTCTGTGCAAGAGAAAGAAAACGTGGTGGATATATACTTTTGAGCATAATCTAGAAAGTACAGCAGTTTTGTATTAAATAATAATATAATGAAAACATGAATTTTATTAGCCCTCTTTCATTTAAAATTTTAAATGTGTTAAAAATGTCAAGCAAAGGGCTGAAATTAAAAAAAAAAAGGTATATTTAATTCAGTTCATGTAGTATTAATACTTAAAAGAATCAGAAAATTGATAAGGAGAAAACATTTAGCTCACAGATGATTCTAAATTTGTTCTAAGATGTCATTGTTTGTTTATTAACAAATCCTGGAGAAAACTTTGAGAATTAAATTGGCTGCATTCTCTGTATGTCCAGAAAATATCCTATCATTTGTTAACCCAATTAGAAAATTACAAATCCCAAACAGCTTTACAACTAGAGAATACAGGGTGTGGAGAAGAGATGGGAATAAATGTTTAGGGGAAAAAATCCTAGAAATCCTTGTTCTCCTCTTGGAAAGTTAGCAAACTTGGCAGGATGTTCATAAGAAAACACAAAATGTGTTTCTTCTTAATGGTTGATTCCCACATCCCAAATTAAGCTGTTTCTGTTTTTAGGGAGATTCAACATGGAGATAAATAAATACTCCTTGAATTATCTACTCTAGTTGCAAAAATTAAAAAAAAAAAAATTGAATCTTCCTTCTCTAAACTTTGTATTTTTAATTAGAGTTTGGATTATAATTTCCAAGGAGGCTGCCTGGGGCAATCTGGCTCATTACCATAAATTGTTCTGAGGAATGAACTTGCTTTGGTTGAGAAAGAAAATAAAAGCAATGAGATCTTTGAGACTACAAGAGAGAATATGACATTTTATACCATTCTTATATACTTAACTTGAGCAATATTAAGCATAAGATAGTAGATATAATAGGAAAATACATAAGAAAAAATTAAGACTTTACAAGACTGTCTTCATATGGATTGGGCAAGCAATGTAACCAATGTTTAGACTATTGTGTCTGTGAGCAAAGGGAGTCAGTGCAACACACCTCTAACCATTAATGGGATGGAGACTTTCCATAATCACACCCCAGGCCCTCAAAACAAAAACAAACCCACCACTAACAAAAAACCCCAACTCAAATTCTGAAGTTGTAAAGGAAAGAAAATGATTCTCCAGTTACATTTCAATTTCAGTTGAGCTCCTGATATGAACTGGCTCATCTTTCCTCTTATTTCTTAGTCTGCTTTCTCCTTCGGTCCTTGTTCAAACTTTCTCCTGGCTACCTAATGGTCACCACATAACTCAGTAAATGATGTAACCTATTTGAGGTGCGTAAGGGGCTCCCTAGTGGCTCAGAGGTTAAAGCGTCTGCCTGGAATGCGGGAGACCCGGGTTCGATCCCTGGGTCAGGGAAGATCCCCTGGAGAAGGAAATGGCACCCCACTCCAGTGCTCTTGCCTGGAGAATCCCATGGAGGGAAGAGCCTTGAAGGCTACAGTCCATGGGGTCACAAAGAGTCGGACACGACTGAGCAACTTCACTTTCACTTTCAGTGGGTGGGAATCTAGTAAGACTGCTGAACACTGTTCCTTTGATATCAAGGTTCCCTCACCTTGTTTCGAAAGACTATTTCTTGTTAAGGGCGAATCTCAAATCATTGCTTGTACTTTTGTTTCCTTCCAGTCTCTTACCACTGTCTCAGATGGGATTTCTCCCTGTAGTTGTTTTAAAATCATTTCCTTTGTATTGGCTCCTTTTTCTCTCACTTTACTTAGGGATAGCCCTTTTGTGAAATACTATGAAACAGGCCAGTTTCTGAAGAGCAGAGGCCACACCAGGGGGTCGGGGTGTGGGTGGGAAGAGAGGAGGAATGAAGCATGTTAAAAGCATGTAATTTCTGAACATGACTAAGAGATCTGATTCATCAGGTCTGAGAAAACTGCTCAAAATGTTAGAAACACACAACAGGTTACTAGTGACTGTACCTTAAGAATGAATTAGAGGGGAGATGGACAAATTAAGAGTATGGGATTAACAGATACAAACTACCACACATAAAAAATAGATAAGCAACATGGATTTCCTATATAGCACAGAGAATTATATCCAATATCTTGTAATAACCTATAATGGAATATAATCAGCAAAAAAAAAAAAAGAAAAAAAACCCCAAAACTGAATCACTACACTGTACACCTGAAACTTACACGATATTTTTTTTTAACTTTTTATTTTGTATTGGGGTATAGCTGATTAACAAGCAATGTTGTGATAGTTTCAGGTGAACAGCAAAGGGACCCAGCCAAACATATACACTGAAACTTAAACAATATTGTAAATTAACTATACTTTGATAAAAAAAGAATGAATTAAAATTGAATTAGTTTATATCACATGAAACTTTTTTTTTTTGGATAGGAGCTTAAATTTTGTCATATTATTAATATTATAAAAACTCATTTATATGAAGAAAAACTACTGAATAAAAACTCAATATAGCCATCTAATCAAAGTTATCAGTTATAGGCCTTCTGTGCATAGACATGTAAATATATGACTTGACACCTGTGTGACAACCTTAAAGAACCTCAGGAATGTGCGGAGTTTTCAAAAATTTCTGGAGAACAAGCACATCCACTAATTTGAAAAGCATTCAAAGTGATCTCTGAATCCACTCATGGGGGAATAAAAAGTGCCCAAGCTTCAGTGAAAATTCAGAACAGACAAATCATAGATGCAAAAAGGATTAATAATGACATAAAAGACAAGCTTAAAAAGAAAAAAGACATTGAGAAAACTGAAACATTTAACCCATTAGCTTGTGTCCATTTGTGATTTTTCCTGAAATACTTGAGATCTTAGTTTGTAAAAGCCCATATTTGCTTTATTGACCCTTTGTTGCTGTTGTTCAGTTGCTTAGTCATGTCCGACTATTTGTGACCCCATGGACTGCAGCATGCCAGGCTCCTGTCCTTTACCACCTCCTGGAGTTTGCTCAAGTTCATGTCCATTGAGTTGGTGATACTATCTAACCATCTCATCCTATGCCACACCTTTTTCCTTTTGCCTTCAGTCTTTCCCAGTATCAGGGTTAATTTCAATGAGTTGTGTCTTTGTATAACATGGCCAAAGTATTGCAGCTTCAGTTTCAGCATCCATCTTTCAAATGAATCTTTAGGGTTGATTTCCTTTAGGATCAACTGGTTAGATCTCCTTGCAGTCCAAACACCCAACCAAAGCAAACACTCTTTACTTAGCTTCACTCAAGCAGTCATCGTATTTTTCTTTCCATGCAGTGTCATATTTACACATTCATACTATAATCAACTTGGACACAGCTCCTGTTCTAATTATTCTGTTCAAATGATGCCAAAAGGTCAATTGCCTAATTGCTTAACCCCATAGTCTTAGTTTAATAGTCTATTCACCTCCTTGTCTTTTGCACACACTGATGTTCATAACAAAATCTTCTTTGAAACTTTTCCCTTTTTCATTCTGAAGCCATGATATTATTAGTTTTCATTTAACTCTGGTGTCCATTTCATCTCCTTTTTTTGACTCTTTTTCCTTTTTAGAAGACACAGAAAATTCTCCAGAGATTTCTTACTTAGCCCTTCCTTGATTTTTATCTGTACCAAGGATCTGCTGCATTCCTACACTTGGCTCACAGTTCTGCTGATTGCTATCTCCAACCCTGATGTCTCAACTTTAGTCCCACACTTCAGACTGCTGTATGTTTCTATTCAAATGTTACCTCAATGTCACTCTTTGAAATTGCACTTATCATTGGTGTCCTGAAAAATCAGCCATTCATTCTGAATTCCTTATTTCCATTGATCGCACCATCTGGTCTAACCCTACGATCCTATCTTAAGCAAGACACTTCAGTGAGCTTCAGTTTTCCTCCCTCAGTCTTCCACACAAATCATTCACAGCTAATCCTTCCTTCACTGGCTAATCCTTCCTTCAAAATGTTTCATATATCTGTTCGTTTTTCTTCATTCCCCACAGTGAGCACTCTGGTTTAAGTATAACTTTATGTCTGAACTCCCTGACAGGGAGCTCCCCCATGTCAGGAGGCAAACTCCTTTCGAAGGTGAAACAGGAGGGAAAGGCGCAGGGCACAATCTTTAAAAGAATGATGTAGCCTAAGGACACGACATAAACTGATTAGAACCAAACAGGTCCAAGATGGCAAACAAGTCGACTTCCACTAGAACTTAAGCCTCCATATAAGATCATTGGAATACTGGGCTCTAGTCCCTACCACATGGGCTACAGTCCCAAGCAGGGTTCTGGCTGGGTTCGAGACCCTGCACACAGGTTCAACTCCCAGTTTGAGGTGAACTGTTTCCTTGGTACTTAAGATTTTTGATTCAGACTTATTCTTTTGAGGAAGCAGGTACAAGGATCAGACTAGAGTCTTCATTGATTCATCTTCCCAGGGGGCAATTGAATTCCTATGGATATCACTATGTCTTTCCAGAAAATTCGAGCCCACAGTGTAACAAGCTCTTTCATTTAAAGCACTCATAGTGCACCAACTGTACATATTTATGACACCTGCTGTTTCACTATTTCAAGTGTTCTCATGTATGTATCTAGTAATAGAAGCTAAATGAACTATTTTAGATCACTGACTAAAGAATCAATACAACTCTGGACTTAGAAATTCCTTAATTTCTAAAGATATTACTTTTTGTATCTTGGTGAGCAACTAGAGAATGAAACCTATTATAGGTGTTAATTAAAAAAAAAAAAACGCAAATCTAGACTATAGAATATTATTGAGGATTATTTTCTAGCAACCTCAAGAGTACGTATAAACAATCCCACACTCCAAATGAACAGTGCTCTTGTGAAGGAACAATTTGTTGTAATGGGACTATTAATTTTTGGTTCATATTCCTTATGTTCATCAAGCAGTTTTCAAACAGAATGACATAATCTAAGTGGTGTGTCACCACTGGATTATACAACATCAACTGCAGCCAGAGAAAGGGGTAAGTAGAATATGCTTTCCAGTACCTGGTATGTGACTTTTTCCTTATCTGCAATATGTAATTTGTGATAATGGCTTTCCACTGTGGGACGAGGTCCCTGATACAACATGGTTTCAGAAGTAGATACAACATGGTTTCAGAAGTAGATACATCGTTTTTATTGTCTATGTTCTTAGGCCTCATAGTATCAAACCTATTTTATTTAAATGCTAAATAGTGGCAGTACACACAGTATGCCATCATATTTCTCTAAATATACCAGAAATTCTGAAGTCATTCAATGTATGAAGCTTTTCAAGATGACCTTAGAAGAACATTTTACCATCTTTAGATCACTAGCTGTCATCATTATCTAGAAGCTGCAGGTATCACAGAGATACTTCCAAATGGAACTTGATAAAATGCAATTCTCACAAAAGAAAAAAAGATACAAAAAAATCTTGTGTTAGATATTTAAATATAGGAGTTGCAGCTTAAAGAAAGCTTAGGATACAGGGTCAGTACATATGTACTAGGTAAGAAATCTTCAGGGGCAATTTTCTAATAGTTTCTCTTGATATTTCTTTCTTTTTTTTTAAACTAGCATTTAATTTTTATTTATTAAAAAAAAAACTTATTTTCTATTGAGGTATAAAGTAAAGACTCAGTCATGTCTGACTCTTTGCGACCCCATGGACTGTATAGTCCATGGAATTCTCCAGGCCAGAACACTGGAGTGGGTAGTAGCCTTCTCCAGGGGATCTTCCCAACCTAAGGATTAAACCCAGGTCTCCTGCATTGTAGGCAGATTCTTTACCAGCTGAGCCACAAGAGAAGCTCAAGAATACTGGAATGGGTAGCCTATCCCTTCTCCAGGGGATCTTTCTGACCCAGGAATTGAATCCAGGTCTCCTACGCTGCAGGAGGATTCTTTACCAACAGAGCTACTAGCTAATTAACAAACAATGTCGTGATAGTTTCAGATGAATCTCTAGATATTTCCAAAACTTATCCTAGAATCCAGGAGCTTGAAATCCCAAGAGGAGAGAGAGAGGAAAGAAAAAAAGACCTATTTCTCTTTGTATTTATTTATTAGTTTATTTAATTTTTTGTTTCTCTTTTTATTTAGGCTGCATACTCCTTTTCCTGGGATAGTGGACACTAAGACACACTTGGGGAGGAAATTCTAAACATAAGCAAAGGAATTTTTCCTTCTTCTTTGGCAAAGAATATGGTTACATTCACCTAACTCAACAAGGGTGTGATGTAACTTTACTGCATGTTGGTTATACATTTCAGTAAATATATTCCTGAAGAGTACACAGAAAATAGAGAAAACAGAGATTCCATTAAAAAGAGAAAGAAAAGAAGAATGGATGGTGGTGCTGGTGGTGTAGTTGCTAAGTTGTGTCTGATTCTTGAGACCCTATGGACTGCAGCCCACCAGACTCCTCCGTCCATGGGACTTTCCAGGCAAAAATACTGGAATGGGTTGCCATTTCATTCTCCAAGGGATCATCCCGATCCAAGGACTCCAGGTCTCCTGCATTTCAGGTGGATTCTTTACCGATTGAGACACCAGGGAAGCCCAAAGAACAGATATCTTAACAATTCATGGTGATGCCAGCTTGACAGAATAGTTTAAAAAGAAATGTTACATTAAAAATGACATTGACATAAAGGACTTGTTTCTCTTACCTTTTTGGACCTCCAACAACGGCAGTACACAGCTTTATCTCCCAAATCCTCCATATCAAAAGCATGTACTACCTTGGGGTTATCTTTCTGGATGTGAGGGTTTACCATAGATTTGTTGCGATGATCTTTAACATAAAATCTTTTGTAAGCTAGATAACCAATTGCAGCTGTTCCAGCAGCAATGGTAACAGCTGCGATCCATTCAACTAGAATAGGGAAGGAAAACAGGAATAATTATCAAAACCAAAATGCATACTAATAATCTAACAAGAACATTCAGGAAATCCAAGTTTTGAGTATTAAGTATCCCAACAGTCAAAGGTTTTTAATGTTAATAAAATGATCAAAACACACTGGTGTAGTGGTCCCTTGTTAAAACTTTCCCCAGCCCTTATGGAGGCAACTGTGTATTTTCTATTGAGTGATGTTAGCTAAATTAAGATAGAAGAGAAACTTAAAAATTATTTCATGGTTGGAGAAGGAAAAACAAGGCTTAGTAATCATTTAAAAGTGTTCATAAACAGATTTAAAGTAACCTGTGAGCCTGCACATTGCTTAAAAAAAAAGCAAAAAAAACCTGATACATAACAAAATTCAGATTACAAATAAGGCCATAAAAATTCAGATTACAAACAAGAACCCCTTATCCCTCTTACTATCAGGAGGTGATTATGTTAACAAAATGACTCATCAGAGTTCATTTAAATAGGTCCTATAGTCATTTAAAAAGGAATAACTTCAAAGAGAAATGCTATCCAAAGAAAAAGCAAGAAAGGACAAAATTAAACCAAGCCTTAATATTAAACATTCAAAGGAATATATCCAGCAGTATTCTGGTCTTCAAGTCATGCAAATTTTTTTTGTTTTTTAATTTCAAAGTGTCTCATTAAAATAAAAACCAGAATATACTAATTTCATAGAAAATATAATTAATATAATTAGTTAGATTCTCCTTTAATAAATTCTAAATTTCCATGATCCAGTAGTGGATGATCTGAATTCTCTACAAATTCATTTTAAATTTAATGACTGTTTGTATGGCTGAGTCCCTTCACTATTCACCTGAAACTATCACAACATTGTTAACAGACTAAACCTCAATACAAAATGTTTTCAGTGTTAAAAAAAAAAAAAAAAAAAATGACATTTTCCTGCCCAATTATTTGCTTGACTAATAGGCCATCTATTTATTCTTTTTTAAAGTAGCTTTTCAAGGATCCTTTGGAAATCCAAGCACTTAACAACTACCCCAGTTCCAGAGAATTGTGGAGAGAAGAGGGTGCTGCATAGTCTGGTTAGCCTCAGCCTCAGAGGAGAGTTGTCTAGTCCCAGCATGGAGTGGACTGCAGGAAAAAGTTGAACAGGGGTCAGGATAAACACACTGGACTGCGTCCCAGCATTTCCTGAGTCAGATCTTCTCAGTGTTTGAAATAAGTTCCCAGACTATCAAATAAAGCCCTAGAGAGATAAGTACAAAAAACACATTCCAAAGCCAAATAAAAACATAAAATGAATAATTAACTGTATGGCTTACTTGCACTACTGAGTCAAATTTCTTATTGTACTAATGTGAGTAATCACTGAATCTAATTGTATCTTATATAAAATTGGAGCTCATTCTTACAAAACTCTAATGGAAGGAAATAACCATTCTCCCACTTAGTTACTTTTATCTTAGTCTTCTCTTCTAGCTTGTTTAATAATTTAGTTTTTATCAAGTGTTTCTAATTAGCATGTTCCTTGGCTCCTGTTTTCAACCACAGTATTTTTATCTGCGAAAAAATTTAGTTTGTTTTTCTGGC
Source organism: Bos indicus x Bos taurus (assembly GCF_003369695.1). Lineage (NCBI taxonomy): Eukaryota > Metazoa > Chordata > Mammalia > Artiodactyla > Bovidae > Bos > Bos indicus x Bos taurus. Next base: position 50,557,114 of record NC_040101.1, on the reverse strand, counting down.
AACGTAACCCTTCTATTCCTCCCTGCTATAATCCCCTAAAACAAACATTAACTTTATGCCCTTCCCATGTGCTGCATGACTGCGAAAAGTTAATAAGTCATTTGACAGCTTCAAACCTTTGGCCTCATTGAAAGATATTTTCAGCTACACACCTTGTATAGATTTGTCTTGAATGCTATATTTCATTAATCAAAAATTGTTAAAAAATTTCTTTATTACAAACGTTTTTTTTTTTCCCTCAGTGATAAAGGATATATATTTTTTGTTTTTGGTTCCACTGTGCATCTTATGGGATCTTAATTCCCTGACCAGGGATTGAACCCAGGCCCATGGCAATAAAGGCATGGACTCCTAACCTCTGGATTGCCGGAGAGTTCCCTGTCTTGAATTTTACCTGCTTCATAGTATCATTCTGTGGCAACTCCAAGCAGGGCTGACACTAGCTCTGATTTCTAGTTTGATTCAAGATCTTCCTTTCTGATGCATTTTTTCAATCATGGAATTCCCTTAATAAAATGTCAGGAGGTATGGGAATCCATGTCTTAGCTAAGGGAAAGCCACTCTGAATAGCTAATTACCCATCACAAAATGGGCTAAAATAGAGCTTCGAAGGTATATATTCAATTATGTCTTCTGAATGCTGAATCCTTAGGGCAAACTTAAAAGTGGGAAACAGCCAAAAGACTGAAATAAAATAATTCCCTAAATGCTGTTGATCTTAGTTACTACTTACTTTGGAGGTGAAATTTGAAGTATTGCTAACATACTTGTTCTAATGGCACCTACATATTATATAAATGTCTGAGACTGAGAAACAACTACAATTGGCTAGGATTAATTTGTCTCAAAACATGTACTCTGTTAACCTAACCCAAGGAGGGTCACTTATGACAGTATATAAATTTCACGGCACCATATGTGTGCTAGGGAAATGGCTTTGCATTTGCTCCAATGAGTTTGATAGAATCATAGAGTTAGATAAGGTCTTAAGAAAACAACTTCCATCCCTCCCTCCTTCCCAAATTCTAATTCTCTAACCTCATTAGAGACAGATGTAAAAGTTCCCAGAATAAGAAAAATGTTGCTGTTTTATCATTTCATTACTGCAGCCTGAATCAGTCTTTCTGGCAAAAAGCTATGGATGCCATTGGCAACTCTAGGGAAAAGAGAGAAAAGGAAACTATACGGAGATAGATGAGAATAATGATGGATTCCAAAGTCAACAATTACAATGGACAAAGAATTGAAAACCGAAGACAGTAAACAGATAAAAGCAATAAGCAAAACCCAAGTAACATTTAGTTCTTGATAGTGTATACATCTATGAACAGACACAATCTCAGGGTAAACAAGGGATTTTATCAAGACCTAATTTCTAAAGATATTTCAGTTGGCACCTTTCAGACATTCTTTCAAAACTGGGGTCCAGAAATATCCTGAGCTTCATTTCTGCCTCTTCTAGTTATCCTTACTTCCCTTTTTTGTGCGCCTCTCTCAATGTAAGTAGTGCTATAGTTAGATCAAAGCCTTCCTTTGCTTAACCATGCTTTCTATCTACACAATTATCACATATGCCAATACAGAAAATACAAAAAATACATTTTTAAATAATCCTTCTCTTTCTTACTCTTCCCTTGGCTTACATTCTTTGTATATAATCTTTAGTTTTCTTAGTATTAACTACAGATAGAGAAAACATCAACTTGTTCCCAAATCCCATACCCTCATTTATAACTCATTTCTTAACTTTTCTTTACTGTGGGAATCATTTGCTTTAACCCAAGACAGAAATCTCACCCTGCTTCTTTTCCTTTAGCCCCTTTTCGGCCCCAAACTGTTCTCTCCTAACCAGTGTCAACTGCCATGGAATCAGAATGTACCCTCCACCTCAGGAGAGGGGGAGGGGAGCTGTGCTTAAGTCTCTGCCTTTCTTGGGTCTCTCTCAGATCTGTAGGATATGCCTGGTAATGTTTTTCTTTCCAGGACCAGTGTACAGGCAGTGTCCAATGTTAGTTTAATAAAAAGATATAACAGATTTATAATTTGAATTTGCTACTCCATCTGTCCATCCTACTATCACATTGCTTTCATAAAAATGACTTCTCTTTGGCCTCGTCTTATCCTTCAGTATCAAAGTGTGGAATTCAAATACTTCCTGAGATTAAAAATAAAACTTCATTATGGAATGCTTCAGATCAACATAGAAAATAGTGTAATGAACTCCCACTTACCCTCACTCAGCTCCAACAAATATCAATTCTCTGCCAATCTTGTTTCATCGATAGCTCCCAAGTCCCTTCATTATTTATTGCTTATAACCTATAGGAGCTTCATTATATATTGCTTATAACCTATAGGAGCTATCTCCTTTATTTGCAGTATGATCTGCACATTCCTTCTCAGATAAAAAACAAATCCTTTAAATGACTCGATAAATCTATTGAACCCAAGCAGTATTTTTATATGTTGAGATTAAATGGAATGGAAAATTATAGTTAGTTTCAATAAAAGAGACAACAATATAACAGTCAGAGGATTAGTTTTGGTTACATGCATTGTAGTGGTGGTGGCTTCCCTGATGGTTCAGTCGGTAAAAAATCCCCCTGCAACATAGGAGACCAGGGTTGGAAAGATTCCCTGGAGAAGGAAATGGCAACCACTCCAGTATTCTTGCCTAGAAAATCCCATGGACAGAGGAGTCTGGAGGGCTACAGTCCATGGGGTCCCAAAAAGTCAAACACCACTTGGTAACTACACCACCACCTCCATTGTAGTGCTCAGGGTTTGGGTTACATAACAAAGCACCAGGCAGATAGCCTAACACCTATTTTAAAGTAGAAGGAAAGGGATTAAGAGAGCAGATTCAATGAGTTTTAGAGATATAGAGGAGCAAGAAGTTTAGTAAACTTCCTAGAAGTCATCTATTGGGTATGAAGAAGAGTCATTTGAGAACGGGGACTCTGTAGCAGTGAAAGCTGCTTAATGTTTCTTATAGTTTCTAAAACTGCAATAAATATTTGGTGTCCTATAAAAAGGGGCTTTTCAGGTGGCACCAGTGATAAAGACTCTGCCTGCTAATGCAGGAGATGCAAGAGTTTCGGGTTCAATCCCTGGGTCAGGAAGATCTCCTGGAGTAGGAAATGGCAACCCACCCCAGTATTCTTGCCTGGAAAATTTCATGGACAGAGAAGTCTATCAAGCTATAGTCCATGGGGTCACAAAGAATTGGACATGGACACATACAAACACACACTCACAGACATTACGTAAAAAGTTTGGTATAAGAATGTCAATTATACATCAGTAAAGAAAAAAAGTGGGTACCAAAAACCATGTCTCTGACTGGGATTGTTGGATTACAATTCCAATTACTCATCCTCATTGCCTCCATCAGATTCATGTCCTGACCTGATCTGCATTCATTTTATTTCTAGCCCAACCATTATTTTTTAAAATGTATTTTATTATTCTTATTGTAATTTATTTATTTAATTTTTGGGTGAGGCGAGTGGCATACAGGGTCTTAGTTCTCCGACCAAGGACGGATCCCAGGACCCCTGCATTGGAAGTGAGTGAGTGACATTTGCTCAGTCATGTCTGACTCTTCGCAACCCCACGGACTGTAGTCTGCCAGGCTCTTCTGTCCATGGAATTCTCCAGGCAAGAATATTGGAGTGGGTTTCCATTTTCTTCTCTAGGGGATCTTCCCGACCCAGGGATCAAACACGGGTCTCCTGCATTGCAGGCGGATTCTTTACCATCTGAGCCACCCCAGCAGCTTACTATTAAGAGACACTTCTAAGTATAAAGATAGGTCAACTTAAAAAGTATCAGCAGATACATGCTTGACTTTATCTTATATCTATAGACAATACATTAGAATATGTAATGAATCCACACACCTTTTCCAAAGGAATACCTGAAACAGAAGTAGCAATAAATCTGTAAATGACAATCATCAATCAGATGAAATAATTTAGATGAAGCTTTTTTCTAAGAGATTTGCTACTCCATCTGTCCCGAGTCCTAAACACCAGACCCTCAGGGAAGTCTCCCACCCATTATTTTTTTACCTGAATATAAACAAGAATTCTGCATGCATATACACACCCTTTTATTTTTTATTTAACATTTATTTATTTCGTGCTTTGTTGTTATGGTGGGTTTAGTTGCTAAGTCATGTCTGACTCTTTTGTGATCCCATGGACTGTAGCCCACCAGGCTCCTCTGTCCAGTGCCAAATACCATCCTATTCCCTTTATAACAATATAATATATACACAAACTATAAAGCATATATATAATTCACTTACTTAACTGAGAAATGCTAAAGCTGAAACTCCAGTACTTTGGCCACCTCATGCGAAGAGTTGACTCATTGGAAAAGACTGATGCTGGGAGGGATTGGGGGCAGGAGGAGAAGGGGACGACAGAGGATGAGATGGCTGGATGGCATCACTGACTCGATGGATGTGAGTCTCAGTGAACTCCGGGAGTTAGTGATGGACAGGGAGGCCTGGCGTGCTGCGATTCATGTGGTCGCAGAGTTGGACACGACTGAGCGACTGATCTGATCTAATCTGAACTGAGAAATGACATGATCATCCTCCCCCAAATCAAAAAATTTAAGCTGATTTTCAATCTATAGCAATGAACAGGTTTGGTTTAAAAACAGAGTAGGAGAATTTGAGATCTAAATGGATCTGTCCCTTGCCACACCACAGTATTTGTGAAAGAAGGCACAGTATTTGTGAAAGTAGAGGTGATTTACAAAGGCTTTGGTCCTCACAACAATCCTTATGCTTTTAGGTGAAATAAAAACTTTCAAAACTTGAAAATAAGTTGTGCAAATAACCAGCTCTTATATACTGCATTAGTAACTTAAAAATGTCATGCGTTATCACTCTCATTCAGTTAGGTAACTTTTGGCTACAAGTGAATTCTCCAATTTATAGAATCTATTACAAAATTAGGGCACAAGTTACCAGGGATCTGTTACAGAACCTGGCACTACATGAATCAATAAGGCTATTTTAAATTAACTTCTGGACAATCTCTTTACCTAACTACTTTTACAGGGAACCAAACCTTGAGGTGTGGTGTTTTATATCTGGGCAAAGATCACTTCTATCACGCAGCGGGTATACATTATTATACTGACAATTATACTACCACTAAGAGTTGCTATAAAGTGAAGCTCCATATTAATTGACTTCTAGAAAGTCCCTTAATTTTAATCGGACCTTCTGTGAAGTAACATTTCAGAAAGCTAGGTACCAGCACTAGGGAAGCAAGGCTGAGCAACGTGAAGGCTCAACGAACTGTTTTCAATCCTCTCTCCTGGACTACCGCCACCGAGCGCCAGATGCCAGAGGCGTAATTGAAAAAAAAAGAAAAAAGAAAAAAAAAAACCCCAAACTGGTAAAACTGAAGACCTCGGATTGGGTTTCTTCCTTTTAAAAAAAATGTGCAAAACTAAGATGTGATTAGTCATGCATAGCTTGAGAGCTGCAGGAAATCCACGTTTTCGCTCCACGGTGATTTAAACCTTGAGAAGGGGGAAGGGTTTTTTGGTTTGTTTGTTTTTTTGCTTTTGTTTTCACCTTTCCTTTTTCCCCAAGCCCTGTGACCTAACAGGAGTTTCAGGGGAGAACAAGAAAAGCTAGCAGCGTAGTGGGATCATTAGGATTTAGGGTTTAGCTAGCTAGGGGAAACGAGGTCTAGACCTGGGTAGATACCTGCATGGCTCCCACGGCACGCATGGCTCCCACGGCACGCATGCCCCGCGATCGTAGCCTGATCTCACCCCCTTGCCCCATGCGGCCCGGGGAGCCTGCAGGCCCGCGGAGCTTTTGCCCTTCTGTATTTCAAGGTTACAGGACTGGCGGGAACGCACGGCAGCTGTATCAGTCCAAGGAGGTGCTGAGTAAGCTGCAACCAGTGCGCAGGCCGCCAGCGGCACCCACTCCCATGCCCCACTTCACCTCGTACGCTGGAAGTCATACTCATGGCGCCGATGCTTGCAAGGGTGTGCACAGGACAGTGAGCACAAACCGGCTCGCGCGGACAGCAGGAGTCAAGGTGCGACAGGCGTCCGTCCTAAGGGCACTGACTCCAGGCAGCTACCGCGCAGGCGCCGCGACTGTCCGTCAGCACGTGTGTATTAAGCACCCGGGCTGATACTGAGCATGCGCGGAGCTTAGTCCCGGACCTTTAGGAAGTGTTGAGTACGGAATTTGACAGCCACAGGAGGAGGGAGGAGGAAGAGACCAAGAGAGGTAGCAACTGAGTTTGCGCAATCCTGAGGGGTTTGGTCCTGGAGCCCAGCGGACCTACCTTTGGAATAGAGAGTCCGGGCCAGGTTTTATGTCTCTCCCAGGTGGATTTACGAGGGCAAATTATATGTGCTGATATAACACTTGCCATAGACGGATATCCAAGATTTCACTCCCAAATTTCTTGCTTAGTCTGGTACTTGTAAGGCCAGGTCCAGTTTTCATTTGAAATGCCAAACACAGGAACCAACAGTGGTGTCCCATCCCAGAATCTCCCCCTCGCTCCCGGTGTGCACACCCCCTCTTTTTTTTTTTTTTTTCCTGATTTCGACACAATTCTCCATCTATGGAGCATCTTGGAACTTGCGCTAAGGGTCCAGTGGGAGAGAGAGAGAAATAAAAAACATCCTGCTCGTTTCTTTTAAAAAACGTGCTCACTTAAAAAAAATTAAGATTATTTCCTATCTTCTACAGTCTGAAATTAGTGTCGGTTTCAAAATTTTTTGAATAAGTTGTTTATAACTTGTTATAAGTTGTTTAGAGGCACCAATTTGGTGAGGAAGATAGGATTACTTAAAGGGTGTTCGAAGGCTGCCTGGTTTTACTCCTATTATATCTTTCCGGAGCGGGAGTTGGAGGGAGGTGATTGCGGTAAAAGGTGGTCTCCCAAGCCACCCAGGGTAACGCTTCTGCCTCCCAACTCTTAACGAGTGACTGACTGCCCCTTACAACTGCAAGAACCAGACATCTTTAAGCCGGGGACGCGCTGAAGCGCGTACTGAATGAATGAAGGAACAGCCCGGGCTGCACCAAAAGGCCCATCGGGTGGGGGTGAGAAGAGCTCCGCTTGTGCTTGCCCCTTCCAGGTTCTTCCGCTCGCCGGGGCAGCGCCGAGCGCGCGCCCCGCCTCGGGGGTCCCGTCGGGCTGCCTCTGGGCATGCTCAGTAGCGGCGGCTGCCGCGGGTCGCGCAGTAGGAAGCTAGCGGCGGAGGCGGCCGTGCAGGCGGCGCTGACGCGCACGCGGCAGCTAAGGGGACTGGAGGACGGCGGGAGGGGGCGGGGGCGCGGGAGGTGGGGCTGTCGTCGCCGTCAAGGCCCCGGGGAGCGCGAGGCGCCGCCGCCGCCGCTGCTCTTGTGCTTGGATCTGTCTCCAGGGCTGCGCCGGGATCGGCAGCCGCGGCGGCAGAGAAGCGGGAGCCTAGAGCCGCCCCCAGCGGAGAGTTGGGCAGGGGAGCGCCCGCGCGTCCGCGGCGTCATGGGCCCCCTCCCCGGGCCACAGCGGGCACCAGCCGCAGGAACCCCCGGGCCTCCTCGCGGCCGAGCCTGAGCGACCCTCGGGTCCTCCGGAGCCCTCTCCCTCCGCCCTATTTTTCCCCTTCACTCGCCGCTGCTGCCGCCTCAGCTCTCCGTTATGGCAACGGAGCCGCCATCCCCTCTTCGGCTTGAGGCGCCCGGCCCCCCAGAAATGCGGACCCCACCGGCGAGCGAGACCGCCCCCGAGGGCGCTCCGAAGCCGGCGGGCGGCAGGCTCCGCTTCCTCAACGGCTGCGTGCCCCTCTCGCATCAGGTGGCCGGGCACATGTACGGGAAGGACAAAGTGGGTAAGTGGGGGTGGCGCGGGGCTCGCCGCTCCCCTTCCGCCTTCGCGAGACCCCGGCCGGCGGAGGCACCGGGGGGCTCACTGACCGCGCTGGACGCCTGTGCTGATGTGCACGCCGCACCCTGGGTCTCTTTCACTTCCCCCCAGAGCCTCGCGACCCGTGCAGCAGGGGCTTGAAAAGTGGGGCGATTTCTGGGATGTGGGGTGTCGGGCCTGCAGTGGGAGGTGGCGAGAGGGGAGTGTCTGGTCTCCCCAGGGAGGGTGGATATTGATTGGAGACGGCGTTCGTTGTTAGTGAAAATAAGGAACTTCGGTTTTACTGGATGGGGAAGTAAATTCTCCCCTGAGCACAAGGTCTGTTTATTATAGGCGGGTAGCTAGTATTGCAAAAGAAAAGGAATGAAACGCAGATGATGCTAATCTAAGTGCTTCTCTTTTCGTTGCAGCTGCATAGCTGGAGGGGAAGGAAAAACAGTTTTGTTTTTTAATGTTTGTTTGTTTGAGTTCTGTTTTGTTTTGGGAAAGCTTGTCCTGGTTTATCTCTCTCCCCCGCCCTTTGGAGAGGTTTTTCTGATAGCTCTTGGATTTCTATGGGAGGCGTGGTTTCAGTAATGCTGAAACTCGGATTCACGGTCGAAAATACACTGCTGTTGTACTAGGATGGTACACAGTTAAGACAGTCATTCTTGATCATCTTTTTAAGACTGTATCTTTAGCCTGTGTAATACATGTTTTGAGTCACAGCGTTTAAAGCACAATCCAGGGCCTTTTTATTCTCTTGGTGATGTAAAAGTTCAGTTTAGGAACTGGAATTCACCTAGCTTACTCACACTGGTTCCTAGGCCATGATAACTGGGGGAAATCAGATGAGTGTGTGTGAGTAATGCGGATCTTTGACCTGGAAACCACTGAGGACGATTTGGTTTATGCTGGTAAGATGATTCTGGCTTAGGCTAGTAAGGTAATACTGACATTTTAAGGTGAGATAATAGGCCAAGACTGGTTCAGTGACAAACCTAAGTCATACAGGTACTATGTGGAGAATATGGAAACCAAGGGCCCTGCCTCGTAGCACTTTTTTCCCACCATGTTCTCAGGTGGCCCAGTGGTAAAGGATCAGCCTGCCACTTCAGGAGACTGGAGATGAGTTCCATCCCTGGGTGGGGAAGATTCCCCTTGAGGAGGAAATGACAACTCACTCCAGTATTGCTTGGGAAATTCCGTGGACAGAGGAGCCTGGCAGGCTGGCTACAAGCCATGGGGTCTTAAAGAGTTGAACAAGACTGAGTGAACACACATACATTGTGCTTGCAGAAAACCACTCAAACAAGGATTTTTGAAAATGGATGGGACAATGTATGTATGTTAATTGTCAGAGAACAACATTTTCCAATACTTTTATCTACTTTTCTCTTTTTCAAAGTTAAGGGTTAATGAGGAGTCAATTGTATTCCTTTCTTCCCTTAAAATTGTTAAATTGTTACTTCCTCAGAGACTGAATCTTTGTATTCCGGTAGCCTCCTGCGTGGCCTTAGGCTCAGTTAAACTCCGGAAATGTTGAGAGAGTGAAAATTATCAGTTCTTTTGATACACCCTGGTTAGGAAATAAATAATTGTTCTCAAGTGCTTAGCTTAGATGTAAGGAAACATTATCAAGGTGCTTAGAATAGAGACATTCTCCTATATGTCCCCTCTGTTAATGGAAGTTTGAGAGTAATTATGGAATACTTTTTAATAGATTTATACTACATACCTATTGGTTTATATTAATGAATTATAAGGATGATATTCCTAATAATATTCTAGAGGCATGAAAAAAAATAATTGTTTCCCTGAGGGCCCCTAAGATGGACTTATGTACAAAGGAGAATTAACAAAATATCTGAAATTAAACCACAAACACGTTAGTGTCACCACTGTTTATCAAAGTATGTAATAGTGAACCTGTTCAGAGTTATCTCTGACTAATAACTAATGTACCTTAAAGCTGCATTGCAAACAGTGACTGAAAGAGTTTGTCATCCAAATGAACTAATCAAAGTAGTATAGATTCTTGAAGCTGGAGTCCTTAGCTTTATTTATTATTACATTTAACTTAAAATGTTATTAGTGAAAGGACACCTGAATGATGATAATCTACTTTATTCATAGCATGGATAACAAGATGGTCAGTAATTCAAAGTTCAAGTTTATTATGTCTCTGTACTATCATAAATCACTTAGAGTTGTAAAGTATATCTTGTAGTTCAAGATGTACTTTGGCTATCAACTTAAATTCTCAGAATAAACTTTGTTAAAGACATTGTGGATTTTTAAAAAAAAATTATTGCTATCATTTAGTAAGCAGGGTTTTTCAATTTAGGATTAATGTCTTACCTATTTCCAGAAGGGATTTGTTGGCTTTATTAAATGAAAATTTAAAAACATAGAACTAATAGCACCAAGTACTTGAACAGAAAAATAGATCTTGTTATATCGTTATAATTGCTTAAGAAGGCTATGTTATAGTTCTGATATCAAGAGATATATTTTTTGTTCTTCAGTGAAATCATTTCATCAAAGTATATTTATGTATTATTTTTAAGAATACAAAATATTTGCATTTTCAAGTTGTAAATTGTACATGATCTTTCAGGAAAAAAATTACAAACATATATCAATGCCTTTCCCCCTATTTTCCCTCTCCCAGGGCAATCACAAACACTGGTAGCTTTCTGGTGTATCCTTTCAGGCCTTTGTTTCTGGTCACATATGTAAACACATTAACACACTTCCAATTTTTCGTACAAATATATCTGAAACTTCTGGCTTTCATTTTGTATTGTGTTATATAGTATGTCATATTTTCATGCTTATAATATACTTCATCTAAAAAACTGTTGTATGGATAGTGGATAGTGTAATGTGGATATGTCATAATTAGTCCTCTGGTGATGAAATTTTAGATTTTCACTATTTTGTGTGTGTGTGTGTTAAAAATAATGTATTAAGCATTCTTGTACATCATAGTATACCTTGCACATTATACAACCTTTTTTTGGCCATGCTGCAGGCCTTGTAGGATCTCAGTTCCCTCGACCAGGGATTGAACCTGGGCTTCCGCAGTGAAGGCCTGGAATCCTTTACCACCAGGGAACTCCTGGGTCTTGTTTTATACAACTTTTTCCATAGATATGTTTCACAAAAATGTAATTGCTACCAATTTGAAATCAAAAAGCTTGCCAAAATGTAAAATCCTTTTTTGTTTTGATATTTAACATGTACTATTAATTTCCTTTAAATGTCCTTGAGGTTTTAAACAAGTTGATATCAGGTATTTGTATCTTAATTCAATTTAGGATATAGAAATGAGATGGTCTATAGGGAAAAGAAGGATTTAAACTGATATTGTTCTGGGGGAAAAACCCAGAACTATTTTGGCTTACTACTGGTCTATTTTTTAAGATAACCTCTGAAACTAATTGACTTAAAATAATTTCAAACTTCCAGAAAAGTTACAAGAATAATATAGGGAATTTAACATTTTTCTGAATTTATCTCTCTGTATATACATACTAATTTTTTTCTTGGGCTTCCCTGGTGGCTCTGTGGTAAAGAATCCACCTGCCAGCGCAGGAGACGTGGATTTGATCCCTGGGTTGGGAAGATCCCTTGGAGAAAGAAATGACAACATACGGCAGAATTATTGTCTCTGAAATCCCATGGACAGAGGAGCCTGGTGGGCTACAGTCCATGGGGTCACGAAAGAGTCAGATATGATTTAGCGACTGAACAACAACAACATTTTTTCTTAACTGTTTGAGAGTCGGTTGCGCCTTTCTTTATACAGTAATGCCTCAGTGTGTAAATCTTAAGAACGTACTTTAGTGTGTATTTCTGTAACCACAGCACGTTTATCAAATATGGAAAATTTAACAGTTTGATACAGTGACAGAGCTGTAGAGCACAGCCCTTAGCACCTGACTGTCGCTGAGCTCCATTACCGCCTCACACCAGACACCCCCACCCCCAAACACGTAGCGGTCCTGTTCTGCCATTGGTTGACACCACAGTGGGCCTCTCCCACAAGCAACCAACTGTTGGTGAACTACCGTTAGTGGGGGATTCAGCCAACAGTTGGGGGAGTGGTGGTGTCAGGTGGAGAGTGAGGTAGGAGGCAGATTCCAGCCTTTGCCTGGGGTGGGGGGCCCTCCAGCTCACCCAGCCTTGGGCTGCTGGATGATCTGGGGGGCCCAGGGAACAGACTGGGGGCTGTGTTCTGCAGAGCTCCAGAGCCCTGGCCAGGGCCACCCACTGGCCTGGCCCAGGCCTGTGGACCGCAGTGAACCTCTCCTCTACCCCTGCCTGTGCCAACTAATAGCAGTGGTGGTCTGCATGGGGCCAATCTGTGGGCGCTGGCCCCTGCCATTTGGGCGGCCTGAGGAGCCTGAGGGACAGGTGGGTCCAGGGCACTAGGCTCCCTCATTGATGACAGTTGGGCAGGGTCTGGGGACCTGGCCCTGAGGGAGCCACCAGCTGAGATCTGCCTCCTCTTAACCAGGACCTGGATCTCCAAGGGTGAAAGTTGTGCCATGGGATCTGGTTCTTTCTTGTCAGAACAGAGAATAACACATTAAAACATAATTTGTTTGGTGGAGATTTACGGGAACATCGTTACCTGACCATGACCTGACCTCAAGGACAAAGGTTCTGACCCTGCAACAACTAACCACACCCCTCGCTCACCTTTCCTTTAATAGTGCTTTGCTGATAGCTCTTGGGAAGTTTGGGGGTTTTAAGGCATGAACCACTGATCTCCTTGCATGGCCCTGCAGTAACCCTTTCTCTGTTCCAAGCTTGTTTTGATATCGTTTGGCCTCACTGTGTGTTGGGCATAGTTAACTTGTGTTTTGGTAATAATACAGTACTTCCATCTATAGTCCATATTCTAATTTTGTCCACTGTTCCAATAATGTCTTATATTTGGTTTTTTCAGGATAGGGTCTAGTCTAGAATCATTTTTTGTATTTAGTTCTCTTGTCTCTTGGAATTTTATAATTTGTAACAGTTTCTCAGCCTTTTTAAAAATGATAAGACTTTGAAGAGTACAGGCTAGTTACTTAATAAGTGAAAGTGAAGTCGCTCAGTCGTGTCTGACTCTTTGCGACCCCATGGACTGTAGCCTATCAGGTTCCTCCGTCCATGGGATTTTGCAGGCAAGAGTGCTGGAGTGGATTGCCATATCCTTCTCCAGGGGATCTTCCTGATCCAGGAATCGAACCCTGGTCTCCCGCATTGCTGGCAGACGCTTTACCGTCTGAGCCACCAGGGAAGCCCAAGTTATTTAATAAAGTATTATTTAATTTGGATTTATGATGGGTTCTTACGATGAGATTCAGGTTATACTTTTCTGGCTGGAATGTTATACAAGTGATATATAAGATATCCTTTTTAGGGTATCACATCTAGAGGTTCACACTGTCTATCTGCCCGTTATTGGTGATGTTAACTTGATCACCTGGTCCAAGTGTGGTTTGGCTTCTCTAGTATATAGTTAATATTTTCTCCCTGTGTTACTAAGCTGTCTGTGGAGAGATACTTATAAGTTCATGCAAATATTGGGATCCTCATACTTTACTCCTAGATTAGACATCTAATGATGATTCTGCCTGAAGCAGCCTTTACTCTGATAGTTGAAAAATTGTGGTTTTCTTTTTTCATTCTACCACTTTATTTTAACAGTCAGCATTCTATAGTCAGTGAGGTTGCAAAGAGTCAGACTCTACTGAGTGACTGAGCACTGATTCTAAGAAATAGCTCCAAGAGAGTGCAGGTGTTTGGGGGAGCCTCTCCACTCACAGATATAGAGAGCAAACTAATGGTTATTAGAGGGGATGTGCACTGGGGAGCAGTGAAGTAGTGAAGGGGATTAACAGATACTAACTGTGAGATATAAAATTAGTTACAATGATGTAATATACAACATAGGGAATATAGTTGATATTTTATTTATTGAAGCATAGTTGACTTTGTAAGAAAATAAAAAGAAATAGCTCTCTGTTATTCCTGTGTATGTGTGTTCTTTTTTATGATCAATTTGCATTCATGGATTTTTATTTTATAGTGTCATAATCTATTATAGAACTTGTTTATTTTGCTGTTCAAATTGTCCCAGATTTGACCAGTTTGGAGCACTTCCTTCCTTTCTGTCAAACTTTTTTTTTTTTTTTTCAATATTTTTTTTTTTTTGAGTGGGCACACCACATGACCTGTGGGGTCTTAGTTTGCCAAACGAGGGATTGAAGGCCTGCATTGGAAGCATGGAGTCTTAACCAGTGGACTGCCAGGGAAGTCCACACAGCTCTGGAACCTGCCATTTCTCCAAGGAGCCCTGGTTCATTTTTAGTGGGAAATGGTTTTTAGAAACCAAGATCTGGGTGCAGGTTTGCTTGTTACCACTGAGATGTCATTGCTTCCAGGTCTTTTCAATGGACATTACTAAAAAGTGTGTATAAATATTTTAGAAACCATAATTGCATACTGATACATTTACCTCAGTGAGAACCTGGCACCCAGCAGTATTAAATTTTTTTTTAATCCTATGATCTTCAGAATTTCTGTACTCATACTACTGTAGAAAACAAACCTAGAATAAAGAATTCAAGATTAGATTCCCTTTCATTGAGGGTATGTGGTTGGACACTTTTCAAAAGCTATTTGGATTAGGATTTTTTTGTGTATGTGGTTATTTTTACTTCCCTCTTCTCCATGGTAATATTATTCATTTGAAATATGTTTGTTTCTGTTTAAATTCATTTTGCTTCCTTCAGTGATCAGTTTTTGAATGCTTATAAAATTAATATGCTTCCAAAAGCAAAACTTTACAAAAAAGGTTTATCAGAAGTGTCACTCTCTTCTGTATCACTTCATCCCATTTCTCAGCATCCCTTGTAGGTAACCAGGTTCATTGTTTCTGATTTATCTTTTCTGAATTTCTTGTTGCAGAATTAAGCAGATCTCTATTTTCTTCTTTTCCTTTCTTCTGACAAAAAGTAGTATGCTGTGTATGCTCTTTTGTACTTTGTTTTTTAAACTTAGCAGTATTTCCTAGAAATCAGTATTAGCAGTTCATAGAGTGCTTCCTTATTGCCTTTTTACAACTTATTAGTACTCAGTTGTGCATATATACCTTAGTTCTTTCAGTTTCATATTGGACTTGTTTTACGGATTTGTTTATCCTAGCAGTAATACCTCACTGTCTTAATTTAAACTACTGTATAATAAATCTTGATGTATGGTAGAATAAACATCTCACTTTTGATTGTCTTGACTATTTCTGGCCATTTACATTCAGTGTAAAAGTCTTACACTAGATTTTACCTAAATAATTGATGCTACTGTATTTAAT
The DNA here is from genome assembly GCF_003369695.1 of Bos indicus x Bos taurus. Taxonomy (NCBI): domain Eukaryota; kingdom Metazoa; phylum Chordata; class Mammalia; order Artiodactyla; family Bovidae; genus Bos; species Bos indicus x Bos taurus. The sequence continues at coordinate 50,541,853 of NC_040101.1, read as the reverse complement.
GCTTCCTTTTTAAGGAATTTAAAAAATTTCTGTGTTGGGAAATTTCAAACTTAAAGTTGCAAATATAGAACAACAAACTAATACATATTACCATTCATCTGTATTTGCCTATTAATATTCTGCCACAATTGCTTTATCATGTATGATAATGGTTTTGTGGAACCATTTAAAACCAAGTTGCAGGCATCATGACCTCTTGTCTATCTCCTAAAAATAAGAACATTTTCTTACCTAACCATAGTAAAATTATCAAATTCAGAATATTTATCATTTGGCTTTTGCCACTATTCCTATAATATTTCTTTATAGCAGTTTTCCCTAATATTCTTTATAGCAGTTTTCCCTCATCTAAGGTTATATACATTGCATTTAGTTATTATCACCCTCTAGTTGCCTGTCATATGGAGCAGTTCTTAAAATTTTTTATCTTTTTTAACTGTGAAATATTTGAAGACTATAGGCATATGACTTTTAGAATATTCTTCAAGATTCTCTAATTATTTCCTTATGATTAGAATCAGATGAATGCATTTTTTCTAAGAATATCAAATGAATTTTGTTGTTTTCTTGAAGCATCATATCATACAGCACAGGATGTCAATTGCATTACTGGTGATATAACTTTGATCAGCTGATTAAATGATATCTGCCAGATTTTTCCACTGTTAAGTTTAATTTTTCCTATTGTAGGTAAATAATTTGAGAGGAATATTTTGAGATTGTTAAACATCCTGCATATCATTGGCATTTTCACCAAATGTTACAAGCACTCGTTAATGATATTTGACCAACTCAACTTATTACCGTGTTAGCTGGAAAATGATGTTCTAATCTCTTATTCCTGTTACATTTGTTAGTTGGCATTCTTCTTTAAGGAATACAGATTTTCCTTCTCTCTCTAATTAGTAGGATGGACTACTGGGTTTTTCAAACTTCAACAAATGGATCTTAGCCTTTATTGTTGGTGCTTAATTTTGATGCTCAGTTGTCCCAGATTTTGGCATTGGGAGCTTCTTCAAGCTGGCTCCTGTGTCTTTTTAATGTTCCCATATTTTAAAGCATTTTCTCATTTTGTGGCATGAAAAGATGTCCCACGTTCATCTTATACCTTTCAGGTCCCAGCCTTAGAATAAGACACTATTTTCTCAAGAACCTAGTTCATTTGGGGGTTGTTGTTGTTCAGTTGCCCAGTCATGTCTGACTCTTTGCAACCCCATGGACTGCAGCATGCCAGGCCTCCTTGTCCCTCACCATCTTCTGGAGTTTGCCCAGTTGGATTCATGTTTATTGCACCAGTAATGCTGTCCAGCCATCTCATCCTCTGATGCCCTCTTCTCCTTTTGCCCTCGGTCTTTTCCAGCATCAGGGACTTTTTCAGTGAGGCATCTGTTCACATCAGGTGACCAAAATTCTGGAGCTTCAGCATCACAGCAGAGTAATGTCTCTGTTTTTCAACACACTGTCTTGGTTTGTCATCGCTTTCCTGCCAGAAAGCAATTGTCCTCTGATTTCATGGCCTGTAGTCACTGTCAACAGTGATTTTGGAGTCCAAAAAGAGGAAATCTGTCACTACCACCTTTCCCCCTTCTATTTCCCATGCAGTAATGGGGCCATTCCATGATCTTAGTTTTTTTCATATTTAGTCTTAAGCCAGCTCTCTACTCTTTCACCAACACAAAAGAAAACTTTACACATGAACATCACCAAATGGTCAATACCAAAATCAAATTGATTACATTCTTTGTAGCCGAAGATGGAGAAGCTGTATATACAGTCAGCAAAAGCAAGACCTGGAGCCGACTGTGGCTAAGATGATAAGCTTCTCATGGCAAAAGTCAGGCTTAAACTAAAGAAAACCAGGAAAAACACTAGGCCAGCCAAGTATAATTTAAATCAGATCCCATATAAATTCACAGTACAGGTAATGAATAGATTCAAGGGACTAGATCTAGATAGCAGTGTGCCTGAAGGACTATGTACAGAGGTCTGTCGTATTGTGTAGAAGGTGGTGAACAAAACCATCCCAAAGAAAAAGAAAAGAAGGTGAAGTGGTTATCAGAGGAGGTTTTATGAATAGTGGAAGAATGAAGAGAAGCAAAAAGCAAGGAAGAGAGGGAAAGGTACATCCTTTGGGGATAAATGGTATTTAAAAACCGACATCTGGGCAACAGGTATACTCATTGCTCCTTGATTGTTATTACTGTTGGTCCTTTCAGCAGAATGAATTAAGAAATAATTTCTTATTGGTAAAAATTAAAGTTAATATCATATCTGTAATTAAAATCTAATATCACAGGGTTCTTTCTTCTCCCTGTTCTATATTAATATCTCCCTTTTTTCTCAGAAAACTGTCTTCCCAAACATCAATATGTTTACTCATCTTGGAATATTTAAATCAACTGTGCATTCCTGGATTAAGGTCCACATGGTTGTGATAAATTGTTGTTGTTCAGTTGCTATGTCTGACTCTTTGCAACCTCTTGGACTGCAGCATGCCAGGCTTCCCTGTCCTTCACCATCTCTTAGAGCTTGTTCAAACTCATGTCCATTGAGTTGGTGATGCCATCCAAGGATCTTGTCCTCTGTTCATGCCCTTCTCCTCCTGCCTTCTGTCTTTGCCAGCATCAGGGTCTTTTCCAATGAATCAGCTCTTTGGAAGCATCAGGTGGCCAAAGTATTAGAGCTTCACCTTCAGCATCAGTCCTTCCAAAGAATATTTAGGATTGATTTCCTTTAGGATTGACTGATTTGATCTCCTTGCAGTCCAAGGGACTCTCAGAGTCCTCTCCAACACCACAGTTCAAAAGCATCAACTCTTCAGCGCTCAGCCCTCTTTTATGGTCCAACTCTGACATATGTACGTGACTACTGGAAAAACCATATCTTTGACTATAGGGACCTTTGTTGGCAAAGTAATGTCTCTGCTTTTTAATATGCTCTCTAGGTTTGTCATAGTTTTTCTTCCAAGGAGCAAGCATCTTTTAATTTCATGGCTGCAGTCACCGTCCACAGTGATTTGGAGCCCAAGAAAATAAAGTCTGTCACTGTTTCCATTGTTTTCCCATCTATATGCCATGAAATGATGAGAGCAGATGCCGTGATCTTAGTTTTTTGAATGTTAAGTTTCAAGCCAGCTTTTTCATTCCTCTTTCACCTACATCAGGAGGCTCTGTAGTTCATTTTCTGCCATTAAAATGGTATTATCTGCATATCTGAGGTTATTCATATTTCTCCCAGCAATCTTGATTCCAGCTTGAGGTTCATCCAGTCTCACATTTTGCATGATGTACTCTGCGTACAAGTTAAATAAACAGGGTGACAATATACAGCCTGACATGCTCCTTTCCCAATTTTAAACCAGTGTGTTGTCCATGGTTGGTTCTAACTGTTGCTTCTTGACCTTCATACAGATTTCTCAGGAGGCAGGTAAGGTGGTCTGGTACTCCCATCTCTTTAAGAATTGTTGAACAGTTTGTTGTGATCCACACAGTCAAAGACTTTAGCATAGTCAATGAAGCAGAAGAAGATGTTTTTTCTGGAATTCTCTTGCTCTTTCTGTGATCCAGCGGATGTTGGCAATTTGATCTCTGGTTCCTCTGCCTTTTATAAATACAGCTTGTATATCTGGAAGTTCTTGGTTCATGTACTGTTGAAGCCTATCTTGGAGGATTTTGAGTATAATAACCTTGCTAGCATGTGAAATGTGTGCAGTTGTGGGGTAGTTTGAACATTCTTTGGCATTGCCCTTCTTTGGGATTAGAATGAAAACTGACCTTTTCCAGTCCAGTGGCCACTGCTGAGTTTTCCAAATTTGTTGGCATGTTTGGATTTGGTTTCTTAGTGTTTTTATTATAGATTTCTATGACTGTATTCATTTGAGATAATTGCCTGTAGTTTTAAGTCTTTGTTGAGGTTTTTAAAAATGATTATGATGGCTTCATAAAGTGAGCAGGGAAATGTTTCCTGCTTTTCTTGGTAAAACTGGTATCTTTTTCTGTAAATGTTGTATAGAATTTACTAATGAGCACATTTTGGCTTCAGTTGTCTTAGTATATTTAAAAATATGAAATCAATGTTTTTGGTATACATAAAAAGTTAATGCTTAGTCGTGTCCGACTCTTGTGATCCCATGAGCCGTAGTCCGACAGGCTCCTCTCTGTCCATGAGATTCTCCAGGCAAGAATACTGGAATGGGTTGCCTTTTCCCTCTCCAGGGGAACTTCCTGACCCAGGAATTGAACCCAGGCCTCCTGCATTGCAGGCAGATGCTTTACCGACTGAGCTATGCGGGAAGCCCTTGGTATACATCAGTTCAGTTCAGTCACTCAGTTGTGTCCGACTCTTTGCGACCCCATGGACTGCAGCACACCAGGCCTCCCTGTCCATCACCAACTCCAGGAGTTTACTCAAACTCATGTCCATTGAGTCGGTGATGCCATCCAACCATCTCAGCCTCTGTCGTCCACTTCTCTTCCCACCTTCAATCTATCCCAGCATCAGGGTCTTTTCAAATGAGTCAGTTCTTTGCATTAGGTGGCCACAGTATTGGTATACATAGAAGAACTTAAATTTTCTGTTCTCTGTCTAAAGGTGTTTGTACACTTTATCTGTTTTTTTAATAATTTTTATTTATTTTTGTCTGTGCTGGGTCTTCATTGCTGCATAGGCTTTTCTCTAGTGCAGTGAGCTGGGACTACTCTTTGTTGTGGTGTGTGGGTTTCTTACTGTGGTGGCTTCTTTTGTTGCAAAGGATGGGCTTTAGGTGCATGGGCTTTAGTGGTTGCGGCCGGTGGGCCCAGTAGTTGCGATTCCTGGGCTTTAGAGTACAAGCTCAGTAGTTGTGGCACATGGGCTTAGTTGCTCTGTGGCATGTCGGATCTTCTTGGACCAGGGATCGAACCTTTGTCTCCTGCATTGACAGGTGAATTCTTTACCACTGAGCCACTGGGGAAACCCGTATCTAAGTTGTTGAATTTATTGGTGTGAAGTTCATAATTCATTTATGCTTTTAATGTTTGTAGCATTTGTAGTGACATCTCATCTTTCATTTATTTCTAATAATGATTATTTGTTTTCCTTGATCTGTCTAGCTAGAGGTTTATCAGTTTTATTGATCTCAGAGAACCTTTTAGTTTCACTGATTCTTTTCTGTTGTCCATTTTTATTGCACTGATTTTTTTTTTTTTTTTTTGCTCCTGTCTTTCTTTAATATCTTTTCCCCCTGCATCTTAAGTTGGAAGCTTCTTTCTTTTGCAGTATAAGCATTTAAAACTATGCATTTTTCTCTAAGCACTATGTGGTACTTTTAGTTACATTCCACAATTTTGATATGTTGGTTTCATTATCACCTAGTTAAAATATTTCCTAATTTCCCTTGTGAATTTTGATCCATGGATTAATTAGAAGTGTGTTTACATTCTGCCTATTTAGTATTTTCCCAGATGTCTTATCATTACTTCCGTTGTGGTCAGAGAATATTCTCTGTGTGATTTATTTTCTGTAGTCCAGCAGATGATCAGTTTTGGTAAAAGTTCCATTTATACATGAAAAAATATGTATATTCTGTTGGATGTAGTATTCTATAAGTGTCGGTATAGTCAAGTTGTTTGATAGTGTTGTTACAAAGTTTTATATATCATTAATAATGTTCTGAATACTTGTTTTTATGAATTATTGAGATAGTAATTGTGAATCTATCTTTTCAGTTTTTGTTTCATATATTTCGAAACTTTGCTACCATTGTGTCTTAATGAATTGACTTTCTTATCATTATGGCATGTCCTTTACATTCAATATTTCTTTTCTTGAAGTCTATTTGACATTAGCATAGTTTGATATATAAGAATATTAATATATCAACTTTCTTATGAGTAGTATATCTTTTTTTAATCCCCCATCCTTTTAACCATTTTTGTTTTCGTATTTAAATGTTGTATTAAATTAGGAGGTTTTTTTTTTTTTCCGTAGTATTTATGATTCCCTGGGCTTCCTGACTATAGTTTGTTTTTATTAGTTTTAGAACATTTTAGACATTGTCATTTTGGTCATTAAAAAAAAAGTCTTTTTAATAACCTGGTTACATAATTGAGATTATACAGAGTATGTAAGTATTTAGTGTATATGTTTTCCTGAGTCAAGTATGTTTTCTATTATGAAAGCAAAATATGTTTATTATAGAAATTTCTGGGAAAAGTTACCAAAAAAAAGTTAAAAATTACCTAGACTATTCCATCCGCAGATAGAAATTTTAATGTGCAGTTATTTTTTTTCTCTTTTTGTGTTTCAGTTTGGGTAATTTCTGTTGCATGCATGTGTGTGCTAAGTCGCTTCGGTCATGTCTGACTCTTTGTGACTCTATGGACTGTGGCCTACCAGGCTCCTCTGTCCCTATGGATTCCTTGTCCTCACATTTACTAATTTCTTCCTCTGTTTTATGTCTGTGGTAAACCAATAGAAAGCAGTTTTTAATCTCTCTTACCATGTTTTTATTTCTTACATTCCATTTAACTCAAAATTTATCTGTGCTGAAATTCCGTATCTTTTCATGCATGTCTTACCTTTCCTGTTACAGTTTTGAATAGATTAATTATGGTTATTTTAAGTTTGATAATTATAACATTAGTGTAATCTCTGAAACTGTTCTGTATGTTGCATTATCTCTTGGCATTGTTTTTTCCCTTAGTTTTTTATATGACTTGTGATTTTTCAATTAAAATCTGTATATCATATGTAGGACTGAAGTAACTGAGGCAAACAGTATTTATGCCTGAAATGAATATACCTCTTCTGCTAGGCTGTTAACCTAGCAGAACCAGTCTAGTCAGGAGTAGAGCCAAGTTTGAATTATGTTGTTGTAGTTACCTTCTGTTGTGGATGGACTGTTGTGCCCTCCAAAATTAATATATTGAAACACTAACTCCCAATATGATTGTATTTGGAGACAAGGCTTTTAAGATTAATGAGGAAAGGCCTCAACCCATCTTCAGTTAGTTCAGTCACTCAGTCCTGTCCGACTCTTTGCGACCCTATGGCTTCCCTGTCTATCACCAGCTCCCAGAGCTTGCTCAAACTCATGTCCATTGAGCCGGTGATGCCATCCAAGCATCTCATCCTCTCTGCCATCTGCTCCTAGCATCAGGATCTTTTCCATTGAGTCAGTTCTTTGCATCAGGTGGCCAGAGTATTAGACTTTCAACCTGTCTTGGCTCTCTCTTTTTATAAGTTTTGTCTCCTCCCCCCTCACCTCCCCTATGCAAATTAGGGCTAGCTAGGATGGGGGTGTGTTTGTTTCACCTGAGGTATTGGTACTGGGATTTTCTTTTGTTCTATTTTTGAGGGCTTTTCCCTTTGTCTTTTAGCCATTCCTTTTTCTTATTATAACTAAACAAAATCATAAGGTGGGGCCTGATCTGGTAGGATTAGTGTCCTTATAAAAATAGACCATGTGAGGACACAGTGAGAAGGTGGCTGTCCACAGGCCTGAAAGATGGTTCTTGCCAAGGTACCTGGCACCTTGATCTGGGCCTTCTAGCTCTATAACTGTGAGAAAATAGATCTGTGTTGTTTAAGCATCCAATCTTTGGTATTTCAGAAGTACAAGCAGACTAATATACCTTTAGTGTATCATGGGCTTGAAATTCCTCTATTGTAATCTTATGTTTAGATTGAGAGTGATTTGCTGGAGGATTTTTCTCAGTATTCCTTTCCAGCCCTCTGCTTTAGGTCTTCTTTGCACCCATGCTTCAGAAGTGTTTATTCTCTAAGTTCGTGCCCCTCCTCCATCTGTAGACTACTGTTGCTTACTGGTGACAGACCATGTCAGAAAGTGAGAGCTGCCCCAGGGCATAGGGGTCTTGGATTTTAAGGGCTCAGTAGTTTCATGTGCTAATGAGGGTGGTGAGTATCCTTGTTAGGTCTGGGAAGGGTGGGGATTTCCCAGGGTTTGGGCCACTGCCCACCTTCTGACCTTTTATGATCTAACTGTCTCAGCTTAAGTAGGGGTGATTTTTAGTACTGGTTGTGGTTGTACGTGTTTAGTCATGTCCGACTTTTTCAACCCCATGGCCTGTAGCACACCAGGCTTCTCTGTCCATGGAATTTTCCAGGCAAGAATATTGGAGTGGGTTGCCATTCCTTTCTCCAGGGGATCTTCCTGACCCAGGGATTGAACAAACTCATGTCTCTTATGTCTCCTGAATTGACAGGCAGGTTCATTACCAACTGTACCACCTATTACAATGAAGGTATAATGAACTACAGGTCAATGATTGGACTGTTCTCAGAGCCACCTTAGTTTTAACTGGTTCCAGCCAGTCTGTATCCTAAGGGTTGCAGCCCTTTATTTATCTAGCATGTGTGTCCTGCCCTTTTCCCTCCTGTCTCGTGCTCCTTTTTTTTTTTTTTTTTTGTGGGAGACAAACTCTTTAGCAAGTGAGTTTCTTTTTCTTCCCCCAGCAATAGACCACCTCTGAGTCAGGACTCATCATGCTTTTCTGGTCCTTCTTTGCCTCCAGGATTAAAGGATTTTTTTTTTTCTTACTGTTCTCCCCATCTTTGTGCCTTGGGGGCAACATGATTTACTGCCCTTACCCTAGAAGCTTAAGAATTTTGTTCACAGGGGAAAAGTTTCTGGGAAGAACTGTTTTTTCCTGTAGTTGTGTTACCTGAAAAATTGGGTTTCTCTTGGTGGGTGTTGAGCCAAAAGACATAACCAAGTTAAAAATCAGGAGAAGAAGGATTTATTACCTGCAGCAAGTAAGGAGCTCTTTCCCAAAGCAGTGTCTCCCCAAATGGTAAAATTGGGGAAACTTTAAGTTAAGGAATGTTTGTGAAGGGGCTTGAGCAGAAAATTCAGTATAGAATTGGGGCAGAGATGGACAGAGTCCAAGTTTTAGTTGATTGAAATCACAGAGGGTTCGAAAAGGAAACCTCATCATTTCATCCTTCACTTGAGTAGGGGTGTAGTTCCTGAACAGCTATGATCTGTATCAGATTGTTATATATATATCTTGAGGAGGAACTAGGACTTTATCACTGAACTATTGTTTCTTGGTGCTTCCTTGGCAGTTGAGAAGGTAAAGAATCCTTCTGCAATGCGGAAGATCTGGGTTCGATCCCTGGATTGGGAAGAACCCCCGGAGGAGGAAATGGCAACCCACTCCAGTATTCTTGGCTGGAGAATCCCCATGGACAGAGGATCCTGGCAGGCTACTGTCCATAGGGTCGCAAAGAGTAGTGAGCTACTAAGCACAGCACTGCACATTGTTTCTTGACTGCTTTTCCTTTGTTCCTGCAATCCTTCACTTCATTGTTCAGTTGCTAAGTCGTGACTCTTTGTGACCCCATGAACTGCAACATGCCAGGCTTCTCTGTTCTTCACTATCTCCCAGAATTTACTCAAACTCTTGTCTATTAAGCTGGTGATGCCATCCAACTTCCCTTAAGATTGTTAATTACTGGGTCCTGTTCAAGGGCAAGCATTGTGGCCAGGCTTAGATTCCCAAACAACTTAGACCTAAAATGGTTTCTCTTATGTCAAGAAAGCTGTGCCTGGTTCTTTTTCTCCAGGGACTCCCTGCTCTATCTGCTTACAGGAATGGTGTTTGCTTCCTCAAGGACTGTACCTTTGAGGGTTGCTTTTATCTTTTTATTCAGTTTTGTTTTTTTTTTTTTCCTTTTACTCCAGTCTTGGACACAGAGAGGGGTTTCTGAAAAAGATGTTGCAAGTGTTTTGTAATTTTTCGAAGTCAGTAGTCCCTCCCTAACTTGTTATTGTTAACTGTTTGTTAAAAATATTAGCTGAATTATTCTTACTGCCTTGTAAGGTAGTCCCATCTTCTTGCCGTGTGCTACCATAAGCAAGGGAATGCTCCCATTGGGCGTATCATAGTGGTTAGATTATATGTTTGTAGTTTACAGTCTCAGTGCTCTAATGGTTTCAAGAAAAGTTACAATTTTGTAGATTATCTAACTTTTCCTTATTTTAAGATGGGAGTGGTGTTCTTTCAGCTTTTTGTATACTATGTAGAAGTGGAAGTCCAGAATTATTTTTCTGACCCATTCTCTTTTCTCCTTATGATACCCCAACTATGTATTTGTTAGAATGCTTTATATTATCCTATAGGCTGCTGCTGCTAAGTTGCTTCAGTCATGTCTGACTCTGTGTGACCCCATAGACGGCAGCCCACCAGGCTCCTCCGTCCATGGGACTTCCCAGGCAAGAGTACTGGAGTGGGTTGCCCTTGCCTTCTCCAGTCCTACAGGCTACTAGTGCTTTATTCCGTTTTTCTTTTTAGATACTTTTTCTCTCACTGCACTAATTTAGATATTTTCTGTAGACCTTCCTTAAAGTTTATTATCAGTCTCTTTGATTGCCTATTCTTAATCATCTGCTGATAATTGTTATTTCAGATACTGGGTCTTTTTACTTCTAGAATTTCTTTTGGTTCTTTTTTAGACTTTGCATTTCTCCTGAAGTATCTATTCAGTGTTTATATCCATTTTTCCTATAGTTTCTATTGCATCATACTTATAATTGTTTTAACATCCTTGTTTGGTAGTTATAAGTACTCGTTCATCTATGTGTCATCATCTGTTGACTGTGTTTTCTTTTGGTTATACATCACACTTCCTTCTTTTGGTATGTCTCAATTTTTAAATTGAATTTTGGATACCTTATTTAAAAAACAGTGAGAAGAAAGAAAAGAACCCTGGGAAGTGAAATATATTATTTTTTGTTTTGTTTTGTTCCACATAGAGTATAAGCCCTTCCCCTCTGTTTAGAGTGAGGGACTGATAAATCATATTCCCTCTAGAATTTAGTTGAACCTGGTGCTGGGCTGCATTCTTAGATTCAGTTCATGTGGTGTTGGCTCAGCCTTCCAAGATGTTTCTTTTCTTATCCTGACTGTTTTTCAGCTGTAAGGGATTTGGCTGCAGTGTAAGATACTAGTGGTTTACTTTTAGATCCTATAATTCATTCACTGGGAGAATGCCTGGTATTACTATCTCCTTCTCCATGGCTGCTTTCTCTGAAAACCTGGAGTGGTATTTTTCAGAGTGAATAGTGTGGGAGAATTACTGGATCAAGCAGTCTTTTTTTGTGTTAGGACTATTATCTGTAATCCATCCTGGTACCCCACGCTGTTGTCTACAGTCTGATTTCTGCTTGCCTGCTAAAATGTTTGTCTAATGGCAGACTCACCTGTTTCTAGATGAGGTATCTGCCTCAATATGGGGAAGCTTCATAGTTCTCTCTTCACTGATGAATGTTCGCTGCTCCCTCCCAATTCAGCTCATCAGTCCTTTTTTTTTAAATAAAGTATTTTTAAGGTTTATTTATTTATTTATTTTTGGCTGTCCTGGGTCTATGTTGCTGCACACACTTTTGTCTAGTTGTGGAGAGGGGGCTAATCTGTAGTCTTGGTGCATACACTTCTCATTATGATGGCTTCTCTTGTGGAGCACAGGTTCTAGGACTCATGGGCTTCAGTAGTTGTGGCATAAAGGCTCAGTATCAGCTCCCGGGCTCTAGAACACAGGCTCAGTAGTTGTGGTACAGGGGCTTAGTTGCCCTGCGGCATGTGGGATCTTCTTGGATCAGGGATCGAACTTGTGTTTCTTTCATTGGCAGGCTGATTGTTTACCACTGAGCCATCAGGAAGCTCCAGGGCTTTTTTACATCTACCTTTATTCATTAGCCCATTGAAAATGTTTGTTACCATGGGCGTGAAGGCTGTCCCAGACTTTTGGAACAGTATTTCTCTTCAGTAACTTTTAGCTATTTTAGACTGTTCTTTGAAGTCCCAAAATCTTTTCATTACTTACCAACCAATCTTACCCATATGAATTAATGTTTTTACCTTCCTTATATTCTATAAGTAGCACTTAAACAAACTCGATTATTGTATCTTTTAGGTTGATACTTTGTTGATTAAATTCTGCATTTTTGTCCTTAAAAATTCCTGAAATTTGCCAAAGAAATAGAAACTTAAGTAGTGTATTTTATCAAAATTGGAAATAGATTTATTTGAGCTCTGTTGTGTTCTAACTGGCATGATTTTATGAAATCTCAATATATGAAAATTTAAGATTTTCACATATAAATGAAAAACAGTCTCCCCTTTGAGTGGGCATATCATAAAATGGTGCCCCTTCTTGTCCAGGCTTGGCACCTGATTTCAGCCCCTACATTTCGCATTGGCTTGGTGCCCTCATGCTATCAGTACAGCTTTACACAGTGCATCTGACTCAGGAAAAACTTTAGTTGCTTTCTTAATAACAGATTAGAGAAACTTAAAAAAATGAAAAAATGGGAAACTCATATAGAACCACTGTTAACATTTTTTTGTTTGCTTATAAAAGTGGGATCAGTTTATGCTACTGCTTTTAATTTGCTTCTTGAAAGTGAAGGTCACTCAGCCGTGTCCGACTCTTTGCGACCCCATGAACTACACAGTCCATGGAATTCTCCAGGCCAGAATACTGGGGTGGGTAGCCTTTCCCTTCTCCAGGGCATCCTCCCAACCCAGGGGTCAAACCTAGGTCTCCCTGGGCATTGCAGGTGAATTCTTTACCAGCTGAGTCACAGGGAGGCCCAAGAATACTGGAGTGGGTAGCCTATCCCTTCTCCAGTGGATCTTCTCGACTCAGGAATTGAACCAGGGTCTCCTGCATTGCAGGTGGATTCTTTACCCAACTGAGCTATCAGTTCAGTTCAGTTCAGTCGCTCAGTCGTGTCCGAATCTTCGCGACCCCATGAATCACAGCACGCCAGGCCTTCCTGTCCATCACCAACTCCCAGAGTTCACTCAAACTCATGTCCATCGAGTCGGTGATGCCATCCAGCCATCTCATCCTCTGTCGTCCCCTTCTCCTTCTGCCCCCAATCCCTCCCAGCATCAGAGTCTTTTCCAACGAGTCAACTCTTCGCATGAGGTGGCCAAAGTACTGGAGTTTCAGCTTTAGCATCGTTCCTTCTAAAGGAATCCCAGGGTGGATCTCCTTCAGAATGGGGAGGCCCAATTTGCTTCTTATTTAACTATAAATTAACATCTCCTGGAAAGTCTATTACTGAAGAATTTCTATAAAAATTTAAATATGTTCTATTTATTAGAAAGTCTGAGGGGGCTATAAGGGGCATAACAGTTGGAAACAACAAAAGCAAGCTATTTAGAATTTGTGTTCCTGGTGCTTTGCCTATAACAGGCACTGAAATATGTTGTTTGAATGTTTCAATTTCTGAAATAAGTAAAAGAAAACTGTTAAATTTATGAAATTGGCTATTAAAGCATTTTAGAATATCTTATTTTTGTTCTGTAGGTATACTGCAACATCCAGATGGCACAGTTTTGAAACAATTGCAGCCGCCTCCAAGGGGTCCAAGAGAGCTGGAATTTTATAATATGGTAAGTGAGGTGAGATTTGTTTTGTTGTATTCAAAGTGCTTTTCATAATTTTATGCTGCTGACTCAATAAGAAATACATTTGATAACATGTCTTAGTACACTTTGTATGTGACTGAAATAACAGCTCAAAAAAATACGATGTTTAATATATTCTAGTATTTTCTATTCTATTTCATTTTTGAGTGATTCTTATTTTGATATACTGAATTAATTTTGATTGATGGGTTTTGACCTACATTTTTGAAAAACGCTTAGATGATAGACTGTATTTTTCAGAAATGCTGAGTTTAACTAAGTACTTTTTTTTTTACTATAGAATTTCTTTGAGCCTTGAACATGCTAGTGTGTACTATGAAACTCCAAAGGAGGGTAGAGGGGAAGGAAGGATTGGGGGACAGTTAACATTTAATTAACCTTATTACTAGGAATAATTTTTAGAAGATTCACAATGTTTTGCAACCATCACCTTTATCTAGTTAACAAAACATTTTCAGCACACACACACACAAAAAACCCTGTACCTAATTAAGCCACGATGTCCTATTCCTCCCTCACCCCAATGTCTTCCACCCACCAACCTGCTTTCTATGGATTTAGTTATTTTTGTATCTAGCTTCTTTTGTTGAGCATGTTTTTAATGTTTGTGATAGGCACTAGAACTTTGTTCCTTTTTGTGGCTGAGTAATACTTCATTAAATTTACATACCACATTTTGTTTATTCATTCACTCATTGAAGAACATTTGGATTGTTTCTATCTTTTGGCTTTTGTAGATAAGGCTGTTATGAACATTTATGTATCGGTATTTATTTGAATACCTATTTTCTAATTCTTTTAGATATTAGAATTGGATATGGAGTGGAATTACTGGGTCATATAGTAATTCTACATTTAATTATTTGTGAAACTGTCAAAAGTGTTTCCCAAAGTGCCTGCCCTATTTTACACTTTCACCACTAATATATGAGGATTCCAGTTTTTCTTTATCCTCATCAACACTTGTTAGTTTTGTTTTTGTTTTTAAATAGGCATTCAAGTGAATGTGAAGTGTTAATTTTATTGTAATTTGCTTTGATTTTCATATGTGACTTGTAATATTTCCCCTATTCTCTGAATTGTCTTCATTTTCTTGTTAGTGTCTTTTGAGGTGCAGACTTTTAGTGTCATATTTAATGTCATGAAGGTGAATGCTCATATTTTCTTCTAAGAATTTTATAACTTTACCTCTTAAATTTAGGTGCAAGTAAAAAGATAATGCAAAACAAAAACCAAATACTTGCTAGTAATGCTTTACCAACTCATTTAACAACAACCTGTGAGTTAGATACACTGTTATTATCCTCATTTTATACTAAACTATGATTAATTTAAATAATTTGACCAGGATCATTCAAATAGTTAATGATGGTCCCTGGATTTGAACATAGGCAGTCTGGCTCTAGAATATGCTTTCAGTTGCTGACACTTCCTCTTTTTCAAAGAAAATATTTTATATTTACTCTGTAAAAGTCTTGCACATACTTAGTGGGATTCATTCTTAGTTGGATTCATTCTTATTTTTTGTTTCTATTGTAAACAGTATTTTTTTGAGTTAACTTTTCCAATGATTGCTAATACACAGGAGTGAGATATTTGTATGGTGTTCTTACATACAATAATCTTGGTGAACTCTTAGTAACTTATATTTATCTGAGACTTTCTAACAATTTTAGTTGCTTTCTGTATAGATGGTTGCATCTTCTGTGATTGGAAACCCTTTTGAATCTATATACTTCTATCGGGGATTTCTATATAGTTCAGTGTGATGAACTGAAGCAATAGTGGGGGGAGTCTTCTCCTCATTTAGTAAAAGTGCTTCTAACATTTCCCTGTTAAAGTATGACTTTCAAGCTAAGTTTTTGAGAGATAATTCCCCACAAATTAAAGAAAGTGCTTTCTTTGTGAGTTAAGATTTTCTCAAGGAACAAATGATACACTCTATCAGTTTAATAAAAGGACCATTTACAATGATTTAGTCAGAGTTTAAGGTCACCTGCAAGAGAGAAGGCTATACCATCTGTAGGCCTGGTCAGCATGGAGAGGGAGTGGTTGCTGGAACTCAGCAAGGTAACTTTAAGAGACGACTTGGACTGATAAGGAGGAAACTAGAGAAGTAAATAAGTGACCTCAGCTATTCACCAACCCCCTAGTTTCTTGTACCAGGAAGAGACAATGCAGGAGGGCAAAGATTTTCTGTATCTGTTGAAATGATCATGAGTTTCCTCTTTTAATCTGTTAATGTGGTAAATACCCTTGTTCATTTTCTAAGTTGTGTCCGACTCTTTTGACCCCATGAACTATAGCACGCCAGGCTTTGCTGTCCTTCCCTATGTCCCAGAGTTTGCTCAGACTCATGTCCATTGAGTCAGTGATGCCATCCAACCATTTCATCCTTTGTTGCCCACCTCTCCTCCTGCCCTCAGTCTTTCCCAGCATCAGGGTCTTTTCCAATGAGTCAGCTCTTCATATCAGGTGGCCAGAGGATTGGAGCTTTAGCTTCAGCATCAATCCTTCCAATGAATATTCAGGGTTGATTTCCTTTAGGATTGACTGGTTTGATTTCCTTGCTGTCCAAGGGGACTCTCAAGGGTCTTCTCCAGCACTGCATTTCAAAAGCATCTGTTCTTTGGCACTCAGCCTACTTTATGGTCCAACTCTGACATTTATACATGACTACTGGAAAAACCATAACTTTGACTGAGACGGACCTTTGTTGGCAAAGTGATAACTGTTTTTAAATACGCTGTCTAGCTTTATCATAGCTTTTCTTCCAAAGAGCAAACATCTTTTGATTTTATGGCTGCAGTCACTGTCCGCAGTGATTTTTGAACCCAGGAGAATAAAATCTGCCACTGTTTCCACTTATCCACTTTTTCACCATCTATTTGCCATATAGTGATGGAACCAAATGCTGCAATTTTAGTTTTTTAAAGTTGAGTTTTAAGCCAGCTTTTATACTCTCCTCCATGGAATTCTTCAGGCAAGAATACAGGAATGAGTAGCCATTCCCTTCTCCTGGGGATCTTGCCAACCCAGGGATCGAACCCAGGTCTCCTGCATTGCAGGCAGATTCCTTACCATCTGAGCCACTGGGGAAGCCACTGGTAAATGCCATAACAGATTTCTAATATTACATTACCTTTGATTTTTGAAATAAAACATACTTGGACATGTCATTTTTGTTTTTTAATAATATGCATTACTGGGTTTTGTTTGCTGCTGCTGCTGCTAAGTCGCTTCAGTTGTGTCCGACTCTGTGAGACCCCATAGACGGCAGCCCACTAGGCTCCTCTGTCCCTGGGATTCTCCAGGCAAGAATACTGGAGTGGGTTGCCATTTCCTTCTCCAATGCATGAAAGTGAAAAGTGAAAGTGAAGTCGCTCAGCCGTGCCCGACTCTTAGTGACCCCATGGACTGGAGCCTACCAGGCTCCTCCGTCCATGGGATTTTCCAGGCAAGAGTACTGGAGTGGGGTGCCATTGCCTTGTTACATATATAAGATTTTTTACAGCTATGCTCATGAATGAGGTTATTATTTTCTTCACATATTATCCTTGTCCTGTTTTGATACCAGGTTTCTTTTAGCTTCATAAAATGAGTTTTGAGGGGCATTCCTTTTTCTTTTCTGTGGAAGAATTTGTATCAGATAAGTATTTGATTCCTTAGACTTGATAAAACTTACCTATAAATTCATCACAGCAGCCTGTTGACTTGTCTCTTTTTCTTCCATAAGTCCTTTCCATCTTTCCTTTCATTTGTTCCTGGGAAGGGATATATTTTTTAACTAATGATTCAGTTTCTTAAATGTTTTGATTTTCTTTGTTAATGTGGTATTAAAATATAGATTATAGTTTTATGTAATTATCCACCTGGTAAAGTTCTTCATAGTATTTTTTAAAATGCTATGCTAGTTTAATTATGACTCCCTTTTTATTCCTGATATTGTTTATTTGCTGTTTTTTTCTGTATTAGCTTGGCTCAGAGCATTTTTTACTCTCCCTCTTTTAGTATCTCTGTCCTCATCTAGGACTGATCCTAAGTTCAGAGATCCTTTGGTTCAGGTTTTCAGAGTGGACATCTGAGCCCAAATGACTGCTCAGCTTAGCACTTTGGGTTTCCTCTTTATTTTAGATCTCTGTGAATTTCCTTTTTTTAATCATGGGAGCTCAGCTATGCATTTAAGAAAATATTATATTTTATCCTACATTTCTAGGTACAGAGTTGTTTAGGTTATCTTGTTTGACATGTTGTAGTAAAGATCAGTCTTAATACTTTAAAAAACATATTTAACATAAGAGAAAGTTTATCTTTCTACTCTTCTAGTTCTTTTATCTTTTCACTTATATTGTGGACTTCTTCAGGTAAGCACATAGATGTATTTGGCTCCTCCATCTTGTTAGGTCATCATGAACACTGTGTCTTCAATGTCTTTGTGCCAGGAACAAAGGGATGATAAGGTACACCCTGCTTTTAATTACCTTGGCCAGGAAGTGACTGATTTCATTTCTGCTCACATTTCAATAGGGGAAGCTGGAAAATACAATGTATCACGTTTGGTGAGTTTCTGCCATACTTGAGTTTATTCAATAGAATTATGTCATATATAACTACTTGATGTGAATGTGGTTTGAACATATATAATTAGAATTCTGATACTGAGATTTCATAAGCATTTTACATGAGTAAACTTAAATGGTTTTGAGTACTTAGGTACACCATATTTGGCAAGAGTTAATGGGTAAGATGTCTTGCTAGTCATTATTATTAGTAGACCTATTTGGCAAGAGTTAATGAGTAAGATATCTTACAAGTTATTATTAAACCTTTTATTTTGTATTGGAGTGTAGCCGATTAACAGTGTTGTGATAGTTTCAGGTGGACGGCAAAGGGACTCATCATACATATACATGTATGCATTCTCCCCAAGCTACCCTCCTATCCAGGTTGCCACATAACATTGAGCAGACTTCCCTGTGCTATACAGTAGGTCCTTGTTGATTTTCCATTGTAGATATAACAGTGTGTACCTGTTATCCCAAACTCCCTAACTCTTCCTTTCACTCACCCTTTCCCTGACAACCGGAAGTTCTTTCCCTCAGTCTCTGAGTCTGAAACAAAAAATATTTTCTTTCTGCTTTTCTAGAAGAAAAATTAAAAATCTAGTTCCAGGATATCTGCATATTTCATTGTTTTCTAGAATTATTACTGGTTATAAATCAAATAATTAAATGAACAATACTTAGACTTACATTGAGTTAAATGATACATTTTTTAAGGTAAAATCACAATTTCTTTACAGATATAAAATGAACACATGTTAAAGATTTTGTTTAAACTCATTTAATGAGGTAAGTGATGCGAAAATATTGACTTTGTGTGCCGATGCCAAACAAATATGGAAATTGTTATGGAGGAGAGAGAAGAAGTGGCTTTATTTCTTTGCCAGGCAAAAAGGGAACCCAGCAGGCTATCCCCTCAAGAACTGGGCAATAGGAAAAGGTCTTAACAGACATGAGGTGGGGGTAGGTGATAAGGATCAAAGCAGTGACTGGCTTGCATTCTTCTGATGGGTTAGTGGTGAGGTAAATAGGAGTCAGTGTCATCAGCTTTCAGGTTCAAACTTGTCTGGGGTCAAAACAGCTCAAAGATAGTGTTGTGTGTATCCCTTGATAGGGAAACAGGACCTTCCCCCAAGGCTGCTCTTGACTGTTTCTCCCTGGTGTCACTTCACCTATCTTTCCTATTTAGTAACTGCTTGCATCTGCACATTGGAACTCAGGGAAGGTCATGGAGGCTAAATGAAGCCTCTTTCTTATAATCAAAGAAATGGGGGATACGGAAAGGCTTTGTGCTCAGGAGCCCCACAGGGCCCTACTTAGTATCAGAACTAAGCAGACGTTAAAACCTAGTTCAAAAGAAAAGTCAAAGAAGCACAAATTTATATGGCATAAAGGGAAGGTGAAATGAGTGTACATAAGAACACTGTAAACTCTCCCTTTCCAGGGAGATTAGAGGGAAGTCAGTAATCCTCCTCTGTTGCTGTTTAGTGGTCAGTTGTGTCTCACTCTTTGTGACCCCATGGGCTGCAACCCGCCAGGCTCCTATGTCTACGGAATTTCCCAGGCATAAGTATTGGAGTGGGTTGCTGTTTCCTTCTCCATAGGATCTCCCTGACCCAGGAATTGAACCCATGTCTCCTGCAAGTCTCCTGCATTACAGATGGATTCTTTACCACTGAGACTCCAGTGAGGCACAGATCCTCCTCTGGCCAGAATTTATTCTTTGTCTATGGACAAGAATTCTTTTGCATTTGCTAAGAGTTATCTACAACTTACTTTGTTGTAAAATAGTTCAAGGACAGTGAAAGGCTAGAATTAGATAACCAAGAATATGCTCTAAATAATACAGAGTTTCTCATTGGAGACACATAGAGTTTTTTTTGTTTTTTTTTTGCTTATTCCGGACTTAAACTTATTAAATTCCAGTTAAAACTCATACTGGATAAATTATGATTCATTGTATTGTGTTATTTGAGAAATGTGTGGAGCAGTTAGAAAGCATTACAAGGAACTGACTTGGAAATGTTCCATTTCTCTTTGTTTCAGGTTTTTGCTGCTGATTGTACTGATGATATTCTTTTAAAGCTACAAAAATATTTGCCAAAATATTATGGCATCTGGTCACCTCCTACTGCACCAAATGGTAATCTTTTCTTTAAAATCCATCTTTTAGTCTTAATTTATGAGAATTGCTTTTTAAAAGATTTAAGTAAGATTAAGCCTCGTATTATAAAAACAGAATATATGTGTTTTTCTTACTACTCTTTCTCTTATTCATTAAGAAAACTAATTAATACTTCTGCTTTTCATAACCAGTTTCTTAAATAGCATATACAAATTAATAACCCATTTCTTAAACAATTGAATGAACATATATATATATGTATATATATACATTAGTACTTAATACTCTTAATTATCAGATGTTCTTTTTTTCAAACATTTTGAGCAATTTCTTTTCCCATTTTGAAAAAAGAAAAATCAAGAAATATTTTTTTTGTGTAACTTCCTTCCTATCTTCTGTCTTGTTCCTTCATTTCCTACTTGCATGCTTTAAAAAATACTTGTAATTTTCATATAGAGGACAAAATTTTTTATGTAAGGGCACAGAATTTCTCTCTTAATATTAGTTAATACTTGAAGCAGTATTTGCCACATTAAGGCCTTTGACAGAGCAGACAAAAGTCAGTTAAACTGGTAACATGACTGCTAACCATTGAAGAAGATTCATGAGTGAGGGAAGAATTTCAAACTTGACTGAGTTTAAGAAAAACCCATAGTCTTGCTAAAATGCAAATTAATAGGCTCAACTCCCAGACATTTTGATAATGTGTATCTGTCTGTGTTGGAGTTCATGATATGCTTATTAAATAAAAGTATGTTTGTTGTTTTTTCTTCCTAATGGAGATAGTGCTTGAACCACATTTTGAGAACAGTTAGAGATGGGGACTCAAGTTTGAGCTTGTTCTTTCCCTCAGTTCTTTGTCACTACTTATTCTAGGTTTCATTAATAAGGACTCATAGTATCTCTTGTGAGTATCCTACAAATCCTGGGGAACCATTGATTTACTATTATAATAGTAAATCAATGGTTCCCCAGGATTTGTAGGATTCTTCTGTGCTTCATTTGGGGAGGCAGGAGACTTGAGCTTTGCTCTGCTCCTGCTTTTCCTTTCTTTCCCTCCTTCCTGTCTTCCCCCTTCTTTTCTCACTTTCCTCTTCTTTACTTTCCCTTTTTCTTTTCTCCTCCTTTTTTCTTTCCTTGTCTTTCTTCCCTCTTCCCTTCCCTCCTTTTTCCTTGTCTAATCTATATCTAGATAGTTAAATGTTAAGTTTAAAAATTATTTAGAAGGGGTAGAGAGAATTCTCTGGTGGTCCAGTGGTTAGAACTCCACACTTCCACTGCAAGGGGCACAGGTTCAAGCCCTGGTCAGGGAACTAAGATGCTGCATGTCATGAGGCACAACCAAAAAAAAATAGAGTGGGTCAAATAATTGAGCCAACAGCATCATTATTTTGAAAAGTAGAGTATATAAGAAGAATTTGGGTAGGAGAAGAAATATTTTAATTGAAACATTTTATAGTCTAGAATTATATAATTTAAAATAATTTAAAAATCAAAGACTTGCTAGCAATCAATACCTTTTTGGTTTTCAATACCAAATAATCCTGAGGGATATCTATGTTAATGTAGAAAGATCAGTAACTTTGAAGTCAGAAGTCTTGGCTTCTTTGTTGGTTATTTCCAAATTTTGTGAACTACTCTAACTCATTAACCTTTTGGAGGTCCACTTTTTCTTCTATACATTGAAAATAATTTCACGTGGAGTTGTGAAAATGCATGTTATTTTATGTGAAAATGCTTTGTAAACTCTGAAACTCTTATTTGAGTATAAATGGAGATGTTGGTACTACTGAGTTGAAAAGATGAGGCGAGGAAAATGAGAAAAAAGAAGAGAAAATATAAATAGAAGTATACATGTAAATAGATGTAGTCCTGTAATACCAACAATTGCCTTAGGAAATTTCCTATTCCTTTGTAATCTTTTGAAAAATATTTTAATTTATTTTTTAAAATTAAAAACATATTTTTTCTTTTTGGCCGCACTGCAACTTCCTGGGAGTTCCTTTGATAAGGAATTGAACTTGGGCCACAGCAGTGAAAGCACTGAGTCCTAACCACCGGACAGTCACGGAACCCCCTTCCTTTCCAGTTTTTAGCTCTGGAAGGAGAACTGCACCATAGAGATTGTTAAGCTTTGATTTTGCTAGAGAATTCATGGAGTCCTCTTTCTGTTTTTATCATTTTGATTGTAAATGAAACACATATAAGATGGGAAACTTTTTGACATCTTTAGTCCACAGGATCATGAAAATGAATATTTTCTTAAATTTTAATAGAACACTGTGATTTGCATTACTATACTTTACGTAGTATTAAATTGATATAATTTATTTCTTGACTCTTTTTCCCCTCTTTCTACTTGAGCATCTTTATTTATGTATTTATGGCTGTGCTAGGTCTAGTTACTGCATGTGGGCTTTCTCTGTAATTGTGGTGAGCAGGGCCCACTTTTCGTTGTGGTAAATGAGCTTATCACTGCAGTGGCTTCTCTTGTTTTGGAGCAAAAGTTTGGGGCTTCAGTAGTTGTGGCATGTGTGCTTACTTGCTCAGAAGCATGTGGAATCTTCCCAGATCAGGGATCAAACACGTGTCCCCTGCCTTGGCAGGAAGATTTCCTATCCACTACTCCACCAGGGAAGTCTCAAGGTAGAGTGTTATACAACTTTGTATAATTCTTAGAATCCAAAGTTGTAAAACAGAGAAAGTACTTCCAGTTTGCACAGCAAGTTATTGTCACTTAAAGGAAGCATAAGGATGTCCTGACCAACAGTTTTTTACCTTTTGAATTTCTTACGGCAGTTTTATTGACATTTAATTTATGTACCATAAATCTCACCCATTTTTTTAAAATTTACAGTCATAGAGTTATACAAACATCACATTAGCAAACCTTAGAATATGACTAGTGTTTTTTTTTTAAGGTAAAGCATTTGTTGCAATTATATTTGAAGATTTGAAACTAGTTATATATGTTAAATCTCATTTTACTTGTGTATAAGCATATAGATACATGTGCCATCAATATTTATTTGGGGGAATAGAAAAGTAAATCTTCAATTAGGTTTGAGCAAATTGAGAGTTCTCAAATGTAATCTCTAGTCTCATTGATTGATAGGTTTATGGATCTCACTACTAGTCAGGTTTTAAGAAGCATGGATTGAAATAAGCTGTTCCCTTTCTCCCTCTTCACCCCACATTTGGACACTCAAGGTCTCTTCTATTTATAATTCCTTATACTTCAAGCTTCTGTTGCTCTCAGAAATAGCTGATGATTGATGTGAAAGGCAGAAGAAAGGCGTCCTCTGTTTTTCCATTTGGCTTCATAAATGGGCAGGGTTTCACCACCCGGCCTTTTTTACATTTTGGGAGGTTCAGAAATGATAATAGTAGCCAATGCCTAGATAGGGTGGGAAAGAATATGATGAAACTTGGAACCTATGTTGTAATGATCTGTATAATCAATATTCATTAAGAGGATCTGAATAAATCTTCAACTCTAAATGTCCTCACCTTTGTCTTTCCTTTAAAAGAATAGTTATCTCATCTTTACTGTTTATAAATGTTTGCAGATCTTTCAGTTTTCCATAATATTTCAAATGTTTTTATTTTTTTCTCCTTTGTTACTGGGGAATTTTCTGCCCCTTTTTTTTTTCTTAGTATCAGGACTGTATTCCAGCAGTAGAATTTTTTTATGTGTAATGTATTAGAAAACGATGTAAGTATTTAATTTATATTTAAGATAATTATATTTAATTGTATATATTTAAATAGAAAATACACTTAAAATAGAAAAACTTTTTTGTTCATAGTAACCTTGTGTAATCTTAAACATACTATCGTCAGCAACATGAAATATATAAATATTTTGAGCATATTAACCTTGTTGTTGGTACAGCCACTGAGAAGTCTTAACTTATAGACTGCTTATAAAAGCATGAAGTGGTATATTTTGGACTACCTGGTAGGTATTTTTACGATTTTTACCTCAAAATATTAAAGAACAATAGAAATTCTATATACATTTTCCATAAATTAATAGATAACAGATTTCTCTCTTACAACCATAGAGAACTATACTTCTAGTCAGTGTGACTTCTTATAATGAGATCCATACATTTATGAAAAGTAGATGTCCTGTTATTTATTACACAAATATTAAGACTAAGCTTAATGGATTATCTCTTAGATTTGAGGTTCACAAATGTCAGTCTTTAGACCTCTGACTGACTGGCTTCATCAGAATCTGTTGTACTAAATAGAGCTTTTAAGAATTTAAAAAAGTAAATATAGTTATTTTGCTCTCTATGTGATTTATACACACATTAATTCATATGTATATATGAAAATCAACTTTTTTAATTTTTTTAATATTTAAAAATACTAAATGTTTTTTAACTTTTACTTTCCTTACAAGTTACATCATAGCAAAAAGTCATAATTATTTTCCAAACATCATATCAATATAGTTTAATTTATTTCCTTGACTTTGGTCAAAATGAACCTAAACTATTCCAGATAGAACACTATCTTACTCTTAGTCCATCCAATTTTTAGAACATATTCTCTATATACCTAAAAATTGAGAACTGTTGTACCATTCTATACCCAGAGGGGTTTTGGCTGAGTGTCCTTTGTTATCTGTAGCATTGCCTTATCAGTGAGGCTCTCCTGTAGTTAAAAATGCCTTTGATCATTTAAGTTATTGTCTTGAGATTGACTTATTTTGAATTAAGCTCTCTTACTTTTTTTTCAGAGAGAATCAGTATTTAAATTTATTTCTAGTGATGATAATCTGAAAAAAAATCAATTTAAATCTGAGCTCCCACATCATGTCTCATTTCCCTATTTTATTCAGAAGCAACTGTGGCAAACTGCTAGATATATAATCTTTTTTTTTTTTGACTGCTAAGTCACTTCAGTCGTGTCCAACTCTGTGCGACCCCACAGACGGCAGTCCACCAGGCTCCCCCGTCCCTGGGATTCTCCAGGCAAGAACACTGCAGTGGGTTGCCATTTCCTTCTCCAATGCATGCAAGTGAAAAGTGAAAGTGAAGTCACTCAGTCATGTCCGACTCTTAGCGACCCCATGGACTGCGGCTCCCTGGCTCCTCCATCCATGGGATTTTCCACGCAAGAGTGCTGGAGTGGGGTGCCATTGCCTTAACTATGCATCTCTAAAGCAGGTTTTGATATTGATTTTTTTTTTAGTAACTTAGAGGGAAAGAGAAACAAGGATCTCAAAATTTCAACTTTTCACTTAGAGAACCAAAAGAATACACTAAACCAACTCTCAGTAGGCCTTAATTTAAGGATTATGAACTAAAGGCTAATAATCAATAATTTAGCCATTTATATGGTGTGTGTGTATATATATATATATATGTTTTATATGATTTGGTAATTCAAATCAAATAAAGCATATCAAGAATCTGAAAGTAAGATAAAACACATTTGCCTAGTCAAGTATTAGTCACTCAGTCATGTCCAACTCTTTGCGACCCCATGGGCTGTAGCCTGCCAGATTCCTCTGTCCATTGAATTCTCCTTCTCCTAGCGATCTTCCCCACCCAGAGACTGAACCCAGGTCTCCTCCATTGCAGGCAGATTGTTTAACATCTGAGCCACCAGGAAAGCCCTTGCCTAATCAAAATAAATGTCAGATAAAACTGATGATACTTAGGCCTGTTTACTGAAGGAATGGCTCAACTTATTACAGGATGAAGAAGGCCAAACCCAAAGTCCCTTTGGGCAGAAAGAGAATGAGAAGAGCAAACACTGATTCACTCAAGCAGGCATTTATTATATTCCTACTGTAAGGAGAGTTTGTATTTGTATTTTTCTCTTTCCCAAGAGAGGATGAAATAGGGATTTGCAAAAAGTCTTTAGCTTCTCTTGTTTCTGTTGTTTGGCCAAAAAACAGTTTTTGTTTTTAATCACTACCAAATTGGCAGGTAGAAAATAATAACCCTACACTGAACTGTAGATGCTGTGATGTTTAGCTAGATTTGCACACTATCTTTTGTCTTCCCATGTATAGCCTTACCTCACTAAGGCCTTCAGGGTTTCTTGAGTTATGGAAATTAATGATGATAAACTTGTGAATGCTAATGATTTACTGTATTGGGATCTAATTAGTCTCTTCTGATATTTGAAACATAAGCTTTGTTACTGAAATTTTTATACAATTTTAGGGAGAGGATGGATCCCTTTCTTTCTCTTTCCTCAAGGTAGCTGAAAATGGGAAGTGTGTGAAGGGGACTGCTATGCTTCCTTCTTCCCCATCTTATCATACTTTCCTGTGGTTATCTTTTTAAAGTACAGAAATGGGTAGGTTCTAGTTTCTTGAGCAGGATATTCCTACTTGTCTCATTATCTCTCACCATCAACAGGATGTCTGTGTCCAGCCCTTTTATCTTGTTGAAAATGTCCCTTTGTTAGAACTTTTCTTTTAAATGTAGCCTGCTCCTTTTTGTTTCTGTGAGTGCTAGTCTCTTAGGCTACAGTTCATTTTTTGTCTCTTAACTTCACCTGGTTCTACACAATCCTCCCTCTCTCCATTTTCCTTTGACTAAGGCATAAGATTTTAAAAAATAAATTCATTTATTTCAAAAAATCAAACCTTGTTACTTTGATAAAAAGTAAAATATTTTCTGTTTGTAAGGAAAGGTTTTTACAAGAAGTGCTTCTTATGACATGACTGAAATTTGTGATCTCATTCAGAATTTTGTTTGGGAGATTTATTCACCTAGGAAGGGGGAAAGACTTTCTTTCCTTACTTCTTTCCCTCAGTGCAATCAGACCTGTATTTTCAACCTAAAACTATAAGGTCGGCTACAGTGTGTTATAACTGAGATGTTTATAATTTTTTACTTGAATCTCCCTTTCTAATAGTTTTCTGAGGGAAGGTGTATACAGGATGCCAAAGTTATTTACAAATGAACTTTTGAAGACTTTTTGTGTTCTAAAAAGCAGGGTGTTTCTTTTTCCTTTTGTACTAGTAAGCCTAGAATGTATATTTGGCATTAACATCATTTGGATTGATTTACCTTTCTTAACCTATACCTGTTGTATCCTCTATGGAAAGGATTTATTCCTTTTACTATCCTTAAATGAAGAATTTAAAAAGTTGTTAAAACACTAAGATGCCTGCTAAGGCACATAGGATGTAAATCATGTTCAGAAGAAGAATGTATTCAAGGACGGTTTTTAAAAATTATCTCATTGCCTTTTTAATGTTCTTGGAAGCCTTATATCTAATTCATACCTTTTAATTATGGTTGAATATTTATTCCACCTCTTGAAAGAGTTACTCTGTGATATTTATACCTGTTATAAAATTTATTAGTCAAGCTTTTTTTTCCCCTCCAGGTAAAGTAATAATAATTGTTGACTCTGGATCAGTTTTAACTTTTTCTTAGTTTTAAGATTTCCTCATTTTTGTTTTCTCTTAAGTAGTAATATGTTTTCCTATTACTAATTAGGGTTTTTCTTTAATAACAGATTTATACCTAAAACTGGAAGATGTGACCCATAAATTTAATAAGCCCTGTATAATGGATGTAAAGATAGGGCGGAAAAGCTATGATCCTTTTGCTTCATCTGAGAAGATTCAGCAACAGGTCAGCAAGTACCCATTAATGGAAGAGATTGGGTTCTTGGTGCTTGGCATGAGGGTAAGAGTGATTTTTAGTGTAATACATACATTTCTCATTGCATGTTTTCTTGAAGGTTACAGATGTCGCATATATTTTAGAATTAGATTATCCATAACTCCTCAGAGCTGGCAGAGATTTTTATCTCTTTTGTTCACTGGTATATGGACAGTGTCTGGATTTATTCTGGGAAGCAGTACATGATTAGTAAGTGAATGAGTGGCTGAACCTCAAAGCTCTGACTCTAGAAATTTTGTTTTAAAGAAGTTTTAAGTTTAGTGGAAAAGAAATATGATAAATGAATATGATATTATTTGTGATTTTTTTTTTCCCATGAGAAAAGTGCCAGTAATTTTTTCTGTATATTTAAACCAAAAAAGGGAAATAAATTAGGTTACTACTGGTTTAAGAATGTGATTTAAAGCCATTGTTTTCTTTGCTTATTTTTCCCTGGACTGGCAATTTGCCATGGACTCAGGTGGTCAGTTCTGATCTCATCCAGAGTCCCCCTTGTGACTATACTCATCTGATGGCTCCTTTGGGTCTAGTTGGTCCAAGTGACCTCACTCTATGTCTTTCAGTTCAGTTCAGTTCAGTCATTCAGTCATGTCTGACTCTGCGACCCCATGAACTTCAGCATGCCAGGCCTCCCAGTCCATCACCAACTTCCGGAGTTCACTCAAACTCACGTCCATCAAGTCGGTGATGCCACCCAGCCATCTCATCCTCTGTCGTCCCCTTCTCCTCCTGCCCCCAATCCCTCCCAGCATCAGGGTCTTTTCCAGTGAGTCAACTCTTTGCATGAGGTGGGCAAAGTATTGGAGTTTCAGCTTCAGCATCTTTCCTTCCAATGAACACCCAGGACTGATCTCCTTCAGAATGGACTGGTTGGATCTCCTTGCAGTCCAAGGGACTCAAGAGTCTTCTCCAACACCACAGTTCAAAAGCATCAATTCTTTGGCGCTCAGCTTTCTTCACAGTCCAACTCTCACATCCATACATGACCACTGGAAAAACCATAGCCTTGACTGGACGGACCTTTGTTGGCAAAGTAATATCTCTGCTTTTGAATATGCTATCTAGGTTGATCATAACTTTCCTTCCAAGGATATCCAGATTCCTCCAAAATCTGCAGTGATTTTGGAGCCCAAAAAAATAAAGTCTGACACTGTTTCCACTGTTTCCGCATATGTTTGCCATGAAGTGATGGGACCAGATGCCATGATCTTCGTTGTCTGAATGTTGAGCTTTAAGCCAACTTTTTCACTCCCCACTTTCACTTTCATCGAGAGGCATTTTAGTTCCTCTTCACTTTCTGCCATAAGGGTTCTGTCATTTGCATATCTGAGGATATTGGTATTTCTCCCGGCAATCTTGATTCCAGCTTTCTCATGATATACTCTGCATAGAAGTTAAATAAGCGGGGTGACAATATACAGCCTTGACATACTCCTTTTCCTATTTGTCTTACAAGTTGATACTAACTGTTGGCTGGGCTTTTTCCCATAAGGTTGCTTCCAGAAGGCTGACTGGAGCTTCTACATGTACTATATACATTTTAGGAAGGCAAGAGTGAAAGCTACGAGGTCTGTTGAGATCTAGGTTAGGAAGTCACCTTCTGTCACTTTTATGGAATTATATGGGTCAAAGTATGTCACAGGGCCAGTCCATATTCATAGGAAGGAGAAGACTCCACTTTTGGTTGTGGAAAAAGAGAAGTCACAATACAAATGGCAGTGTGCATAAGGATGTTGAGGCCCTCTTTGCAAACAATATGCCACTGTTAGGTAATATGGAATAAAATTCTATAAACAAGTGATGCCTATTTAAACCTTCACTGTTTTTAAATCATTCACCCTTCCACTTTCCTTCTTTTAGGAGATAATTTTGGCTTCTGCTTCAGAAAAAATAAGCCATTATACAGGGTTTCCTTTAATTTCCTGCTAACAGACATACACATCTAACCTGCATATACTTTCATTTCCTCGTTATTCCTCCCTACATTGAAGAATTTTCCATTCTCCTGTCAGAGGCAGCCCTTCCCTTTTCTCTCTGGATTGCATTTCTCTTCCGCCTCTTCTGAACCTAATATTCTTGATTCTCGTTATTTTATTTTAGTTTTGTTTTATCTTCAACTTTGGTCTCTCTTTAGTTGTTTTTCCTTTTTGTTTCAAATAATGTTCAAATCACTCTCAATTGAAAAAGAAAAAAATCAAAACCCACTTTTATCCTGCTCTGTTCTTCAGCAGTGAATTTAAATGCTTCCCCTTTGTACCCAAACTTGTTATATTTGTTACTGTTGCCTTACTTCCCATGCTGTATTCTTTAACCCATTTTAATCTGGCTTTAGCTTCATCATGCCACCAGACTGGTGCCTCATGAAGGTCCCTAATGACATCTCTGTGTCACTAAATTCAAATGGCATTTTTCATTATTCATCTTACTTCACTTTTAAAAGCAGTCTTCAACATGACTATGTCCTTGAAACATTCCTTTTTGTGTCCATAACACTGCAGTCTCTCCTGTTTTTTCCCTAAGAGCACTTTGCAGTCTTTTTTTGCCAGCTCATTTCTTTGTTCTTTAAATATTGAGGTATTCCACTTAGTTCCATTTACTGCCTTCTGTTTCTTCTCAAGTAGTGTCCTTTATCTCATTGATTCAGTTTCACTTATATTGATAACTCCTGAACGTACATATCTAGCCTCTGGTTTTTCTTTGATCTCCTAATCTATATAGCTAACCTATTCAACATTTTACTTGGATAACTTAAAGACATCTAGGACTAACATGTAAAAAACTGACTTATATCCCTCTTGCAAAATAACAACCAAAGCAGTAACAGCAAATCTCTGTTATTCTCCGTCTCAGTGAATGACATTATCATACATCCAGTTTTATGAAGGAGAAACCTTTTAGTACCATCATCTCTCAAAGCCATCCATCAATTTTGTTGATCTTAATTTTCAAGCACCTAGTCCCATTTTCAAAATTACTCTTCTCTAGACAAGTATCTTACCTCTCGATTTCAGTTTTATTCTCTTCTGGTCTGTTCTCCGAATGTTTTAAAATGTATATCTAATTTTGACATTCCCCAGCTTAAAAATTCTTCAGTTGGTTTCCATTGCCTTTATATATGTGTGTGTGTGTGTCTATATATAGAAATAAATAAGGCACTGCCTTATTTATTTAGAATATATATGTAGAAATATATGTAGAATATATATGTAGAATATATGTAGAAATATATGTAGAAATAAATAAGACACTGCCTGATTTTGCTCTCTCTGTGTTATCTCCCCAGACAAACAGAGGTTCTTCTGTTTGTATTTTTTAATAACATTTTTATTGAGATACGATTTACCCACCATTCAATTCACTCATTTAAAGTAGCAGTTCATTGGTTTAGTATACTCATAGAGTTGGGCAGCCATCAACATATTCAACTGTAGAACATTTTCATCACCTAAAAAGAAAAGCTATACACATCAGCAGTCACTTATTTCCTTCCAACTCACCAGCCATAGACAGCTCTAGTCTACTTTCTGACTGTATAGCTTTGCCTCTTCTGGACATTTCATATAAAGGGAATGATGTAATACAATATGTAGTCTTTTGTGACTGGCTTCTTTCATAATGTTTTCACAGTTCGTCCATGTTGTTAGCACAAATCTGTATTTTATTTTTTGTTTTTGTATGGATATACCACATTTTGTTTATCCATGGGTTCATTGATCAACTTTGGGTTGTTTCCACTTTGGGGCTGTCATTAATAATGTTGTTATGAACATTCATGTACAAGTTGTTACGTACATATGTTTTTTAAGGTATGTAGTTCCTGAATTTGAGACTAGTGAATGCCATGATTAAATTAAAATTTTAAAGAAACTGCCAAAGTGTTTTCCAAAGTTGTTGCACCATTTTATATTTCTACCAATGATATATAGGAGTTTCAGTTTCTCTGCATTGTTACCCAAAGCCCAAACCTTGTTATTCTGTCTCTCTTCTTTTTTTATAAGTTATTCTAGTGGGTATGAAGTGGTATCTCATTCTGGTTTTTATTTGCATTTCCCTAATGGCTCATGGAATTGAGCCTCTTTTCATGTGCTTATTGACCCATGTGCATGTCTTCTTTGGAGAAATGTCTATTCTGGTCCTTTGTTCACTTTTAATTTGGTTTATTTTTTTCTGTGGGTTGTTTTTTCACTTTTTTGATAATACCTTTGGAGTACAGATATTTTTAATTTTGAAGTCTAATTTAATTTTGCCTTTTGTTGTTTGTGCTCTTTGTTTCATGACTGAAAAACCATTGCCTAACCTAAAGTCATGAATATTTACTCCTATATTTCTTCTATAGTTTTTAACTGTTACATTGAGATATATGTATATTTTAAGTTAGTTTTTTGTGTGTGGTTTGAGGATGGGGTCAACCTTTCTCTTTTGCGTATGTGTATCTAGTTATCCCAGCACCATTTGTTGAGAAGACCATTTTTTCCCTCATTGAGTGCTCTGGACATACTTGTTGAAATAAGTTGACCATAAATGAGAGTGCATTTCTGGACTCTGAATTCTCTTCTGTTGATTCATATTGTCTATCTTTATGGAAGAACCACAGTCTTTTTTTTTTTCTTTTTCAGCTTTATTTGAGGTATCATTTACACAAGATATTTAAAGTATACATTGTGGTGATTTGAAATACATACACATTGTAGAAGGATTCACTCATTTAGTTTATTAACACATCTTTCACCTCACATATTTACCTTTTATTTCTACCCTCTTAGCAGATTTCAGTTATGCAGTAGTATTATTGATGTGTCACCATATTTTACATTAGATTCTCAGACTTTAATCTTATAGTTGGAAAGTGAATACTAACCTCTTTGTATTTCCCCTCCCAGTCCTTGGTAAACTTTACCACTTTCTACTCTCTTGTTTCTATGAGTCTGGTTTGTTTTTCAGATTCCCATGTGTAAGCGAAGATGTGCAATATTTGTCTTTGTCTTAGTTCACTTAGCATAATGCCCTTAAGGTTCATCTGTGTTACTCCAGATAGTAGATTTCCTTCTTCTTAATGACTGAATAATCTGTTGTTTATGTACAGGCATACCTTGGAGATACCATGGGTTCAACAATAAAGCAGATATTACAATAAAATAAGTCATAATTTTTAGTTTCTCAGTGCATATGAAAATTTTGTTTACACTGTACTATAATCTAAGTATGCAAAAGCATTATGTATAAAAAAATGGATGTGACTTAATTTAAAAATACTTTATTGCTAAAGAAATGCCAAAACAATTATAATAGTAATATCAAAGATCACCGATCACAGCTAACATAACAATACAGTAATAATGAAAAAGTTTGAAATATTGCGAGAATTACCAGATGTGACACAGAGACATGAACTGAGGCAAATGCTGTTGGAAAAAATGGCTCTGATAGACTTGTTCAATGTAAGGTTGCTATAAACTTTCAGTTTTGAAGGTTTCTATACTCTGAAGGTTTACACAGTGTCTATGAAGTGCAATAAAATGAGGTGTGCCTGTACATACCACATCTTTATCCTTTCATTCATTGATGTACAGTTAAATTGTTTTATATCACAATTAGGCTATTGTGAATCATGCTGCAGTGAACAGGTAGTTTGTGTAGTGCCAGGATATGTGTTTTCTTTTTCTTGGGTGTATAATGGTATTTCTTAAGTTTTTGAGGAACTTTCATACTGTTTTTTATAGTGGCTGTACCAGTTTACATTCCTACTAGTAGTACTCAAGGTTTCCCTTTCCTTCATATTCTCAACAACACTTGTTAGTTTTTCCTATCAAATTGTCTGACTTCTTTATATGTTTTGAGTGTTAACCCTTTACCAGATACGTTGATTTGCAGCAGGTATTTTCTCAGAATTACCCTGTCTGTTTTTTTGTTTTGTTTTGTTTTGTTTTGTTTGGCTATACCACATGGCTTGCTAGATCTTAGTTCCCTGATCAGAGATTGAACTCTGGCCCATGTCAGTGAAAGCACTGAGTGCTAACCACTGGACCACCAGGGAATTCCCAAAAACCATACTGTCTTGATTAATGTAGCTTTGGAATAACTTTTGAAACTAGGAATTGTTAGACTTCCAACTTTGTTCTTTTCCAAGATTGTTTGGACTACCTAGGGACCCTTCAACTTCCTTGTGAATTTTAGGATCAGTCTGTCAGTTTCTGCAAGCAAGTGTCTACCTGGGATTTTGGGTAGGAATTATGTTGAATCTGTAATTTGAGTTCTCCTAATTTTATTCTCATGGCTTTCCTTTGTATAGTAGTCAACAGTTTATAATTACATATAGTTTGCTTATCTGAGAAAGGATATGATTGCAGTGTGAAATAATGAATGACTTATGTAAGTCTAGAATGTTAAAATTGGGAGATATAACTTGAAATTTAGTGTGAGTTCTATTAAGATTTTTTTTTCAGATAGTTGTTTCCTTAGCGTTTGGCAAATTTATTAAACTTTTCAATCACAATGGGTTTATAGATTAATACTAAAGATAGAGTTGGATAATTTTAGAATCAGTGTTCCAGATTCAAAAAATTTTCCTCCAAGACAATCATGCCTAATTTAAATTAAAAAACAAAACAAAACAAAAATCCCAAAACCAACCCTCACTGAATATACTGAAGTTTACCAAATATATCAGTTTTAAATTGTTTTTCTGTTATATTTAACCAGTAAATAGGAAGAGGTTTGGTGGGCAGAAGAAAATGCCAATTTAGGAATTCCTTATATTTAATTAATTATATGCCAACAAAGGTCTGTATAGTCAAAGCTGTGGTTTTTCCAATAGTCATGTATGGATATGAGAGTTGGACTATGAAAAAAATTGAGTGCCGAAAAATGATGCTTTTGAACAGTGGTGTTGGAGAAGACTCTTGAGAGTCCCTTGGACTGCAAGATCAAACCAGCCCATCCTAAAGGAAAAATCAGTCCTGCATGTTCATTGGAAGGAAGGTCTAATGCTAAAGCTCCAATACTTTGGCCACCTGATATGAAGAACTGACTCTGGAAAAGACCCTGATGCTGGGAGGGATTGAGGGCAGGAGGAGAAGGGGGACCACAGAGGATGAGATGGCTGGATGGCATCACCAACTCGATGGACATGAGTTTGGGTGAACTCTGGGAGTTGATGATGGACAGGGAGGCCTGGTGTGCTGTAGTCCATGGGGTCGGAAACAGTGAGACATGACTGAGTGACTGAACAGAACTGAATTATATATAATTATTTCTTATATAAATATAAGGAATTTATACATATAAATATATTTATAGGAATTTATTACATTTAAAGGAATTTATTTATACAAATACATAATTTATTTATACAAATACATAAATTCCAGAAATTAATTAATTAAATCTTTTGGTTGCACTGTGCAGCATGTGGGATCTTAGTTCCCTGACCAGGAATCAAACCCATGCCCTCTGCATTGGCAGCATAGAATCTTAAGCACTGGACTGCCAGGGAAGTCCCAGGAATTCCTTGTTTTTAAATGACTGTCAACAATTATACTGTTATCTCCTTGATCCCAAGATGGTATAGATGATAAGACTCACTTTGATTTAATAACAAAAGATATATTAAGATAATTTGTAACAAAAAAGAAACATAATAGGAGCTATAAGAGCAAAGCAGTCAAGAGAGGAGGAGTATAGAGTGACTTTGGAAAATATAGTATTTTGAACTGGCAACAGGGAAAATAGGTAGAAAATCAAGAAGCAGAGCATTTTTTTAACTAGTTCATGAAAGGTGGCTGTAAGTTTATGTAACGAGCATATTATATATAGGCAGGTGGAGTGTATTTTAGCTTAAAGTATGAGACTTGAGAGAAGTAAATATATCAGCAGCTTGCTTTGGGACTTTCTGCCTTTTTCAAGTAGCGTCCTTAGTGGTCAACTATTAAGTGAATCAATGGTTGTTTAATTTTCCAGTTTTATATTGACTTTTTAAACATGTGCTGTATAACTGTGGGATTATTATATTTATCGGACTTCTCTGTTGGCTCAGGCAGTAAAGAATCAGCCTGCAATGCAGGAGATGTGGGTTCAATTTCTGGGTGGGGAAGATCTCCTGAAGAAGAGAATGGCTAACCACTCCAGTATTCTTACCTGGAGAATTCTGTGGACAGAGAAACCTATTGGGCTACAGTCCTTGGGGTTGCAAAGAGTCAGACATGACTGAGAGACTAACACTTAAAATATTAACTGCAAATAATGAAATACCATTTGTAGAAATTCACTTGAAATTTCTTTAAAACATATAATTCAAGATTTTAGTTGATTTATACTTGTCATTTTCTTCCCTTCCTCATGTCTTCCAGGTTACCTTTCCTTTAAAAACAATTAAGTATCTTTTTTGTTACCTGTATCGATATTTTCAAGGTGGCACTGTTAACTTTTGATTTACCAATGTCTTTGTAACTGATCAAGACTGGGTAATGGGTTGAGATTGGAGAAATTCTCAGATCTCTTTATGTTCTAGCTTTAACTAGTAAAGTAGAAGTAAACAGACATGCCTGAAATGAATACAACATTGTAAATCAACTATACCTCAGTAAAAAATAAATGAATAAATGAAATTAAGTAAATAGAGAAAGAGAGAATATAAATAAAGGAGTCTCACTGAAACTAGTTAGCTTTAATCTGTAGATGAAATCTAGATTTTTCATATGTGAATTTTTTTTTTTTTAAATATGTGAAATTTATGCTCAGAAAATACATCCCTGGATAGTAGAATGGTGAAGTTTTGAGAATCCTTTTCTGGGGATTCTATAAACATTTCCTAGTTGGTAGTTTTGGAGAAGGCAATGGAAACCCACTCCAGTACTCTTGCCTGGAAAATCCCATGGGCGGAGGAGCCTGCTAGGCTGCAGTCCATGGGGTCGCAAAGAGTCGGACACGACTGAAGCTACTTAGCAGCAGCAGCAGCCGTTGGTAGTTTACATGACTGGGTATTTGAAAATTCTTCTCATTTATTTTTGTATTTAATTTAATCACATTATTTTCTCAATTTCATCTTCTTATTGCAAGATAAGTGACACATGACATTGTGTATGTTTGAGCTGTACAGCGTGTTGATTTGATAAATTTATATATTGCCATCTTATTGCCATATAGTATTAGCTAATACCTCTGTCATTTTGAAAGTCCTCTTTTACACGTATTTCTGGGCATAGAGAACATGAGTACTTTTTAAAAAATCACTTTCTGGATATGATTAACTGTCCTTATAAAAATAATTTTTCCTGTAGTCAAATGTAATTTTGGCATATATATATAAAGTGTTTTTCTTCTGTTCATAGTAACACTTTGTTCAAGATAAATTGTCTTTCTTTAAATAGGCTGCTAAGTGTATGTAAAAAGAACACAGTTCTATTTGGATTTTTTGAATAAAGTGAAGCATTTGAGATAGACAGTAAGTAGCCATATCATACTGAAAGTTATAAAATACCAGTTTCTAAAGCAATGTATTCTTAATGCTTCTTAAAAATATTTAATTAAAAATTGATGAAATACATCACTGTATGGTTCAGATGCCAAAAAGTATAGAAACATATACTGCGAGAAGTCACCCTCCCCACACAGGATATATTATATATCCTGCGTGAGGATATAATTATATTAACATAATTAATAGTGATTTTTTTTTCCCTCACCAATGTATGCTTCCAGAGATATTTGTTCCTATATTGCGAAACCATCTACTTTGAACACTGTTCTGTATCTTGCTTTTTTTCTGTTTAATGTATCATGGAGATTTTTCCATAGTGGCATTACCAGCTGTCTGTAATGGATCTTTGACTTGTTTCCAGTCTTTTGCTGTTACGAATAATGTTAGAAATGAATGACTGGAGACCTTCCTTATTTCACCAGTGTGCTAGGGTATTTATGGAATAAGTGCCTAGAGGGGAATTGAGCTTGTATGCATTTATAATTGTGGTAGATATTGGCAATCTGCTTGATACAGAGCAGTGATTTTGAACCAGTTCAGTTCAGTCGCTCAGTCATGTCCAACTCTGCAATCCCATGAACTACGGCATGCGACTATTGCAGCATTCTAACTATTGTTTCTTGACCTGCATACAGATTTCTCAGGAGGCAGGTCAAGTGGTCTGGTATTCCCATCTCTTTAAGAATTTTGCACAGTTTGTTGTGATTCACACAGTCAAAAGCTTTGGCATCGTCAATAAAGCAGAAGTAGATGGTTTGAACCAGGGGCAGTTTAATTTCCCAGGGAGTCATTCGGCAGTGTCTGGAGATACTTTTGGTTGCCACAATTTGGGGATAGTCTGTGTTCCTGGTGTGTTTGAGACCTGATTTCAGTGAACTCTTCAGATCCATTGTTCATTTTCCCATGAGTAAACATGCTCTTTGTTCATCAGATACATTTCAAATACCTTTTTTTTTCTGTTGGTCTTTTGATTTTTGAATGGCAAAAACACTATCAACATTTTAAAAAGCGTATTGTATGTGGTAGATTGAGTTTTAGTTGGAAATGCCTTCCCTAGTTACCAGTTATTCAAGGATTCTGCCATCTTGAGATGGGAAGGCATTTTATTCTGTTCATTTTGATCTTTGATGTATTTGGATTATTATTAATAATTTAGTATAAGTTATAAATGCAACTTATTTTTTTCCAGATCCCCACTTAATGATACTAATACCATTTAATAATCATCCATCTTTTTCTACTGGTTTAAAATACCATGGTCACATACAGGCTTCTCATATGTTTTTAATTCTATAATATGTTTTAATAGAATTATTATCCTGAAGAGATATCTCTACTCCTGTGTTCATTGCAGCATTATACACAATAGCCAAGATGTGGAAACAACCTATCTGGGAGCAACCTAAGTGTTCGTCTACAGATTTATGGACATAGAAGGTGTGGTTCTTTACACAGTGGAATATTATTCAGCAATTATAAAGAAGGAAGTCCTGCCATTTGCAACAACATGGATGAAACTATGCAATAAACCAAAAAAAGACAGATAGTATGTGGTGGCACTTACATATGTAGTCAAAAACAGAAACTCAAAAGACAAAGCTGATTTCATAAAAACAGAAAATGCAATGGGGCTTTCCAGGGACTTGGGGAAGGGAGAAATGAGATCAGAAGATACAAACTTTGAGTTATAAGATAAATTCTTATAAGTTAATGTATACCATAGTGACTACAAGTGTGCTAAGTCGCTTCAGTTTTGTCCGACTCTTTGCGACCCTGTGGACTGTAGCCTGCCAGGCTCCTCTGTCCATGGGATTCTCCAGGCAAAAATATTGGAGTGGGTTGCCATCTCCTCCTCCAGGGGATCTTTTTGATCCAGGGATTGTAGCTGTGTCTCTTATGTCTCCTGTATTGGCAGGTGGGTTCTTTACCAGTAGTGTCACCAGTTAATAATACAATATTCTTGAAATTGGCTGAGAGTGGATCTTACATACACACTAAAAATTAGTTAACTGTATGAAGTGGTGCATGTGTTTATTTTCTTGATCTTAGTAATCATTCTGCTGTGTTTAGTTTTAATTCAGTTGCTTAGTCGTGTCCGACTGTTTGAGACCCCATGGACTGCAGCACACCAGGCCTCCCTGTCTAACCCACTCCAGTATTCTTGCCTGGGAGATCCCATGGGCAAAGGAGCCTGGAAGGCCACAGTCCATAGGGGTCTCAAAGAGTGGGACATAACTGAGCGATTAACACTTTCACTTTTCCGTATAATCTCTTTTACATTTTATCTTATGAGTACTTTGCACATAAGGTTCATGCCTTCTGTTTATTCCTTTGTTTTATTTCCTAACTTGATTTATAAGTGGAGTCTTACATTTTATAGTCAATTGTTTGTATATATGGAAGCTTATTTTCTATTTACTAATTTGTACTGTCACCATTTCAGGTTTTTATTGTTTGTGTTTCTTTTTAAATTGATTTTTCCAATTATATAACCATTATGTACAAAGGGTAATATTTTTTCCCTCCTTTTCAAATTATGCTTCTTATTTCTTTGTAATCTATTTGGATTTGCATAAGCTCTGGAACAATATTAGGTAATAATAATGATAAAAGGTATTGTGGTAGAGTAGTTTTTGTGGAAATTTCTTCTATTTTAAGACAAATGCTTCCTTATTTCATTTTTAAACTTGAGACTAACTTTTGATAGATTGAAATGGATAATTTTTTTTCATATTGGAAATACTTAACTATCTTTTTAGAGAGTTTTCGTCAGTAGTGGATATAAATATGCTAAATGCCTTTTCAGCATCATTGATATGACACTATGACTCTTTTTCATCTTAAATCCATTAGAATGAGTTATATGAGTAGATCTTCCCATCTTTAGCCATCCTTTCATTGCTGGGATAAAACCCCCAGGGTTAAGGAGTATTAGTTTTTAATATTCAGTATTTTTTCTGACAGGTTTATCATGTTCATTCTGATAGCTATGAGACAAAAAACCAGCACTATGGAAGAAGCTTAACAAAAGAAACTCTAAAGGATGGTAAGGATTGAGAAACCATACTTCAGTGCTTTTTATTACTATAGAATTAATCAGAATAATTCTAAAGTGATTTCAGTTTTAGTTCTTCTTTGGTGTTGTGATTCAATTCTCAATACTGTCTTAACATATATACTTTTAAAATATGTATGGCCAAGATATTATAAAAGCAATGATAACAGATTTCCAGATATAATGTTCTGTTAAAGTTTATTATTAACTGTATCCAGGATGAGGAAGAAGTTGAGTAGTGTAAATAGTTGAAAAAATGTTTATGCTTACAAAATACTCATCTACGATGTTTGATATTTGCCTTGGTATACTTAACCAATAGCAAGATAACATTCAAATTGGCTCTATATTAAAATATTTCTCAGGCCAATATGAATATATTTTTTTAGCAGTTTTTATCCCAAAGTAGGGGAACAGCAAAAATCAAATTCCATGAATTCCCAAATATGATAAAATATGCATAAATAATTTTAAAAGAGGCTTAATATGATAGGTTAAAACATTAAGTCTCAGTATTGAATAACATACTTAACTTGGACTACTGCTAGTCTCCAAAGTGAGCTCACCTTTTGTGAAAGGCTGGTTTAATTAGTATTGTTGAGAGCATAAAAAATTAAGTACAGTTATGATTTGGTATTTTGGTAATGGACTGTTGTCATAATTGAAAATGGTTATGCTTTGACTCTAGGTTCTAGATTAGTTCATGATTCTAACAAACATATAGTCTTACTATAAAATTCCTCATAATAGCAAATGAAGCAAATCTTGGAATCCTATTCCTTAAGAGAATATATATAGAGGGCACTAAACTAGTAGTCTACCTGTAGTAAATTTTTTGTCTAAATAAGGTATTTTGCTTTACTTAAGTGTCGTTTGTATGTTTTCTAATAAGAATGTCTTCACCAGAAATTAAGTTGAGCTCCAAGATTCTGTGTTTAACTGGAATTCTTATCTGTTCACTTAATTGCAGGGGCTGATGGGAGAAAGTTTAAGAGTTGTATCTAAGATGAAAGTACTTCCCAAGTGATGGTTATTTCATAATTTCATTATAATCCTAGTATTTTCCTTTTTATAGGAGTCTCCCATTTTTTTCATAATGGATTCTGCTTAAGAAGAGATGCTATTGCTGCCAGTATTCAGAAGATTGAGAAAATTCTCCAGTGGTTTGAAAGCCAAAAGCAGCTTAACTTTTATGCAAGTTCATTACTGTTTGTTTATGAAGGTTCATCTCAGCCAACTACTACAAAATTGAATGACAGGACTTTGGCAGAAAAGTTTTTGTCCAAAGGTCAGCTCTCAGACACAGATGTACTGGAGTACAATAATAACTTTCATGTGTTAAATTCTACAGCGAATGGAAAAATAGAAGCTTCAGTGGGTAAAAGCTTGTCCAAAATGTATGCTTGTCACAGAAAAATGTATTCAAAAAAGCATCACAGTCAGACTTCGTTGAAAGTTGAAAATATAGAGCAAGACAATGGTTGGAAAAGCATGTCACAGGAGCGTTTAAATGGAAATGTACTTTCCCAACTGGAAAAAGTTTTCTGCCATCTTCCCACTGGTTGTCAAGAGACTGCAGAAGTAGAAGTGAGAATGATAGACTTTGCTCATGTGTTCCCTAGCAACACAGTAGATGAGGGATATGTTTATGGGCTGAAGCATTTAATTACTGTACTGCAGAGCATATTAGACAATTGAATCTTTTACTGCAGTCTTTTAAAGGGGTGGGGCAATCATAATGAAGAGCAGCAGTTAATAACTCTGCACTTGTAATGCTGTGTAAAAAATTTGTATTGTGAGTCTACATTTTGTCTTTATACTTTTGGTAGAAGAGTTAACTTTTTTATAATCTTAACTCAGGAAAACTAATTATTTGTTCATTAGAAAACTATAAAGAGTAAAGAAACTTAGGAATGTTATGCAGGGAATGTGGTGGTACGTGGCTTAAATGTCTGTTGGCTCAAGCAAAATGCAAACCATTATTCAATCATAATGAGTTTAGTTTGTTTTCTGTAGCCATTTATCATGAAACCTCTGTCTACCCGGACATAGTGAGCCATATCTATAACTCATTACATTATTAGAATACTTTAAAAAATGTAGAAAGCATAGGCTGATATCCTTAGTATTGCTATGTATGAAGTTATTAAAACTGGAGAAAATTCTACAGAAAAAAGTTACTCTTTAGGTTTTGTATTAAAAGTTCAAACCAGCATATCAAAAGGTGCTTCTTAGTAAAATGATTTAGGATTATTGCATTCCAAAAGCACATTTTTTTCCTTTCATTTTCACTTATATACATAATTCACGAAAAAGATCATTGAAATGGATAGAAACAACAACAACAAAAGTCTTGAAATTAAGGGCACTTATTAGTCTTGCCAGGGTTAGGGAAAAGAGAAGATATTTGCAACGAACAAAATATTTTTCTTTTAAAATGTTTAATTTATGGGAAAATTGGAATATGTATTTACTACATTGTAACAAGTATTTATAAACCATAAAGTACCTTGCCTTTTACTCTGTAGCTTCAAAAAGATGGATGATTGAAGCTCTTTTTGTTTCCCCTTTAAATAACTCATTTTGAGGTTTTTCTTTTATCATGTGTTTATATGTCCCCTTTTAGTTAAGCAGTGGTAT
This sequence comes from Bos indicus x Bos taurus, assembly GCF_003369695.1. NCBI lineage: Eukaryota > Metazoa > Chordata > Mammalia > Artiodactyla > Bovidae > Bos > Bos indicus x Bos taurus. The sequence goes on along the minus strand of NC_040101.1, from coordinate 50,498,884 downwards.
TGACTGTATGTTGCTAAAAAGTGTTTCTCAGAATTCTAATAAGCAGTTAAGGACAAAATTCAGTTGTCAAAAATAGCATGTATAAATTAGTACGTCATACAGAGCTTGGTGCATATCTAAATTCATGCTTCTGTTTCATTCTTACTCAAAACAGTTTTATATCATATTCAAGAGAGTGATTATAATTTAATTTCATGAAAGGGGCAGTGCTAATTTTCTTGGAAAAAGTAGATCTGTAAGTATTATCTCTGTTTCACATTCACCACCTTAAAAAAAACTAGTTATTATCAGAAACATTTAAAACTTTGAAATTAAATTTGCAAAAATGTTAAATGTTTGTTTTCATTGAACTTTGATTTACCAGAAAAATGTCTTAAGTAGTTAACAGTCTTGTCATATTCTTGGAAGTTGTTTTAGAGTTGTGAACTGTTAGACTCTTCCCTTTCCTTCCCCCTCAGAATTAAAATACCCTTTTTTAGTGTGAAGGAAAATATCACAGTTTTATCTCACCTTCCCAACCCTCTCTCTGAATGTGCTTTTGCAATCATCTGAGCACAGAGAAGTATGAAATTAATTCTATGCTTAGTAACTTTATTAAGCTTGTATACCTTTAAAATTCACATGCATTTATTATAGCAAAATTTGATTATTTTATATTTTTTATTTAGGGTCAATGTAGGTATTTTCCATAAGGACTTCATATGTTTGCCTATTGCCTAAATGGGTATTGCTATAGCTTTTAAATTTTTGTTTTGCTTTTTCCATCCTACAATGTGGACTTTTGTTGTTGTTGTTACTTGGGTAGTGATTCAGTAGATCTTAAGCTCAGATAATTAAACACTATTTTGAATCTTAACAAGATACTTTTTAGTATGGGATAGTATCAACCTATTACAATGAATTAATAAATTTAAGTATTATCATATTTTTGTGCATTTTAGCTCAATAAAATGTGAATCTATTGTTCCAGATTTTCTTTATCCATATTTAGAAATAATGGATTTGTAAAATCAGTGTCTTACCTTTTTGATAGATAATGTTTTGTTTTCATAAAACCAGAAATACTTTTATCTTTTGTTCTTCAGGGAAGGGATTCACATTTTATTCTGTTTACATTTTTTTTTTAATCACTGTCATTCACTGCCTATTTGGTGTTACTTTATAGGTAAGCTTACATGTAAGAGAACAAGTATTGGTTTGCGTTTATCTACATGTGATTATTTTATTGTCTAGTCCAGTCATATAACATTATGCTGAAATTTACCACTGTGGGGATGAAAGATCACTAGTCACCAAGCATATTTAAACATTTAAATGTTTAAGAAATAATAATAAGGATATAGTTTGGGTTAATAGGATACCATAGTTTCTTCTCCCTAGGAATCAAAAATAATGATTTTTGTGTATTTCTTATGAAATGCACTCATGAAAAAGACTTTAATTATGGATAGTGAATAATACATTTCTCTAATAAAAATTTAAATTGTATAATAGTTTTATAATAAAGTATTTACAGTAATCAGTATTTTAATATGGATGAAAGTTGCATAGATTCAGATAAATTTAAAATTGATGATAAATGCTAAATATTTTATCTAAATAGTTTTTCAAGAAACAGTTGTGAAAATGTGTGTATTAAATGACTCTAAACTGGAGCATGTGGTATTTTCAACTCCGTATTCATTATTTGTTTAATATGTCTAGAAATTGTACTTACTGTGCCTCTCTACACTACAATTTGCTGTTGTGGGGCTTTAGATTGTGTTCAACTGAATATGATCTTTTTTCGTGACTTTAATTGAGTATAATTTACTGTTTTATGATTTCCAAGATGATCTTCATATCTCTGTACCATATATATATGTGTATATATATCAAACTTATAATGTAGCTTAAGATAAAATTAATTTTCAGAGATATTTCAGTTGCAGTTTTCTTATTTCATGCAACTGAAAACACTTTTGTTTCTAGGATTTGGAATATTAAAGAACATGTAGGATGAAAAAAAATGGTAGAACAATGAAAAAATTTTATTTGTGAAATTATAGAAATTTTGTCCACTATTTTAAGGCATTGTCATCATTTCAGTACCATCTGCCCTTAGTAGTTTGGCATTTGATACTGTAAAACTTGATTTGCTTTAAAAATTGTTTACAGTGCTTTGTAATAATCTTCCTTATCCAGTGCCTTTAACCTTGATTTGATATATTTGTAGCCTTGGTTATCCTTCCTTACATCCTGTAATATCTTCATAGCCTACACTTAAATTAAAAAAAAAAAAAAAGTCAATTTGGTCAAGTGAAGAAGTAGCAATTATCTGCCAATGCTTTGGGAAAATAAGTAATGTTGTCTATGGAGGCCAGGCATCTTAGTTCATCCAGAAATATAAATGGGACAAACATTTTTAACCCCTGAATATATAGTTGTGATCCAATCAGACAAAGCCCTAACATTTCCAGCATTCTGTCTAGATTGACTGGGTTCAGGGCTAAATGAAAATAGAGATATGGAGAAATGCTTATTTAAAGGTAATAGTTAACTAACATTCAACTTCATGGAAAGATAAGTAATTGAGTTGAGATGAAGCAACTAACAATATGTTAGAGGTTAAAAATAATAGTTTGCAGCATTGTAACCTCTATTTGACATTTGAGTTCAGCTGTAATTATTGATAGCATTAAAAGGCCTTAATTTTTCTTGCTGGTAAAGGTACGTGTACTTAGACTGGTCATTTAGAGTAGTGTTTTAACATAGTATTACTGTGAAAAACATTCCATTACAAATTCACAAGCAAATTACTGCACATTTAAAAAATTGTACTTTTCAATTTACTGCAAGTATTTTAGACCTCTGACTTCAAATCATAGGTATTTTAATTTGGCAATGAATATGAAATTACTTTTTGATTTAAATGGTAATATTACTAAAATGCTTATTAATATTTTAGGAAGGTTGGAATCTCCATGTTTTTGGATTTAATATTTAAATTCTTATTAATTATTTTGATAGTATTTAGTAAGAGGAAATAGTACCCATGCAATTAAACAAATTAGAATATACTGTAAAGAATTTTTTTTTTAAATGTTGAAATTTGTCATCACTGGGGTTAAATTTTGGCCTGGTATTCACTTAAAATATACATTAACACATTTAATTATGAAATAAAATAGTCTTAAGTATGATATATGATGCACCTATATATAAATGAAAATGGCGTGCACAAAGACACTTTACTGTGGGAACTGAACTGGAAGATTTATGAAAGCATGTGAAATTGCACCTAAAATCGTGTTGTTAGTGACTATGCTAACTTTATTGTACTTGATGAATGAATGTATTTAGTCTAGTCAAAGTTACTTTGGTTTAAATGTCTAAACAATGTTTTTTTTAAAAAGTGTAATTTGTACTATTGATGAGGGGGGTATTCTTGGACTGCAGGGGTCATTGTCAATGTGTGATTTGTGTTTTTATAGAGTCATCTAATGTGATATACCAATTTTTATATAAGTCATATTTAGGTAATTCTAATAACTGTATATTTGACCACCTATTAAAATGTTTTGCATTGGAGCTTTTTTCATTAATTGTGATAGCTTACAGACTCCTGGTAGTTTGAAAATAACTTACTCATTCACCAAATATTTGAGTACATGTTATATACCAAAAACTGTAGGAATCATTGGGGAGTCAAAGATGATTAAGACAAAATATTAATAGAAGCATATGCATTGGAAATGAAAAAGTATGTAGAATATTTTGTATTAATATTTTTTTCTATCATAGTCTGAAATCTTTGGAATCAGCCTAGTAGGAGAAATAGACTATAAGAGAAAATATTGACTTAACTGTGAAAATATATACTATAATTTAAAACTTCAGAAACAGATTAGATATTTTTGCATGTATTTGAAACTTCATGAGTCACTTAGTGACCAAGTTTTTTTTTTTTTTTTTTTCTTTCATTCATTAATTACAGAGAGCACAATCCAACGTCTATCTACCCTGTATCATGCACTGTATTTGGCCTTGGAGATTCTAAAAAGTTGAATAAGGGATCTAGTACTTGCCCTCAAGATATGCACTGTCTGATAGAAGAAAAACATGTAAATGTGGGGAAAATGTTATTGAGGATATGATGCATACTTATCAATATCCAGCAGAGATGGAGAAGGGGAATCAGTTCTGATGGCATGTAAGAGGGTGAACACTTCACAGCAATTGTGAGTCAAAGCTCTCAAAGGTTGTGTGGCATTACTCATGCTTGCTGCTGTGCACTGTAGGGAGGAGCAGTGCTGTGTGAAGTACACTCCTTCAGTATCTTTGGGATTGGTTTCAGGAGCCCCCACGGGTACCAAATCCACAGGTCAAGCCCCTCATATAAAATGGCTAGTACAGTCAGCAGTCTATATTCATGGGTTTCAAATCCATAGATACAGAGGGCCTGCAAACCATATCTAAGTGGACACACCCAATTGAAACCTACCGTCTTTTTAAGACAGGCTCTTTGAGGAAGAAAAAAAAAAAAGACTGCCTGCCTAACCACTGAAAACAATAGGGAATTGCACTGCCATGGTCTCCAAGTTATGGCTAAGTATACGAATTAAATAGAGCCTGAAATGAAATAATAAATGAAAATAATAGTATAATTAAGAGTGAAAAGTAATCACTTGGAGATTTTTTTTAAAAATGCAGATTCTGATTCAACATGTTTGGATGGGATTTGTGATATTCCTGATTTGTGGACCACACTGAAGAGCAAGGTTTTCAAAATTTTTTTTTGTGGAAGACAGTGTATAGTGGAGCTTGATCCAAGGAATACAGCCATTTGAAAGCTAGGAGAGTGCTGGGAAAGAAAATGGTTTACAATGTGAGAAAATAGAGTCAGCAAGAGTTCAAGGTAATGGTCATTCTGTTAGGCCATTAAACCTTCCTTTTGCAACAGATCTTAAGAAATCTTTAATCAAATCATAGACATTCATTTTCTGTTATTTGCATGTGAATGTTGACTAATTTGCCAACTGAAGAAAACATCCTATATATGCTTGATAATTATGTTGTACTTGCCATCTAACAACATCTAGAAGTGCTTTAGGCATAAATGACATGGTATCATTGGCTTAGATACTCTGAAATAGTCAGATCTGTGTGTTTCTAAGAGAAGTTAGTTAAAATTGTTATTTAAGTTAATGTAATTTGACAAACTGCCTTGGGATGGGCAGAAAAAAAGTAATGAATGTGGAAGAACCATGTGAACATGTTAGTCTATGGGAGAATAAAAGAGTATCACCTCACACATTTTGAAGAATATGAATTTAAGTTAAATATATAGGCTTAACTTACAGATTATAGAGCTTGGATCCAGTTCAAAGAGTATCTTTGTTGTAAATTTGTTTAGAAGCTATAATATAACTTTAAGTTCTCATCCATCTTAACTTCCATTTTTCACTCTAGTATGGTTGACTCTAACCCACTGTGGTTTGAGCAAGCTCTGGGAGTTGGTGATGGACAGAGAAGCCTGGTGTGCTGCAGTCCAGGGGGTTGCAAAGAGTCAGACACGACTGAGCTGAACTAAACTGAACTGAACTCACCTAGGTTATGCCAGAGGCAGAGAGGACAGTCTAAGTTGCAGTAGCCTGACTAACCTGTCAGCAATTATTGCTGCAAACACCCCAAAATGTAAGTGGCATAAACAACCAACCATCTTTTATTATTTGTATGGATCTGCAAGTTAATTGAGTCATTCTGCTAATCTTGGCTGGACTTGGGCATCTACAATCAGCTGGCAGGTTGGCTGAGTGGGGCCTAGTGAGGATGGGTTGTGAGCTAGTCCAGTCAGGCGAGTCCAGGCATTTTCTCTTAATAGTAGTTTGGGGTCCAAGAGAAGATTGCTAAATCCTGAGTCGGTAAGGGAGGAAAGACATGCCAGTAGGCCACAGTGCAATCAACAGCACGCTCTAACCTCAGACCAGCTCACATGGGGCCCCAGAAAATCAAGTCGTATCATGTCATTAATGGTCCAAGGTTTTTATCAGGAAGAAGTATTAGATCAGGTTCAGTTCAGTTCAGTTGTGCAGTTATCTCTGACACTTTGCAACCCATTGGACTACAGCATGCCAGGCCTCCCTGTCTGTCACCAACTCCCAGAGTTTACTCACTCATGTCTATTCAGTCAGTGATGCCATCCAACCATTTCATCCTCTGTCGTCCCCTTCTCCTGCCTTTAATCTTTCCCAGTATCAGGGTCTTTTCCAATGAGTCAGTTCTTCACATCAGGTAGCCAAAGTATTGGAGTTTCAGTATCAGTCCTTCCAATGAATATTCAGGACTGATTTCCTTTAGGATGGACTGGTTTGATCTCCTTGCAGTCCAAGGGACTCTCAAGAGTCTTCTCCAACACCACAGTTCAAAAGCATCAATTCTTAAGTGCTCAGCTTTCTTTATAGTCCAGCTCTCACATCCATACATGACTACTGGAAAAACCATAGCTTTGACTAGATGGACTTTTGTTGGCAAAGTAATGTCTGTGCTTTTTACTGTGCTGTCTAGGTTGGTCATAACTTTTCTTCCAAAGAGCAAGCACTTTTTAATTTCATGGCTGCAGTCACAATCTGCAGTGATTTTGAAGCCCCCCCCCAAAAAAGTCTGTCACTGTTTCCACTGTTACCCCATCTATTTGCCATGAAGTGATGAGACCAGATGCCATGATCTTAGTTTTCTGAATGTTGAGTTACAAGCCAACTTTTTCACTCTCCTCTTTCACTTTCATCAAGAGGCTCTTTAGTTCTTCTTCGCTTTCTGACATAAGGGTGGTATCATCTGCATACCTGAGGTTGTTGATATTTCTCCTGTCAATCTTGATTCCAGCTTGTGCTTCATTGAGCCTAGTGTTTCTCATGATGTACTCTACATATTGGTTAAATAAGCAGGGTGAAAATATACAGCCTTGACATACTCCTTTCCCTATTTGGAACCAGTCTGTTGTTCCATGTCTAGTTCTAACTGTTCAGTCTGTTGTTCCATGTCTGGTTCTAACTGTTACTTCTTGACCTGCATACAGTTTTCTCAAGAGGCAGGTTAGGTAGTCTGGTATTCCCATCTCTTTTAAGAATTTTCCACAGTTTGTTGCAATCCACACAGTCAAAGGCTTTGGCATAGTCAATAAAGCAGAAATAGATGATTTTCTGGAATTCTTTTGCTTTTTTGATGACCCAGTGGATCTCGGCAATTTGATCTCTTGTTCCTCTGCCTTTTCTAAATTCAGCTTGAACATCTGGAAGTTCACAGTTCACGTACTGTTGAAGCCTGGCCTGGAGGATTTTGAACATTACTAGCTTGTGAGATGAGTGCAATTGTATGGTAGCTTGATCATCCTTTGGCATTGCCTTTTCTTTGAGATTGGAATGATAACTGACCTTTTCCAGTCCTGTGGCCACTGCTGAGTTTCCCAAATTTGCTGACATATTGAGTGCAGCACTACCATAGCATCATCTTTTAGGATTGAAATAGCTCAATTGGATTCCACCATCTCCACTAGCTTTATTCCTATTGATGCTTCCTAAGGCCCACTTGACTTCGCATTCCAGGATGTCTGGCTCTAGGTGAGTGATCACACCGTCGTGGTTATCTGGATGATGAAGATCTTTTTTGTACAGTTCTGTTATATTCTTGCCACCCTTTCTTAGTATCTTCTGCTTCTGTTAGGTCCATACCATTTCTGTCCTTTATTGTGCCCATCTTTGCATGAAATGTTCCATGGAATCTCTAATTTTCTTGAAGAGATCTCTAGTCTTTCCCATTCTATTGTTTTCCTCCATTTCTTTGCATTGATTACTGAGGAAGGCTTTCTTATCTCTCTGTGCTATTCTTTGTAACTCTGCATTCAGATGGGTATATCTTTCCTTTTCTCCTTTGCCTTTTGCTTGTCTTTTTTTTCACAGCTATTTGTAAGGCCTCCGCAGACAACCGTTTTGCCTTTTTGCATTTCTTTTTCTTGGGGATGGTCTTGATCACTGCCTCTTGTACAATGTCACGAACCTCCATAATTCTTCAGGCACTCTTTTGTCTATCAGATCTAATCCCTTGAATCTATTTATCACTTCCACTGTATAATTTTAAGGGATTTAAGTCATACCTGAATGGTCTACTGGTTTTCCCTACTTTGTTCAATTTAAGTCTGAATTTGGCAATAAGGAATTCATGATCTGAGCCATGGTCAGCTCCCAGTCTTGTTTTTGCTGACTGTAAAAAGCTTCTCCATCTTTGGCTCCAAAGAATAGAATCAATCTGATTTCTGTATTGACCATCTGGTGATGTCCATGTGTAGAGTCTTCTCTTGTGTTGTTGGAAGGGGGTGTTTGCTATGACCATTGCATTCTCTGGCAAAACTATTAGCCTTTGCCCTGCTTTATTCTGTACTCCAAGGCCAAATTTGCCTGTTACTCCAGGTGTTTCTTGATTTCCTACTTTTGCATTCCAGTCCCCTTAATGAAAAGGACATCTTTTCTGGGTGTTAGTTCTAGAAGGTCTTGTAGGTCTTCATAGAAACGTTCAACTTCAGCTTCTTCAGCATTACTGGTAGGGGCATAGATTTGGATTACTGTGATATTGAATGGTTTGCCTTGGAAACATACAGAGATCATTGTATCGTTTTTGAGATTGCATCCAAGTACTGCATTTCGGACTCTTTTGTTGATTATGATACCTACTCCATTTCTTCTATTGGATTCTTGCCCACAGTATAGATATAATGGTCATTTGAGTTAAATTCAGCCATTCCAGTCCATTGTATTTCACTGATTCCTGAAATGTCGATGTTCACTCTTGCCATCTCCTGTTTGACCACTTCCAATTTGCCTTGATTCATGGACCTAGCAGTCCAGGTTCCTATGCAATATTGCTTTTATAGCATCAGACTTTACTTCCATCACCAGTCACATCCACAACTGGGTGCTATTTTTGCTTTGTTTCCATCTCTTCATTCTTTTTGGAGTTATTTCTCCACTATCTCCAGTAGCATGTCGGGTACCTACTGACCTGGGGAATTCATCTTTCAGTGTCCTATCTTTTTGTCTTTTCACGCTGTTCGTGGGGTTCTCAAGGCAAGAATACTGAAGTAGTTTGCCATTCCTTTCTCCAGTGCACCACGTTTTGTCAGAACTCTCTACCATGACCGTCCATATTGTGTGGCCCTACACAGCATGGCTCATAGTTTCATTGAGTTAGACAAGGCTGTGGTCCATGTGATCAGATTGGTTAGTTTTCTGTGCATGGTTTTCTGCCCTCTGATGGAGAAGGATAAGAGGCTTATGGAAGCTTCCTGATGAGGGAGACTGATTGAGGGAGAAACTGGGTGTTGTTCTGATGGGTGGGGCTATGCTTAGCAAATCTTTAATCCAATTTTCTGTTGATGGGCGGAGCTATGTTCCCTCCCTATTATTTGACCTGAGGCCAAACTATGGTGGAGGTAAAGGTCCCATGCAGGCACTGTTGCATTCAGTGTCCCCTACCCTGCAGCAGGCCTCAGCCAGAGACTCCTGGACACTCATGGGCAAGTCTGGGTCAGTCTCTTGTGGGGTGACTGGTCCTTTCTCCTGGGTCCTGGTGTGCACAGGGTTTTATTTGTGCCCTCCAAGAATCTGTTTTTCAGTCCTGTGTAAGTTCTCATGACTCTATGGTGGATTAATGGTGACCTCCAAGAGGGCTTATGCCAGTCTACTGCACCCAGAGCCCCTGCCCCTGCAGCAGCCCACTGCTGACTATACCTCATTAGGAGAGACTCAAACATAGTTCTGACTCAGTCTCTCTGGGGTCTCTGGGTCCTGGTGTGCACAAGGTTTGTTTGACCCTCTGAGCATCTCTGCTGGTATGGGGTTTGATTCTAGACGTGATTTTGCCCCTCCTACCATCTTGCTGGGGCTTCTCTTTTGCTGTTGGATGTGGGCTGTCTCCTCAAAGTCATTCCAGTGCTGCCTAGCTGCTGCTCCTGCTGTGGTGCTGCGCAGCAAGTTTTAAATATGCAATACATCAAATACCCAATGGATATATTATTATTAGTTATAGTCACCATGCTGTACATTATATCCCCATGAATGACTTACTTTATGGCTGGAAGTTTGTACTTTCTGAAGTACAGAAAGGTTTTCTGTAATTTCTCCCCATATAAAAGTATTTCTCCCCATATAAAAGCTGACTTAAAACTCAACATTCAAGAAATGAAGATCATGGCATCCGGTTCCATCACTTCATGGCAAATGATGGGGAGAATGTGGAAACAGTAACAGTTTTCTTGGGCTCCAAAATCACTGTGGCTGGTGACTGCAGCCATGAAATTAAAAGACGTTTGCTCCTTGGAAGGAGAGCTGACAAATCTAGGCAGTGTTATTAAAAAAGACGATCACTTTGCCAACGAAGGTCCATCTAGTCAAAGATACGGTGTTTCTAGTAGTCATGTACGGATGTGAGAGTTGGATCATAAAGAAAGCTGAGCACTGAAGAATTGATTCTTTCAAATTGTGGTGCTGGAGAAGACTCTTGAGAGTCCTTTGGACAGCAAGGAGATCAAATCAGTCAATCCTAAAGGAAATCAACCCTGAATATGCATTAGAAGGACTGATGCAAAAGCTGAAGGTCCAATCTTTTGGCCACCTGATGCTGGGAATGATTGAAGGCAAAAGAAGAAGGGAGAGACAGAGGCTGAGATGGTTAGATGGCATCACTGATTCAATGGACATGAGTTTGAGCAAACTCCAGGAGATAGTGAAGGACAGGGAAGCCTGGCATTCTGCAGTTCATGGGGTCGAAAGAGTCAGAGATGACTTAGTGACTGAACAACAGCCCATTTTGCACCCCTGATCCTCCAACTATGGTAATCACCAATCTGTTCTTTGTGTCTATGAGTTCTTTTTTTTTTTTTAATCCACATATAAGTAGGTTCCAAAGATCCTACTGAAGGATCATGACTGAAGTGACTTAGCACAGTAACATAAGTAGGATCAGGTGATGTTTGTTTTCTCGCTCTTTTTTTTTTTTTTTTCCAGCCAGTATAATGCCTGCAAGGTCCACTATGAGCAACATGGAGGTACTCTGCATGGGAAGAAGATGTTGAAAAGGCCAAAACTAAATACTGGATTGTTTCTGTTTGAGAGTACTACCTAACACAGGAAAAGAATTTAAATATATCCTCAATTACACTGATTCAGATTATATACCTGAATTAAAAATGTTAACTTGTAGCTGACCAAAAAGTTTTTTATGAATATATAGACAAAGTATACATAAATTTCAAGATGTGCCATGTATGGAAATGTTTATTTTAGCTTTTTTCCTCTTTGAACTATTTTATTGAAGTACAATTCAAGCTGGTTTAGCAAAAATTTATGATTTAAATTTGTAAGCCATCACCACAGTCCAATTTGGGAACTTTTTCGTCAAGCCCCAGATTTCCTTTAAGCATATTGCACTTTTTTCACCGTTCTTAACAGGACCGAGAGAAGAAACACACACACACACACACACACACACACACACGCGCGCGCGCGCGCGCGCGTCTCACTTTTAAGGGAAAAGAAAAATTACCTAGTACCACCTAGTGGTTTTTGAGTAGATAGCAAGTTGATATCTGAGTTCCTGAAATCCTGAGATTCATGTTTCCTTGTTTTCTTCCGTGAGATCACTAAATCAGCTATAAATATTTATTGTTTATGAATGAAATTCAATTTGAAAGTATATACAAAATTATCTAAAACCATTACTAGATAAATTTTAAATGCTTAATTAAAAATTAATGGCATTCTTCAAATGAAATTTTACTTGAAGTCTCAATATGTTTAGCTGATAAGTGCTTCACAACTGAAGCAGGGATGGGGACTGCTTGTTCCCCTACTTGATGAAACTAATTTTATAAATACAAGACATACACAAAAAATAAAAAAGAGTGATTGGGTACTGGGAAATGAATAAATTCTTCCTCTTGGTCTTATTTCTGTCTCGAGTGTGTATTTATAGGTGAACACTTTTATTTTTAAAGGTGAATATCAAATTTTTAAAATATTGCAAAAATATCCAGCAAAGTCTGTGAAAGATAGTAATTTTCCATTACTTCCCCCTTCTGGATTCTTCCCTATTGGTGGCAGTAAATACATCACTCACAGGCTAGGACTGAAGGCAGTAGCTAACTCAAGGAGCCCCTGACTCAGCCTCACAGCTTGACTTTTTTGCTGGAGACCTCACATGTTACCTCAGTTCATTGGAGCTCCGTGACCCAAAATTAATTAAATTGTGATCAACAGTGTAATATTTGTCTGGTGAAATGCACATAATTCTTACAACATTCCTAAAAAACAGTACCTTTTTCCAGAAATATGTTTCAGAGAAACAATAATTTCAGTTATATAATTAGAAATGTCAAATTGAATAATAACAATAATTACCTAACATAGGTTCCAGTTCTGCCTTAACTCTTACTGTTTGTGTGATCTTGGGCAAGTCACTTGACCTCCTTTTGCTGAATATCTCTCAACTAAAAGCTGGAGATAATAAACAATGCATGTATACCATATAGTAAGAACACAATGAATGTTAGATATCATTGCTATTGTTTTACTATTAGTATTATTTTCTTAGACTGGTGTATGAGGGATGGCTTAACCTGTGACTGTAGAAGAAATCTGATCACACCACTTCCATAGGTATAAATACAAAATTGACAGTATGGGAATGGTAGGGCTCAGGTGCTGACCTTGGTTCTGAAACCACCATCACTCAAGAGGGCAAGATTGTTGTGAAACCTTAGGATATTGGTGATTTCTAAGTGACGGGAAATGTGTACACACACACACACACACACACACAGGGGGGAAAGTGTGAGAAAGAGAGAAAAGCATAGCTCTGGAGAATTTGCTAGGTTGATGAGTGGGAAAAAAAAAAATGGTGCTTCATATTTTCAAATTTCATTGCTTGCTATCATGAAGACAGAAATAAATACCTTGCTTTTGGCAGAAAGCTATGGGCAGGTATGTAGGGGGTAGTTTACATATTTCTTCCCTTGAACTATCATTGTATTTCCTTGTCACACTAAGTAATTGCTTTGAGATTAGTATTTAATCACTAAGCTGTAAGTCCCCTGAGGGCAGAGACTGGGTCTTGTGCACCCTGATGAGAACAAAGAATAATGCCTGTTTCTTAGTCAGCTCAAGCTACCTTAACAAAATACCATAAACCAAGTGGCTTAAATAAAAATAATTTTTTTCCTCACAACTCTGGAGGCTAGAAATGTGAAATCATGGTGTCAGCCTGGTTGACCCTCTTGCTGTGTCCTGATACAGTAGAAAGAGAGAATGAGAGAGACAGAGTCCTCTGGTGGCTCTTCTTATAAAGATACAAAGCCTATCACTGGGGCTCTAACCTTATGACCTCATCTAACCCTAATTACCTCCCAAAGGCCCCACCTCCAAACACCATCACACTGGGATTTAAGGCCTAAACATGGATTTTGGGGGGATGAAAACATTCAGTTCATGACAGCATGGAAAGTGGGAAGTACACAGTGCCTGTCACACTGAAGGCCCTCAAGAAATGGCAGTTATGTACAAAGGGAAAACTGTAATCTGGGTCTCAGTGTTTCAGTTTCACTATATAGTTCTCTTGCATGTTACAGGTCACACATGATGAACCGGGCAGCAGCATATACAGCTTTGTCATTGTCTTTGTTTCCTTAGCTACATGCACCAGCTCAGCAAGGAAGATGTTCAGACTGGCTCTGCTGGGAGAGGCAGTGAGACAGAGATGTGAAACACATCAAGATGGAGCCTGAGCACCAGAAAAAGGTCCTAGCTACTGCTTTCAGTGGAACAGTTGTTGGCTGGAGCCTGTGTGGACTGCATTCTAAAGGTAGTTGAATGTAGCATACAGTCACAGGTAAGACTTGCAGAGCTGTTATTATGTGCCAGATATTCTAAGCTCTTATATATGTTGACTCATTTTAGTAATTACAAAAACTCTTAAGGGGTAAAAAAATTATTATTGTAATTTCACAAATGGGGAACTGAGATAAAAATATGTAAAGGACACAGTTCAGCTCATGACACCATCTTTGCCCAACTTTGGTGTTTATAGCTCCTTTTAATCATTTTCCATTTTTGCCTATCTTGAACCTACTCTTCCCTGCTAAACCTCTTCCAAGACTTCAGAAGTAGGCTTGGGGACCAGTGAAGGGTAATGCCTCTCTGCACAAACACATTTCAGAACTCAGGACATGGGGAAATGTATGTGTCATGTGAAAGAAGCTTATTTCCACTGGCTACAGTTAGATTCATCCCTAGGGTATCATGAATTCCTTACCTGGTACCAGCACTGACTCTGATAGGCAGCCAGTGGCACCCCAGGAAAGAGATAGTGTTGTCACTTCCTACATTATTATCTCTTTTATGCACTTTTGGGGAACAAATGCAAATGTTAGACGGATTTTACTTGTGTATCTACATTTCTTTGAGTGCTATGGGTTACAGCAGAAAAGAGGTAGAATAAAAAGTGATATTTCATCCCCGTTCAGTCAATGGGGTGAGGATCTTGGACCCTTGATCCTTGATCTGCTGACCCTTGATGTAAGTGCAATGACCTTGAACTCTAGTGCTAGCACCTTGCTTTGTATCACAACCCTCCACCTCTTGGCTTTTGCTTTTCTACCCATTTATTCTCATTTTCTTGCTTGCTTCTATCATGAGTCAGTCATAGGTGACAATAGGTCTCTTGATTCTTTCTGTGAGTGACAGAATCTTAAGATTTTGCCTTGAAGGTTGAAGACTAGAATGTTTCTATATAAAGAAATTAGACTTTTATAAACTGATAAGCCTGGGCTATCTTGTTTCCTGGGAAATAAGTGGGAAGGGTCTGAGAGAGGAAATTATGGCTTTTCATATTAATTGAGAGGAGTCAGTTATTCCAAAGAAAATATTCTGCTCTGTATTCAGTTAAACAATTTATTTGTCAAATACCCATTCATTTAACAGAGATACAAAAGAAGTGTTAAAAGTTCTTGTCATAGCATGCAAGGAGGTTTATACATTTTTCTTGGGGTGAAAGAATTGAAAAGATAAAAACATTAGTAAATCATGGAATATCATGAACAGAAATGCAAAATAGTCTGATTTTAAGTATACATAGTTGACTGCCATCAATCCTCAGGGTCTGAACTTCCAAATCAGTTCCACTTTATAAGACCACAGATAGTGTTAATTTGAACACTCCATAAAAGGTACATGCTTAAAAATTAAATACTGGAGTAAAGAGTTTCCTAGAGGAAAATTCCATATATATATTTTTTCTTTCCAAAGCTACTTTTGGCATGTTTTTGAAATCCAAATCTGAGCAGCAGAGACTTTTTTACAACTAAATGAGAATATCAGAAGGGAACTGAAACCTTCATAGAAGTCCAAGGGTAAAAAAAAAATAATTCATTTAAGTCAACTGTGACCGAGCATGCCAGCTCTCTGCTCAGTATCCATTCTCTGCTCCTTCAACAGTAATGTAAAACGCCAGTTATCATCTTGGTATATGGAAGCCATACTATAAAATATACATATCCCAGACCTTAAGAAAGCTCTGAGGTGTTATGTATAGTCATATGACCAAGTTCTGGTCTGTTGGTTTTGAGCTGTGGTCATGTGTGTATTTTTCAGGCCATGTACCTTTTAAAGGAAGGGATTTCCCATTCTTCTCCATTTCCTTCTTTTTCTGATGTCTGGAATGCAAATATGGACTATGCAGATGTGTGTAACAAACCAGCCTTGTATCTCATTGTTTTCATTTGCTTATCTCTGAATATTAATGAGGCTGAGCATATTTTTCATATATTTATTAGTCATTTAAGCACAGCATCTAACTCAGTGAATTCGGAAAGAGTAACAAAGCACGTCCAAAGAGGTAAGAAGAAAAGAAAGAATAAAGATTTCTATTTTTAACCTTAATTCCTAATGAGTGTTTGTGGAACAATCAATTTCCTTCTAAGTGTTGGCTTAGCTATGTCAAACAATTTTTTACATGAGTGGTGTTTTGTTCATGTTCAGTTCTAAGCAGATCTTTATTTTCTCTGTTTTTTTCTTTTTTTTAACTCCATGAGTTGCCTGGTCTTATGTTATTTAATTCTCAAGCATTTGAAAGGTCTTAATAACTATATTTTTTTGGCATTAATTTCAAATTTTATTGTACTATGGTTGAAGTAATCTGAGTTGTATATTGATCTTTGGGGATTTATTAAGATTAATTCAAAGGCCTAAAATTGTTTACTTTTATAAATGTTGTATGTGTATCCAAAAAATATATATTCTTAATGGCTCTGTGTGTGTGTATTCCAACATTTAATATATTTGATAAATCCAGTACAGTATTAATTGTTCATATCTTTGATATTATCACTTATTCTTATCTGTTTGTTATATCACTTTCTGAGAGGACTATGTTGTAAATATATAACATAATTTTAGAATTATAGTTGTTCTTCTTAGAATAATGCTTTTTGCAATTATTTTGATGATCACCTTATACTTCTGGTGTTTGCCAAACAATTATAGAAGTTTATTGTGTTTATGTCTTGGCTTAATTAGATCTTTTCAATGATTTTGGCATTTGGAGGGCATTCTTGAGAGGGAAATTTTATTTTAGTTATTATTTCTCTCTCTCCTGCTGTGCTCATCCACTCTTCTTTAGTGGTTTCGCAACTGTAAAAAGAAGTGTGAAATTTCAACAAGAATGGATATTTTCAGGGAGTTTTACCCAGAATGACAACATTACTAAAAGATTTAGCTGAAAATGTGGGGAGTGTGCTGAATGAATGGTTATGGTTAGTGCTGGCAGTGTTGTGTATCTCTGGGAGGGGAGTGTGGAAGTGTATGTTAAATCCATGTTAGCAAAAATCTTTGAAATGAGGCTCTTCATTTTATTCGGTAGACTTTGTACAGTTCTGAAATACTCTGTTGGTTTGGCTTTGCTTCTGGTTTCTTAATAATAGAACAGGGAAAACATTTACTTAATATTATTCTCAACGTTGTCATGTAAACTATTTGTGACTGTTTGTGACATTATTTGAAGATCTGAAATGAAAAACTCCCAATGTCTGAAAAATTATTTCATTATTACTCTCAAAACAATGTCTTCAGTGAATGTCTACAGTTATATAAGTGATGTACCTAAAGTCTCTGGCTGACACAGTTTGACTTTTATCATGATTCAGTATTCTTCTGGATCAATGAGTCCCTAACTTGACAGTGTTATCAGGAGACCAATTTGAATTATAGCTGCTTAGAGTTCCAGAAATATAAAGCCAAACACATCATTCCTTTATTTTGTTTTATTATCACTTACTAGCTTGTATTGCACTATAATTATTTAACTCTTTGTATTAAAATCTTATAGTTTTTCCCCAGTATTCATTGTTCTCTCCCCAATTTTTAAACTCCAATTTTTGGTTCAGTGCTTGGTTCCTCAGAAAAAAGAACAAATTTCCCAGCCTCTTTTGTAGCTGCTGCTGCTGCTAAGTCACTTCAGTCGTGTCCGACTCTGTGTGACCCCATAGATGGCAGCCCACCAGACTCCCAGGTCCTTGGGATTCTCTAGGCAAGAACACTGGAGTGGGTTGCCATTTCCTTCTCCAATGCATGAAAGTGCAAAGTGAAAGTGAAGTCGTTCAGTCGTGTCTGACTCTTAGTGACCCCATGGACTGCAGCGTACCAGGCTCCTCCATCCATGGGATTTGCAAGGCAAGAGTACTGGAGTGGGTTGCCATTGCCTTCTCCAACTTTTATAGCTAGATATGGCCAAATGATTATGTTCCATTCAATGGGATGTATCTGGAGGTAATGTATAAAGTTGAGGTGGGGGGGGGGATCTGTCTTCTTTTATACTTTCTTATATTTGTTGGGCAGATAAAGATGTAATAGCTGGAGCTACAGCATTTATCTTGGACAATGAGGTGACCTTTAGACTAGATATCCTATAGAGAGCAATAACAAGATAATTAAGTTTGATTTCTTATACTACAAGTGCTTTAACAGTTCTGATATGACTACTATTTGGCTTTTTGAATATGAGAGAGAAATAAACTTCCATTTTTGTTTAAACCACTATGATTTTTAGCTATTTTGGCACTCACTCACATTCTAATATAATCTTAGCTAACAGACTCTACAATGTTTTTGCATGTCAAGCATGCACTTTCCATTCTTCAGGATATACTATCTCAATTTTCCTGTTTTTATACATGTGATTAGATGAGGCTGAGATTAGTCCCCCAGTTTCAAGGAAGGGCATATGAGCCTTGCCTCACCAATCATAGCATTCCATCTAGTGGGCCTCGGTGATTGGTTCACAGATAGTCACAAGATCCATCCCAGACTAATGAGGTACAATCTGGGACTTTTATTGGAACTAATAGGAAGGAGAAGCTCTTTTTCCACCACAGTTGATAAACTATGAGGATTTGAATCTGAGGCTCTTTTTGGCATAAATGAGGGCTTGTCTGAAAGAGAGGCCAACAGAGGAAAAATATTGGCATGGAGTTAACACACACACACACACACACACACACAAAGACACCAAAAGATTGTAACATTATTTGAGTGTTTTGTTCTAGCCATTCCTGAAGCTAAATATTCCTGGCCTCTAATTCAGTTCAGTTCAGTTGCTCAGTTGTGTCCGACTCTTTGCGACCCCATGAATTGCAGCACGCCAGGCCTCCCTGTCCATCACCAACTCCCTGAGTTCACCCAAACTCATGTCCATTGAGTCGGTGATGCCATCCAACCATCTCATCCCCTTCTTCTCCTGCCCGCAAATCCCTCCCAGCATCAGAGTCTTTTCCAATGAGTCAACTCTTCGCATGAGGTGGCCAAAGTACTGGAGTTTCAGTTTAAGCGTCAGTCCTTCCAAAGGACACCCAGGACTGATTTCCTTTAGAATGGACTGGTTGAATCTCCTTGCAGTCCAAGGGACTCTCAAGAGTCTTCACCAACACCACAGTTCAAAAGCATCAGTTCTTCGGTGCTCAGCTTTCTTCACAGTCCATTCACATCCATACATGACCACTGGAAAAATCATAGCCTTGATTAGATGGACCTTTGTTGGCAAAGTAATGTCTCTCCCTTTGAATATGCTATCTAGGTTGGTCATAACTTTTCTTTCAATGCGTAAGCATCTTTTAATTTTGTGGCTGCAATCACTATCTGCAATGATTTTGGAGCCCCCCAAAATAAAGTCTGACACTGTTTTCACTGTTTCCCCATCTATTCCCCATGGGACCAGATGCCATGATCTTCGTTTTCTGAATGTTGAGGTTTAAGCCAACTTTTTCACTCTCCTCTTTCACTTTCATCAAGAGGCTTTTTAGTTCCTCTTCACTTTCTGCCATAAGGGTGGTGTTATCTGCATATCTGAGGTTATTGAGATTTCTCCCGGCAACCTTGATTCCAGCTTTTGCTTCTTCCAGCCCAGCATTTCTCATCATGTACTCTGCATATAAGTTAAATAAGCAGGGTAACAATATACAGCCTTGATGTACTCCTTTTCCTATTTGGAACCAGTCTCTTGTTCCATGTGCAGTTCTAAATGTTGCTTCCTAAGCTGCATACAGGTTTCTCAATAGGCAGATCAAGTGGTCTGGTATTCCCATCTCTTTCAGAATTTTCCACAGTTTATTGTGACCCACACAGTCAAAGGCTTTGACATAGTCAATAAAGCAGAAGACTGGATTTTATTCTTTTTTTTTTTTCTTTTTGCAGTTTTCATAGGCAACAGTATCTTCAAGAGAGCTAATACTTAACAATGGTATGACCAACCATTATCAGATACCTAATTTTATTTTGAAGGCCCAAACTCATAGAATGCTTATTACTATTCCCAAAGTAGTCACATTGGGGTCTTTAAACATCTTTCAATAAATGTTACTGCCACTGCTCAGTGTATTTTGAGAAATGGTCCTACAAATTGCCTTCAACATCTGTGGCATTTTTTTTTTCTTTGTAACTCAATAGTAATAAACCTTTATCATGTGAAAATGACTTGGTTTCTGCAACCAGCCAAACTTGAGTTGAAATTAAGTCTGCTAAGTTTGGAGAGAAAGAGACTCAGGAGCATAAGTGAAAGAAAGTATACTAGAAAGGAAATGAACTTTTAATACATTTTGTTAAAACTCATTAAAATATATTTAGTAGCCATTATTAAGTTCAGTTTACCTAAGAGAAGTTGTGTAAATGGCCTGAGGGTTCATAGTCCATGTAGCCAGGGCTAGGACCCAATCTCAGATCTGTCTGACTCCAAAGACTGACTTTTTCTTTCCACCATTTTGTGTCCTTAAGGCTGATTTTATTTGATGAGATTGGATACATCCAGGGTGGTATGGCCATAGACAAGGCTGACTTTATTTGGAATAAAAACTGCTGGTGGTGCTAATGATAAAGAGCTCACCTGCCAATACAGGAAATGTAAGGGATTTGGGTTCAATCCCTGGATCAAGAAGATCCCCTGGAGGAGAGCATGGCAACTCACTCCAGTATTATTTCCTGGAGACTCCCATGGACCTAGGAGCCTGGTGGGCTACAGTTCATAGGGTCGCAGAGTTGAACACGGCTGAAGCACAACATGCAAAGCAAAGAGACTTACTTCCTCTTGAGTTTTGTCATGTAAGTGTCATGCCATAGGGTAGAGACAAACACCTCTCGTGTCACAGGGGTACGGATCAAGTGAAGTTTATTAGGGGAGATTTAAAGAAGGTCAGCCCATCATGTGTAGTTTAGGCTTAGCAGGATGTACTGTTGAAAGTAGCCCCTGAGAAGAATCCTGCCACTGTACTCCTTGGAAAACGGAGAATGCTGTGGTCTGAGTATGTGTGTCTCTCCAAAGTTTACAAGTTGAAAACCAGTAGGTAGGGTCTTTGGGAGACAATTGGGCCCTAAGAGTCAAGCCCATGTGAATGGGGTTAGAGCCCTTATAAAAGAGGCTCCAGAGGGCTAGTTTGCCTCTTTCACCACATGAGGACACAGTGAGAAGTTAGCAGTCTGCAACCTGGAAGCAGCCCCTCACCAGAAACCGACTGTATTGGCATGTTGGTCTCAGACAAACAGCCTCCAAAGCTGTGAGATACGTGTTTCTGTTGTTTATAATCTGTTTTGTTATAGCAGCCTGAAAGGATTAAGAAAATACTGAAGGGGAGCAGAAAACACTTGTTTGGTCACGTACAATGAGTGTTTTCTGGTGGCAAGAAGTGGCCTTGCTGAAAAAAGAGTGTTCAGTGCCCAGAAGTCATTAGTTGAGGGGGTTCACATGCTAGAAGCTGGTAGGAACTACTTACCTTGTAGAGCTTCAGCTGAGCCAGCTCACTCCTACTGAGCAAACTCTTTGCCAGATCACCAAAATGATGGGCAGTGATGAGAAGGGACAATAAGGGGGCAAGTGTAGATGCAGCCACCAGGGCCACCCATCAGGTTTACAGTTTGTCTTTTTCCAGCAAATGTGTACTTTCCTGACGCGACAAATTTATTTTGAATGGATATGTTTGTTTGTTCTAGCATGTGCCCCCAAAGGGTAACTTACAGATTGAATACTCTTGAAAATGAGCTGCTATAGAGTGTGTTTTAGGCATATATGACCTAGGACTCAGTATGTTTGTTTGTATATTCTAGAGTGTGGATATGTTGTTTTGTGCCTCCAAAGGGTAACAGATTCAATTCTCTTTGGAAAATGAGCTGCTGAAGAGTGTATCTAAGGCATATATGACCCAGGACTTTTAGCTTGCTGTCTATTTCAAAGAAAATCTCCCAGGAGCTTCAACAGAGAAGAGGAATACGTCATGGTTATCTTGAGCATCTGTGGTGATAATTAGTGACCAGAACATCCCAGGGTAACAAAAAGTCCAAGATTCTCTATCTGTTCTTTTGAACCTAATCCAGAGATGGGAATAGAGGCAATGAGTCAGCTGTCTTGATGGATGCATGTGTTGTTGTCTACAGATAGGGACTGTTGTTTTTAAAAAGGTTGTCTAAGCCTTTGGGTAGGAGACTTTTATTTTACCTGCTTCTTCTCTACCACTTAATGACATCATTTTCCAGTGGTGATTGTGGAGTGGAGCACTGTCACATTCTGTATCTCTGTTGCTTGTTCAAGAAGTGGCTGGAAATTTTCTGCAATTGCAGCATGTAAAAGACAGCTCTGCTGTGGTGCCTTTTATAAAGGAAAGGATGGGCTAAGCTGCTTCTGGTTTTGATGAGGATCGCAGGAAACAATACCAGGAGCATAGTGAGGGGAGGGGTCTGGAAGCAGATAGTTGGGAGATAAAGGGAGATGGGATGTGAGCTGCTAACTGACACAACTGCTGTGGATTCCATTATCTCCTGGCTGTTTGATCCTGCACCAGTTACTGAACCTCTCTCAGCCTCACATCTGTTTGAAAATGGGAATTATAATAATACCTTTTTGGTTTGAAACCTTAGAGTTCCCTGGGTGAATGTTAAAACTGGCCCCCATACATGGAGGGTAGGGAGAAACTGAATAAAGAGGCTGACCACTACAGATTGGTATATGGCTGATTTAGTAAGCAAGAAAATTTACATGTGAGGTTTGTTTTGTGTGACCACAAGATGAGTAGATCTCTGTACCTGAACAACAGAATCTTAAAAGTTCATACAGAGGTCTTCAGGGGTTCAGTCACATATACCATTCAGAGGGTCTCAACAACTCCTTCATCTTTTAAGGCTACATCCTTGAATTGGCTGCTAGGATGGGGACAGTAAGCACAGGTTCATTCCAAGGGCAAGGAAGTGGCCGGGAAGCCTCCCACTGTCTGGGTCCAGCTCAAGAGCCAACCTGCAGCACATCCTCTCAGTGACCTCCTCCAGCACGTCTACCCCATAAAATTGTTGAGATTAAATGATTCAATTTCTAAAGTGTCTGCTGTGTAGAGGTATGATGGTAAGCAATAAAAGTGCTATTTTTTGTTAGGATGATGATGACAATAATTATAATTATTAAGGGCATCATGGTGGCTCAATGATAAAGAATCCATCTGCACCGCAGGAGATGTGGGTTTGATCCCTGGGTTGGGAAGATCTGCTGGAGTACCAAATGGCAACCCACTCAAGTGTTCTTGCCTGGGAAATCCCATGGATAGAAAAGCCTGTCAGGCTATAATCCATGGGGTTGCAAAGAGTCAGACACAACTGAGCACACATGCATGCAAGGATGTCATGGGAGAGGACTGGCATTTTGAAAGTATCTGGCAAAATATATCAGTCTGTATCCAATCTGGTGAGATAAACCACAAAATAATTTAAACAGGTGTGTATCATATAAAGCGGAGAAGGCGATGGCACCCCACTCCAGTACTCTTGCTTGGAAAATCCCATGGATGGAGGAGCTTGGTAGGCTGCAGTCCATGGGGTCACTAAGAGTTGGACACGACTGAGCTACTGCACTTTCACTTTTTACTTTCATGCATTGGAGAAGGAAATGGCAACCCACTCCAATGTTCTTGCCTGGAGAATCCCAGGGACGGCAGAGCCTGGTGGGCTGCCGTCTATGGGGTCGCACAGAGTCGGACACGACTGAAGCAACTTAGCAGCAGCAGCAGCAGCAGCATATAAAGACCTATTAAATGTTGAGAAAAGGGTAACTGTAAGATAAAAGAAGACTTTATAGGGTTCCTAGACTGAGGGAGAGTACACAGGAAGACACACCTGGAAGACGGGCTCATCCTTAAGGCTGGGGTTCAGATTTTGTTGGAAAAGTTGTAGTTACAGCCCACTGCATGGTAAAAATTTTTGATTTGCATGGTCTGCATATTCTGGGCAAGCAGGAAACAACTCTCCAGGAACATGTCGGGTACAGGAGAGCTGTAGCCAGCTAGCTGGCATGTGGCTGTGCAGAAAGAGTGAGGGCACCATTCAGGGTTGCCATCGCTATTGAGAGGGCTCTGAGAAGGTGATTGCTAGGTCAGGCTGAGGCTGCAAGGTCGTCAAAAGACCATACATTCTGGCAGCTGGCTGGGGTCAAGTACTACATTTTGCCTTCACACCAACACCAAGGACTGACCCTGCAGCCACAGCAAACAGCAGGTATCTTTCCTTTAGAAATGTTCCTGTAGCACCCTCTACTGGAAATGTTTTAAAACGGCACTCACTGTAAAAGAGAAATGCATTAAGAAAATCCACTTACTGCAGAGCATGTGTTGAAGGGGTGCATTTAAGATAAAGCTGAGAGGCAATACATTGATAACTGGCACACAGGGTTTCTTGTGGTTCATAGTAACTGTTCAATAAATGTTGGTTTGATCTTTGCCCCAAGGCAACTGGATGAGCTAGTCATATTTGACATAGACCACTGGCTTGAAAACCCTCCCTCTAGCATTACTTTTGTAACCCTGGACAAGTGACTTATCTTCCTCAGACCTTAGCTTCTTCATTTATAAAACAAAAGGGGTGGACTAGGTGCATAGCCTCCAATGTTCACCTTTAAGATATAAAAATATGAAAATACAGGGCAAACCCCCTTGGCCTCCAGAATCAGGCAATCAAGTAGTGTCCCTTGGGCTGTAGCCACAGAAGCCAGGGCACCAGTTGTGTGTAGAAGCTCCTCTCCAGGAGATACTGTCACTCTGGAGGTCAGCAGAGGGAGAGCAGGAAGGTGGCATGTACCAATCTTGGTCCCCTGAGTACACAGCAGGCCTCTGCCCCTTAGTCCAATGCTTGAAAACTAGCAACTGAGCCTTTTTCATAGGAAGTCTGAGTGCTTTGCAAAGGGCTGCTTCTGTGCTGAGCCCTGAGGTGAGTAAGTTGTGTGGGGACCTAGGAAGAGCTCTTTCTCAGTTCTCCATAGCCCTGTGGGTCTTGTGGACGCAAGCTCCATTGGTTTTCACAGCCAAATTTTTTTAGGGATTGTCTCGCAGGTGCAGGCCTTAAAAGTTGGGGTGCCCAATGTGGGATAAAGCCTTTCCTTCCTCAGGGAGAAGTTCCAGGTTTCTATTTTCCTTCTGATTGTGGTTCACCTCACAGGGGGTATGGTTTATGATGAGATTGTGTCCCAGCCTCCTCTATCCTTTTGATGTGTTTTTTTCTTATTTGCCAGCTATATTTTTTTTTTAATTTATTATTTTTTTATTTCTAATTTTTTAATACCAAAATCATTTTATATTGGGGTACAGATGATTAACAATGTTTTGGTAGTTTCAGGTGAACAATGAAAGGACTCAGCCATACATATACATGTATCCATTCTCCCCCAAGCCCCCCTTTCATCCAGGCTTGGCAGCTATTTTTAAAGTTGTTTTTTTTTTTTTTTTCCCAGAGGAAATTATTCTGTATATAGCTATACATGAGTGTGCTACTTGGGGGAGGTGAGTTCAGGATCTTCCTATGTCACCAGCTTAAATTGGAAGCCCTGAAATACAATAAAATTTGAATAGCAGAAGCTGCTACTGCTGTTTAGTTGCTGAGTTGTGTCTGACTCTTTCGGACCCCATGGACTGTGGCCCACTAGACTCCTCTGTTAATGAAATTTCCCAGACATTGTGCTATTATTTGAATAGCACAATCCCTTTAATACTGTTGTGGTATGATGGTATATTAATTATCTTATTGAACATCATCTTGCAATAGATGAGGATGTTGATATATAGGTGTCCTTCAGTGTCTGTGGGACACTGGTTCCATGACTTCCTTGAATACCAAAAATCTGTGGATCTTAAGATCCTTTATATAAAATGGTGTAGTATTTGCATATAACCTGTGCATATCCAAGTACTGCATTTCGGACTATTTTGTTGACCATGGTGGCTACTCCATTTCTTCTGAGGGATTCCTGCCCGCACTAGTAGATATAATGGTCATCTGAGTTAAATTCACACAATCCAGTCCATTTTAGTTCCCTGATTCCTAGAATGTCGACATTCACTCTTGCCATCTCTTGTTTGACCACTTCCAATTTGCCTTGATTCATGGACCTGACATTCCAGGTTCCTATGCAATATTGCTCTTTCCAGCATTGGACCTTGCTTCTATCACCAGTCGCATCCACAGCTGGGTATTGTTTTTGCTTTGGCTCCGTCCCATCATTCTTTCTGGAGTTATTTCTCCACTGATCTCCAGTAGCATATTGGACACCTACTGAGCTGGGGAGTTCCTCTTTCAGTATCCTATCATTTTGCCTTTTCACACTGTTCATGGGGTTCTCAAGGCAAGAATACTGAAGTGGTTTGCCATTCCTTTCTCCATTGGGCCACATTCTGTCAGATCTCTCCACCATGACCTGCCCATCTTGGGTTTCCCCATGGGCATGGCTTAGTTTCATTGAGTTAGACAAGACTGTGGTCCTAGTGTGATTAGATTGACTAGTTTTCTGTGAGTATGGTTTCAGTGTGTCTGCCCTCTGATGCCCTCTTGCAACACCTACCATCTTACTTGGGTTTCTCTTACCTTGGGCATGGGGTATCTCTTCAAGGCTGCTCCAGCAAAGCGCAGCCACTACTCCTTACCTCGGATGAGGGGTATCTCCTCACCGCCGCCCTTCCTGACCTTCAACGTGGGATAGCTCCTCTAGGCCCTCCTGCACCCTTTTCATTATAGAGGACTGGAATGCAAAAGTAGGAAGTCAAGAAACACGTGGAGCAACAGGCAAATTTGGCCTTGGAATACGGAATGAAGCAGGGCAAAGACTAACAGAGTTTTGCCAAGAAAATGCACTGGTCATAACAAACACCCTCTTCTAACAACACAAGAGAAGACTCTACACATAGACATCGCCAGATGGTCAACACCAAAATCAGATTGATTATATTCTTTGCAGCCAAAGATGGAGAAACTCTATACAGTCAACAAAAACAAGACCAGGAACTGACTGTGGCTCAGATCATGAACTCCTTATTACCAAATTCAGACTTAAATTGAAGAAAGTAGGGAAAACCACTAGATGATTCAGGTATGACCTAAATCAAATCCTTATGATTATACAGTGGAAGTGAGAAATAGATATAAGGGCCTAGATCTGATAGATAGAGTGCCTGAAGAACTATGGACTGAGGTTCGTGATATTGTACAGGAGACGGGGATCAAGACCATCCCCATGGAAAAGAAATGCAAAAAAGCAAAATGGCTGTCTGGGGAGGCCTTAACAAATAGCTGTGAAAAGGAGAGAAGTGAAAAGCAAAGGAGAAAAGAAGAGATATAAGCATCTGAATGCAGACTTCCAAAGAATAGCAAGAGATAAGAAAGCCTTCCTCAGTGATCAATTCAAAGAAATAGAGGAAAACAACAGAATGGGAAAGACTAGAGATCTCTTCAAGAAAATTAGAGATACCAAGGGAACATTTCATGCAAAGATGGGCTCAATAAAGGACAGAAATGGTATGGACCTAACAGAAGCAGAAGATATTAAGAAGAGGGGGCAAGAATACACAGAAGAACTGTACAAAAAAGATCTTCATGACCCAGATAATCACGATGGTGTGATCACTGACCTAGAGCCAGACATCCTGGAATGTGAAGTCAAGTGGGTCTTAAAAAGCATCATTACGAACAAAGCTAGTGGAGGTGAAGGAATTCCAGTGGAGCTATTTCAAATCCTGAAAGATGATGTTGTGAAAGTGCTGTACTCAATATGCCAGCAAATTTGGAAAACTCAGCAGTGGCCACAGGACTGGAAAAGATCAGTTTTCATCCAATCCCGAGGAAAGGCAATGCCAAAGAATGCTCCAACTACCGCACAATTGCACTCATCTCACATGCTAGTAAAGTAATGCTCAAAATTCTCCAAGCCAGGCTTCAGCAATATGTGAACCATGAATTTCCAGATGTTCAAGCTGGTTTTAGAAAAGGCAGAGGAACCAGAGATCAAATTGCCAGCATCTGCTGGATCATGGAAAAAGTAAGAGAGTTCCAGAAAAAACATCTATTTCTGCTTTACTGACTATGCCAAAGCCTTTGACTGTGTGGATCACAATAAACTGTGGAAAATTCTGAAAGAGATGGGAAAAGCAGACGTCCTGACCTGCCTCTTGAGAAGTCTGTATGCAGCTCAGGAAGCAACAGTTAGAACTGCACATGGAACAACAGACTGGTTCCAAATAGGAAAAGGAGTACATCAAGGCTGTATATTGTTACCCTGCTTATTTAACTTCTGTGCAGAGTACATCATGAGAAACGTTGGACTGGAAGAAACAAGCTAGAATCAAGATTGCCGGGAGAAATATCAATAACCTCAGATATGCAGATGACACCACCTTTATGGCAGAAAGTGAACAGGAACTAAAAAGCCGCTTGATAAAAGTGAAAGTGGAGAGTGAAAAAGTTGGCTTAAAGCTCAACATTCAGAGAATGAAGATCATGGCATCCGGTCCCATCACTTCATGGGAAATAGATGGGGAAACAGTGGAAACAGTGTCAGACTTTATTTTTGGGGGCTCCAAAATCACTGCAGATGGTGATTGCAGCCATGAAATGAAAAGACGCTTACTCCTTGGAAGGAAAGTTATGACCAACCTAGATACTATATTCAAAGGGAGAGACATTACTTTGCCAACAAAGGTCTGTCTAGTCAAGGCTATGGTTTTTCCTGTGGTCATGTATGAATGTGAGAGTTGGACTGTGAAGACGGCTGAGTGCCGAAGAATTGATGCTTTTGAACTGTGGTGTTGGAGAAGACTCTTGAGAATCCCTTGGAGTGCAAGGAGATCCAACCAGTCCATTCTGAAGGAGATCAGCCCTGGGATTGCTTTGGAAGGAATGATGCTAAAGCTGAAACTCCAGTACATTGGCCACCTCATGCGAAGAGTTGACTAATTGGAAAAGACTCTGATGCTGGGAAAGATTGGGGGCAGGAGGAGAAGTGGACGACAGAGGATGAGATGGCTGGATGGCATCACTGACTCGATGGACATGAGTCTGAGTGAACTCTGGGAGTTGGTGATGGACAGGGAGGCCTGGCATGCTGTGATTCATGGCGTCGCAAAGAGTCGGACACGACTGAGCTGAACTGAACTATACATATCCTCCCATATACTTTAAAATTCTTTCCAGTTCAGTTCAGTTCAGTCGCTCAGTCATGTCCGACTCTTTATGACCCCATGGACTGCAGGATATCAGGCTTCCTTGTCCATCACCAACTCCAAGAGCTTGTTCAAACTCCTGTCCATTGAGTTGGTGATGCCATCCAACCATCTCATCCTCTGTCGTCCCCTTCTCCTCCTGCCTTCAGTCTTTCCCAGGATCAAGGTCTTTTCCCATGCCTCAGTTCTTTGCATCAGGTGGCCAGAGTATTGGAGTTTCAGCTTCAACATCAGTCCTTCCAATGAATATGCAGGACTAATTTCTTTTAGGATAGACTAGTTGGATCTCCTTGCAGTCCAAGGGACTCTCAAGAGTCTTCTCCAACACCACAGTTCAAAAGCACCAATTTTTCGGTGCTTAGCTTTCTTTATGGCCCAACTCTCACATCCATACATGGCCACTGGAAAAACCATAGCTTTAGACATTTGTCAGCAATGTAATGTCTCTGCTTTTTAATATGCTGTCTAGGTTGGTTATGACTTTTCTTCCAAGGAGCAAGTGTCTTTTAATTTCATGGCTGCAGTCACAATCTGCAGTGATTTTGGAGCCCAAGAAAATAAAGTCTCTCATTGTTTCCATTGTTTTCCCATCTATTTGCCATGAGGTGATGCGACCAGATGCCATGATGTTAGTTTTCTGAATGTTGAGTTTTAACCCAACTTTTTCACTCTCCTCTTTCACTTTCATCAAGAGGCTCTTTAGTTCCTCTTTGATTTCTGCCAAAAGGGTAGTGTCATCTGCATATCTGAGGTTATTGATACTTCTCCTGGCAATCTTGATTCCAGCTTATGCTTCATCCATCCCAGCATTTCGCATGACTGCATATAGGTTAAATAAGCTGGGTGACAATATGCAGCCTTGACATATTCCTTTCCCAATTTGGAACCTGTCTGTTGTTCCATGTCCAGTTCCAGCTGTTGCTTCTTGACCTGCATACAGATTTTTCAGGAGGCAGGTCAGGTGGTCTGGTATTCCCATCTCTTTCAGAATTTTCCACAGTTTATTGTGATCCACACAGTCAAAGGCTTTGGCATAGTCAATAAAGAAGTAGATGTTTTTATGGAACTCTCTTGCTTTTTTGATGATCCAGTGGATGTTGGCAATTTGATCTCTGGTTCCTCTGCCTTTTCTAAATAGAGCTTGAACATCTGGAAGTTCACAGTTCACGTACTGTTGAAGCCTGGTTTGGAGAATTTTGAGCATTACTTTGTTAGCATGTGAGATGAGTGTAATTGTATGGTAGTTTGAACATTTTTGGCATGCCTTTCTTTGAGATTGGAATGAAAACTGACCTTTTCCAGTCCTGTGGCCACTGCTTAGTTTTCCAAATTTGCTGACATATTGAGAGCAGCATTTTCACAGCATCATCTTTAGTATTTGAAATAGCTCAGCTGGAATTACATCTTCTTCACTAGCTTTATTCATAGTGATGTTTCCTAAGGCCCACTTGACTTCAGACTCCAGGATGTCTGGCTCTAGGTGAGTGATCACACCATCGTGGTTATCTGGGTAATTAAGGTCTTTTTTGTATAGTTCTTCTGTGTATTCTTGCCATCTCTTCTTAATATCTTCTGCTTCTGTTAGGTCCATACCATCTCTGTCCTTTATTGTATCCATCTTTGCATGAAATATTCCCTTTGTATCTCTAATTTCTTGAAGAGATCTCTCGTCTTTCCCATTCTATAATTTTACTCTATTTCTTTGCATTGATCACTGAGGAAGGCTTTCTTATGTCTTCTTGCTATTCTTTGGAACTCTGCATTCAGATAGGTATATTTTTCCTTTTCTCCTTTGTCTTTAGCTTCTCTTCTTTTCTCAGCTATTTGTAAAGCTTCCTCAGACAACCATTTTGCCTTTCCTTTTCTTGGGGAGGGTCTTGATCACTGTCTCCTGTACAGTGTCACAAACCTGTCCATAGTTCTTCCAGCACTCTATCAGATCTAATCCCTTAAGAATCCCAAGGTTAGTGAAATCTTAAAAACCAGGGCAGAAATAAATGCAAAAGAAACAAAAGTGACCATAGCAAAAATCAAGAAAGCCAAAAGCTGGTATTTTGAGAGGATAAATAAAATTGACCAAACATTAGCCAGACTCATCAAGAAACAAAAGGAGAAAAATCAAATCAATAAAATTAGAAACGAAAATGGAGAGATCACAAGAGATAACACAGAAATACAAAGGATCATAAGAGACTACTATCAGCAATTATATGCCAATAAAATGGACAACTTGGAAGAAATGGACAAATTCTTAGAAAAGTACAACTTTCCAAAACTGAACCAGGAAGAAATAGAAAATCTTAACAGACCCATCGCAAGCATGGAAATTGATACTGTAATCAGAAATCTTCCAGCAAACAAAAGCCCAGGTCCAGACAGCTGAATTCTACCAAAAATTTAGAGAAAAGCTAACACCTATCCTATTCAAACTCTTCCAGAAAATTGCAGAAAAAGGTAAACTTCCAAACTGATTCTATGAGGCCACCATCACCCTAATACCAAAACCTGACAAAGATGCCACAAAAAAAAAAAAAAAAAAAACTGTAAGCCAATATCACTGATGAACATAGATGCAAAAATCCTTAACAAAATTCTAGCAATCAGAATCCAACAACACATTTAAAAGATCATACATCTTGACCAAATGGGCTTTATGCCAGGATGAAAAGATTCTTCAACATCTGCAAATCAATCAATGTAATACACCACACTAACAATTGAAAAATAAAAGTCATATGATTATCTCAGTAGATGCAGAGAAACCCTTTGACAAAGTTCAACATCCATTTATGAAAAAAAAGCCTCCGGAAAGCAGGAATAGAAGGAACATACCTCAACATAATAAAAGCTATATATGACAAACCGAAAGCAAACATTATCGTCAATAGTGAAAAATTGAAAAGCATTTCCCCTAAAGTCAGGAACAAGACAAGTGTGCCCACTCTCACCACTACTATTCAACATAGTTTTGGAAGTTTTGGCCACAGCAATCAGAGCAGAAAAATAAATAAAATAAATCCAAATTGGAAAAGAAGAAGTAAAACTCTCACTGTTTGCAGATGACATGATCCTCTACATGGAAAACCCTAAAGACTCCACTCGAAAATTACTAGAGCTAATCAATGAATATAGTAAAGTTGCAGGATATAAAATCAACACACAGAAATCCCTTGCATTCCTATACACTAACAATGAGAAAACAGAGAAATTAAGGAAACAATTCCATTCACCATTGCAATGAAAAGAATAAAATACTTAGGAATATATCTACCTAAAGAAACAAAAGACCTATATATAGAAAACTATAAAACACTGGTGAAAGAAATCAAAGAGGACACTAATAGATGAGAAATATACCGTGTTCATGGATTGGAAGAATCAATATAGTGAAAATGAGTATACTACCCAAAGCAATCTATAGATTCAGTGCAATCCCTACCAAGCCACCAACGGTATTTTTCACAGAGCTAAAACAAATAATTTCACAATTTGTATGGAAATACAAAAAACCTCGAACAGCCAAAGCAGTCTTGAGAAAGAAGAATGGAACTGGAGGAATCAACCTGCCTGACTTCAGGCTCTACTACAAAGCCACAGTCATTAAGACAGTTTGGTACTGGCACAAAGACAGATATATAGATCAATGGAACAAAATAGAAAGCCCAGAGATAAATCCATGCACCTATAGACACCTTATCTTTGACAAAGGAGGCAAGAATATATAATGGAGAAAAGACAATCTCTTTAACAAGTGGTGCTGGGAAAACTGGTCAACCACTTGTAAAAGAATGAAACTAGAACATTTTCTAACACCATACACAAAAATAAACTCAAAATGGATTAAAGATCTAAATATAAGACCAGAAACTATAAAACTCCTAGAGGGGAACATAGGCAAAACACTCTCCGACATAAATCACAGCAGGATCCTCTATGACCCACCTCCCAGAATATTGGAAATAAAAGCAAAAATAAACAAATGAGACCTAACTAAGCTTAAAAGCTTCTGCACAACAAAGGAAACTATAAACAAGGTGAAAAGACAACCTTCAGAATGGGAGAAAATAATAGCAAATGAAGCAAATGACAAAGAATTAATCTTAAAAATATACAAGCAGCTCTTGCAGCTCAATTCCAGAAAAATAAATAACCCTATCAAAAAATGGGCCAAAGAACTAAACAGACATTTCTCCAAAGAAGACATATAGATGGCTAACAAACACATGGAAAGATGTGCAACATCACTCATTATCAGAGAAATGCAAATCAAAACCACAATGAGGTACCATTTCACTCCAGTCAGAATGGCTGCTATCCAAAAGTCTATAAGCAATAAGTGCTGGAGAGGGTGTGGAGAAAAGGGAACCCTCTTACACTGTTGGTGGGAATGCAAACTAGTACAGCCACTATGGAGAACAGTGTGGAGATTCCTTAAAAAACTGGAAATAGAACTGCCATATGACCCAGTAATCCCACTGCTGGACATAAACACCGAGGAGACCAGAATTGAAAGAGACACGTGTACCCCAATATTTATCGCAGTACTGTTTACAATAGCCAGGACGTGGAAGCAAGTTAGATGTCCATCAGCAGACGAATGGATAAGAAAGCTGTGGTACATATACACAATGGAGTATTACTCAACCATTAAAAAGAATATATTTGAATCAGTTCTAATGAGGTGGATGAAACTGGAGCCTATTATTCAGAGTGAAGTAAGTCAGAAAGAAAAAACACCAATACAGTATACTAACGCATATATAGGAGAAGGCAATGGCACCCCACTCCAGTACTTTTGCCTAGAAAATCCCATGGACGGAGGAGCCTGGTAGGCTGCAGTCCATGGGGTTGCTACAGTCGGACACGACTGAGCGACTTCACTTTCACTTTTCACTTTCATGCATTGGAGAAGGAAATGGCAACCCACTCCAGTGTTCTTGCCTGGAGAATCCCAGGGACGGGAAGTCTGGTGGGCTGCCGTCTATGGGGTCGCACAGAGTCGGACACGACTGAAGCAATGCAGCAGCAGCAACGCGTATATATGGAATTTAGAATGATGGTAATGATAACTCTGTATGCGAGACAGCAAAAGAGACACAGATGTATAGAACAGTCTTTTGGACTCTGTGGGAGAGGGCGAGGATGGGATGACTTGTGAGAATGGCATTGAAACATGTATATTATCATATGTGAAATGGATCACCAATCCAGGTTTGATGCATGATACAGAATACTCGGGGCTGGTGCACTGGGATGACCTCAAGGGACAGTATAGGGAGGGAGGTAGGAGGGGGGTTCAGGATGGGGAACATGAGTACACCCGTGGCAGATTCATGTCGATGTATGGCAAAACCAATACACTATTGTAATGTAATTAGCTTCCAATTAAAATAAATAAATTTATATTAAAAAAAGTAAAATAAATAAAACACAGAAAAAAAAATAAGATCTAATCCCTTGAATCTATTTGTCACTTCCTCTATATATAATCATAAGAGATTTGATTTGGGTCAAATCCTGTCCAGATTATGTATAATACCTAATATAACATAAATGCTATGTAAATGTTTGTAAATACAATGTAAAAGCCATGTAAATAGTTGTTGGTGTCTGGCAAATTCACTTGCCTTTTGGCACGTTCTAGAAAAAAATTTTTTTTCCAAATAGTTTTGATTCACAGATTGGTTGAATCCATGGAGGTGGAACCCATGAATATGGTGGGCCAACAGTATTCTCTTAATTTAATATCCCAAGGAGTTTCTTTCACATATTACACTGCTATGATAGTTGTAATCTTATTCTTGTGATTTAAAATAAGAATTTTATTCTTTCCTTTTATTGTCTTTCACATGAGTCATGCAGAAAAAGCATAAATTACAATATATTTTTTCTTGTCATCATCACTCAACTATTGTCTTTTTCTCTAGGAAGAAAGATGTAACAAACAGGAAAAGCTATTTAGAAGAGTTTCTCTCTTTTTGACATTTTCATAAGGAAATAATAGCAAGTTAGTTAAATTTCTCTCCCTCTAGATGTGACTAAATGTCCCTTATGCTTTCCAGTCCATTTTTTGGTAAAAAGAATATCAAAGAGGTAATCATATTTCCTGCTGTCTTATAAAGGCATCTAGCAATATATTTTTTGTGTGTTCTACCATGGGAAAATCACACAGGAATAAATTTTCATTGTGAGAGGAATAAATTTGGAACTTGTTGGAAGAATTTACCTTTCAAATGTTTGACATTACAGTACAATATAGACCCAAAGGCCCAAATGATATATTTCTGCTGGTAAGATAAATCAGTTATCTTTCATTCATATGGCCAAATCAATATTCCTATAGGTGAAAATGCATTTTATTTGCCAGTTAATGAGTTTCCTTTCCCTCAGTCTCATGTGAACTTGGATGATTTCCAAATATCCAATTAAATAACATCTTGCTTAGGATGTCATCTTGACTGATAACTTAAGAATGTCAGTCCCTTTGATGTGATGCATATTAAGGCAATTGGAGGGTCATAGCCCTTCAAGTTTAAATAGCCAAGAGTCAGAGGGCCGAGAGAAAAGCCTTGAAGAAGGGGCCATTTTAGGGCTTCTTAGAGCCTGGAAGCAGAAGCAGATTGGAGGAGATGTTCCTGCTTTGGTCTACTTGGGAGCCAGCAGCAACCAGAGGACAGGTCATGCACATGCAGTGACCTTCCTTCAACTTCGCCAACTAAGACACGTCATTCCTCTTCTCTGGTGGAAGCAAGTGAGGGAAAGAGGAACCAAGGGCTGACAGAAACTTTCCCCTTAACATTTAGGGTAAAATTAATTCTGAAATTTCCCATTAAATGACCCAATATAGGAACAGAGAAAGATTAAAAAAAAAAAAAAAGGAACAGAGAAAGAAAGAGAAGGGCTCCTCCTGTGGTCTGCAGCAGAGGATCTCAAACCTGACTGACCATCAGAATCACTGGGAGTTTTGAAAAATTATATTGATAAACACTGGGCTCTCAGAAGAATTAGATTCAGATGCTTCAGGATGGAGCCTGGGAACCTGTATTTCTGAAAATCTGGGCAGGAAGTTTTGATGATTAGCCAGATCTTGAACTATTGACTTAAACCCTGGGAGCTCTGTCTTCCTAAAGCTATTTCACAAGCTAGATATACATTTTTTTTCTGTTGTGAGGAATAGTCCAACATATATGAGTAAAACAATTCCAATATAAGAAATTAAAACCATGGAAAATGCTCACTGATTTAGATTATCTTTACATTTTTTGTCTTAAATTGCTTGGCAAACTGTAAATATTTGCAAATGTTTATAAATAATGTGAATGCATTATACTGATATTGTCCAATCCAGTAGAAAGAAACTTTAAATATTATGCAGAGGTCATTTTGTGTAACCAAGAGAAGGACTGAGGCTGTGAGATGTACATCATTGTTATAGCCAGGACAGCCATCCTGGGCTTGCTGCTGTCAGAGTTGGTGGCCCAGGAATGGTTTTGTGGTTTCCTTCTTCATCATGGCACTGAACCATGCTTTCAGCAACAGCTGTGAGAATTAGGGTAAGAATTAGACATTTCTATAATGGTTTTCCTTCTTTTCTTTTTTTTTTAGGGAAAAGTGGTGTTGTTCAGTGTCTGATTTAAGTTTAAATGGCATCAGATTGAGATATTTCTCTTTTGTTTTTACTGGGCTGAGAATAAGCCGTCAGGGAGAATGTATAACGTTGTGCTGCAGGAGGGGAGTGTAGTGCAGTGTTCAAGAGCCCAGATTCTAGAACTGGCTGCCCATTGGCTGGATTCAGTCCTGGCATCCTTAAAAAGTTTTATCCAAACTTTCCTTTGGCTTTTGGTACCAAGGAAAATTGGGATGCAGGAATTCCCTGCATGTAGGGAAGACCTTTAGTTCTTCCAGGCTGACTGGCACAGGGTACTGACAGTTGATTCTGTCTCACTGGGGTAGTAATGTAGGTGAAGCACAGGGCCTGGTATGTCGTAAGTGCGTAATTGACACCAGTTAATTTCAGTGGTGCCTGGATAAATTCTCCTGATAGCTGTTAGCCCTTTTTCATCTTGAACCTGGAAGAGTGCAAAGAAGATAGACTGCACTGTAGAGGTGGCACCATGAGGAAGAGAGTTAGTTATCCCCATAGGTTTCTCTCTCTGAATCCATTACCTGGTGATCCATCCCCACTTACATTAGATGTAGGGCAGCTCTTACTCTGGCTGGGGAAAGGGCATTAAACCACATAAGATACACCTATGTCTTTGTTTTGACAAGATCCTTTACCCCTACATCTAATAGCTGTTCCTCAATATCTCCCTGTAAGTTCATGTTTATTCTATTTAGTGTCTTTATAACTATCATCCAGGGAAAGAGGGCTGTTTAGTCTGCTGAGCTGTGAGCCCCAGACATTTCCCAGGGACAGAACATTTTGATTGAATTATATTTTATGAAATATAAATTTCAACACCAAAATACTACAGTCCTTAGTGAGTGAGTGAGTGATGAGTGCAAGTGTTTGTATTTTTAGGTTTAGTGTTTAGGTGTTACTCAGAAATAATACCTCCCACTGTTACCCCCAAGCATTCCGGAAACGACCTTAACTAAAGAAAGTAAAACTGAAGTAGGCCTGAAATAAGCAGCCACTTCTCCCTGAAGACTGACAGAATGTTATGCTAGCTCTGAACACTAGGTGGCAGACGTGCTCTAGTTAAGACGACGATTGAGTTTGGAAAGCTGCTTTGTCCTGCCAGGGACAGTGCTCTTTCTTAATTAAACAGTCACCTCCTCACACACAAAGGCCACACAGGATGTTCCCATCGAAATAGACATCACTTTTGCAATCCGCGGGGACCATATTTTTACATTATTGATGGCTTGGCTGAGGATGCTTTTTTGAGGCCTTTCAATTCATTTCAGTAATGGAACGGAGTCACGCAGGCCTCAACCTCTCATTCATCAATGGTGAGCATTAGGAAAAAACGAAATCTGATTTAAGGCCTGGATGTCATGCTTGGTACTAAAAATCAATGCCTAAAAATTTTGGGGCCTTAGAAGAGGCTAACAGAACAGACAGTAGGATGTAATTTTCTCTCATGATTGTGGAGAAAGAGAAGTTTCACTGAATATCATAGAACTTGAGAAACAGGTTGACCCTCATTGGTCACCTGATTAGAATCTCCACAGAGAGGGAGTCAACCTTGATTGTGGCTGAAATTTACCCAGTTGCTTTCAAGAAGTACGGATGCCTGGATGCTAAAGACAGTATCCCTAGAGTCAGAAACAGCCACAAGCATCTTCCGTTTGAGAATGGGTGAATCTGGAGTGAAATTTCCACCCTAGAGTAACACTTGTAATCTCTTAAGCATAAAGTAAACACATTCTCAGGATCAACTTCACAAGCTAACGGACCACAGTGGTGGTTTCAGGAGCACAGAAAGAACCCTGAAGTCCCAAGTTCGTTCTACCCTTCAGCCTGCAGGAGGTTTGAGTCTTCTCTCATCATTAACCTTTAGCTTAATAGTTTTGAGTTGTTTATCGTGTAATTAAAAGCAATCCTGGTAGCTCAGTGATAAAGAACCCACCTGCCAAAGCAGAAGACAGGGTTTGATCCCTGATCCGGGAAGATCCCACATGCTGTGGAGCAACTAAGCCTGTGCTCTAGAGCCTGGGAGGTAAAACTACTGAGTCCACATGCCACAACTACTGAATCTGGTATGCCCTACATCCTGTGCCCCTCAACAGGAGACGCCACTGCAATGGGAAGTCCACGCACCGATGCTAGAGAGTACCCCCCTCTCACTGCAACTACAGAAAAGCTTGCACGGCAATGAAAACCGAGCACAGTCAAAAAAAAAAAAAAATCAATAAATAAAAATTTTTTAAATCTTGAAGAAAAGCAGTCAGTAAAGCACTGGACATTAATCACTAGGTTGCTCAGAAATGAGGAAGTTTTAGGATTTCGGTGTCCTCTTGGTAAGGGCAGGCTTGGCTATGGGGACATACAGAAATTCACTGGACACCCGAGCAAAACAAGGCAGGAGAAGAATTCTGGTAAGAAGGTCTGGAGGTTCCCTAAAGCAGACTTTGTACGTTTTCTAATTTTGCAGTGCACTGTCCCAGCACAGTTCTTAGTATGGAGGAGTCCACTGTATGGTATACTTCTTCCTTGGGAAGGAATGAATAAGCTAAATCCAGTGGTATTTAAAGCATGTTCTAACATGCATGCATGATTTGCATATATTGGAGAATCCTTGTATCCTTGGGATAAACCCCACTTGATTATGGTGTATGATTCTTTTAATGTTTGTTGGATTCTGTTTGCTAGAATTTTGTTGAGGATTTTTGCACCCTGTTCACAGTGGTATTGACCTGTAATTTTCTCTTTTTGTGTGTGATATCTTTGTCTGGAGAGATAAACCATGTTCTTGGATTGGAAGAGTTGATATTGTCAAAATGATTATACTACCCAAAGCAATCTATGGATTCAATGCAATCCCTATCAAATTACCAAGGGTATTTCACACAGAACTAGAACAAAAAATTTCATAATTTGTATGGAAATAGAGAAGACCCCAAATGGCCAAAGCAATTGTGAGAAAGAAAAACAGAGCTGGAAGAATCAACCTCCCTGACTTCAAATTATACTACAAAGCTACAGTCATCAAGACAGTGTAGTATTGGTACAATAACAGAAATATAGACCAATAAAAGCCCAGATAAACCCATACACCTATGGGTACCTTATCTTTGATAAGGGAGGCAAGAATATATAATAGAGAAAAGACAGCCTCTCCAATAAGTGGTGTTGAGAAAACTGGACAGCCACGTGCAAAAGAATGAAATTAGAACACTTACTAACACCATACACTAAAATAAACTCAAAATGGATTAAAGACTTAAATCTAAGGGCAGAAACTGTAATGCTCTTAGAGGAAGATGTAGGCAGTAAACTCTTTGACATAAATTGTAGCAAGATTCTCTCTGATCCACCCCTCAGATTAATGGAAATTAAAAATAAACAAATGGGACCTAATAAAACTTAAAAGCTTTTGCATAACAAAGGAAACTATAAACAAAATGAAAAGACAGCCCTCAGAATGGGAGAAAATAATTGCAATTGAAGAAACTGACAAAAGGTTAATCTCCAAAATATACAAGCAGCTCATATAGCTCAATATCAGAAAAACAAACAATCCAATAAAAAATAATGGGCAGAAGACCTAAACAGACATTTCTCCAAAGAAGACCTACAGATGGCCGATAAACACATGGAAAGATGTTCAACATCACTCATTATTAGAGAAATGCAAATTGAAACTATAATGAAATATCACCTCACACCTATCAGAATGGCCATCATCAAAAATCTACAAACAACAAACGCTGGAGAGGATATGAAGAAAAGGGAACCCTCCTGCACCATTGGTGGGAATGCAAACTGATACAGCCATTATAGAAAACAATATGGAAATTCCTTTGAAAACTAGGAATACATCTACCATCAGTTCAGTTCAGTAACTCAGTCGTGTCCGACTCTGTGGCCCCATGAACTGCAGCACTCCAGGCCTCCATCATCTACCATATGACCCAGCAATCCCATTACTGAGCATATACTCTGAGAAAACCACAGTTCTAAAAGACAAATGTACCCCAGTGCTCACTGCAGCAGTCAGTATTTACAATAGCCAGGACATGGAAGCAACCTAGATGTCCATTGACAGATGAATGGGTAAAGAAGTTGTGATACATTTATACAACGGAATATTATTCAGCCATTTAAAAACGAACAAATTTGAGTCAGTTGTAGTGAGGTAGATGAATCTAGAGCTCTTATGCAGAGTGAAGTGAGTCAGACAGAGAAAAACAAGCATATATTAATGTATATATACGGAATCTAGAAAAATGGCACAAATGAACCTAGTAAATAAAGCACTTGTGGACACAGAGGTGGGATGTGAGGGTGGGACGAATTGAGAAAGAAACCTTACATATATACTACCATGTGTAAGATGGATACCCAGTGGGAAGTTGCTAAAAAATACAAGGAGTCCAGCCTGGTGCTCTGTGATAATCTAGAGGGGTAGGAGGGGAGGGAGGCTCAGGAGGGAAGGAATATATATATAATATATATATATATATATAAATATAATTATAGCTGATTCATGTTGTTGTATTGCAGAAACCAACACAAAATTGTAAAGCAATTTTCCACCAATTAAAAGACAAAAAATTTTTTTAAAAGGTTAGTTTTATGTTATATGAATTTCACCTAAATAAAACAGACACACAGACACACACTTGATAACTGCAAAAGGCAACATTTCCCACTTGGGGGAAACTTTCTGTTTATCAATTCTAAATTAGCCATCTACCACATGTCTTTTTTATCACTAGAGTTTTCCTCTGTATTGGTTCTTATTATACTCAGGGAAGGCAAGCATAGAATATTCAGGATATAGAATGAACTGTGTGCAGTGACATTTGGTGGTCTCTGGGTGCCCATGTGGTTAATCAGTCTCAGAAATCTT
This sequence comes from Bos indicus x Bos taurus, assembly GCF_003369695.1. Taxonomy (NCBI): domain Eukaryota; kingdom Metazoa; phylum Chordata; class Mammalia; order Artiodactyla; family Bovidae; genus Bos; species Bos indicus x Bos taurus. Next base: position 50,457,286 of record NC_040101.1, on the reverse strand, counting down.
TGGAAATCGATTTGTGTAGCCTTCCAATATGAATCATGATGCTATCCCAGTTCCCAATTGATGGGCAGGTTGTAGCCACTTTGTAAGAATCAGGATTAATCAGAGAGGCCTGCAGCCAGGGCAGTCTGCACTAGCACTTAGAGCAGCCCAAGCCTCCGAGTTTTACCTATGGCACCCAGGCAGCCCTTAGGGTTGGAGAGATGAGCCCTAGTCCTCTTGTATCATAGATTCTAAAGTTCTGTGAACCCAGAAAGAAATATACATTTTTCAAACTGCTTATATATATATTTTTTACAACAGGGGGTTTTGGAGATAGCAATTCTTTCTCGAGGGAAAAACATCTCATAAATATTCCTTTGGAATTTAGTTAAGTATTTATAACTTTAGCTCAGAGGTGGAATTGTTGGCAACTGTAAATATTTTTGACATTATGCCTTAATGCTTCTCCTCTTCAAAGTCACAGAAAGCATGGTCCAGGGCTTTCCATTTGTTGGAAAGAGTAGTATACAGAGCTCACAGGAGTGCAATGGGATAGAATGAAAAACTGGCTTCTCAATCTACCAGGATGAATGCTATTTAAAATGAGAGCATCCAGAGTGATTGGATCCAACCAGATGCCTGAAGGATCCTCCTTTTAAAGAAATAACATAAAAATGATTTACTTTGTTTATGAAGAAAGCAAATTTCTCTCCTTTTTTTTTTTTTTTTTTTGATTTTCAATGACAAATCTGTTATAAATAAATTAGATAATATGGGTACTATCTATTTTCCCATGATTGATTGGATAAAAAGAGCTTTTGTTTGGTTTAGTCCTTCACAGTCAGACTCCTTTGCTTAATGAAAGGTGCTTTCCATGATGAACTGACTGAAATAACTCAAGTGGCAGAAAAGGTTGAGCTATTTGCATAGATCCTCTGTGGTTTTGCCTGATAAATATGAACTGCTTTATCTAGGTTTCCAGTAAATAATTTGCCTACATTGTAATGAAAATGATAATGGAATATCCCAAATGCTATGCCAATGCCCTGTTCATCATGAATTGTCCATGTAATTGCTACAGTTTTTTTTTTTTTTTGCATTGTGTGAACTATAGGGATCAGGCCAAAAAACAGAAATTTGCTAATGTAATTTGACTGGGAAGTAGGAAACCTGATGATAAATAGTGAAAAGATCTCTCCCCTTTAAATAACTCATAAATCATAGAGCACATTTAAGCCTGAGAATTAATTTGATCTTAGTTTTGAAGTGAGACATAAATTTTCACATGTTTTGAATTATTTTGCTAATTTCATATAGTTGCGAGTTGATGTAATCTATGCCAAAATCATCCTACAGATGTGTTCTGTTTAACCTTCATGGTGTTCCCCTCCACCCCAAATTTCCATTTATCATCATCTTGTTTTTCTTATAGTCGAATAAAAAGGAAAATACAATTAGTCGTAAGAATATTTTCCCATTAAAAGTACAGAATGAAGTAAGTCAGAAAGAAAAACACCAATACAGTATATTAACACATATAATATGGAATTTAGAAAGGTGGTAATGATGACCCTATATGCGAGACAGCCAAATAGACAGATATAAAGAACAGACTTGGACTCTGTGGGAGAAGGCAAGGGGGGGATGATTTGAGAGAACAGTACTGAAACATATATATTACCAGATGTAAAGTAGATGACTGGTCCAAGTTCAATGCATGAAACAGGGCACTCAAAGCCAGTGCACTGGGACAACCCAGAGGGAGGGGATAGGGAGGGAGGTGCGAGGGGGGTTCAGAATGGGGGACACATGTGCACCCATGGTTGATTCATGTAAATGTATGGCAAAAACCACCACAATATTATAAAGTAATTAACCTCCAATTAAAATAAATACATTAATTTTTAAAAATTAAAAAAAAAGAAGGATAAACATAAAGTTCCAAAACTCCTCCTCTGACAATTTATGATTCCATATAAAGAAACAAAACGGAACAAAAAAAGTAGAAGTAAAATCCAGACCTAGAAGGTCATGGCTTTTCTAGAAGAATCAAAGAATGTGTGTGTGTGTGTGTGCATGTGTCCGTGTGTATGTATGTGTAACTGGAGGGTACTCTATATGCAAAGAGGGTCTTTGTCAAAAGAGTAAACTTAAACCACCATTACATAACAAACCTTGTCTGTTTCTTTTCTTAGCATTTTCTATCTGAACCCTATATGTCATTTTGGTTTGAGAACACTATTTTAAATAAGAATGGAATTTTCTCTTGATGCTTTGTACTTTTTTTCCTCCTGTTTTTTTCTACTTTTCTGTCTCTTTAGTAAAAAGTGATCATGTCTTTAGTAAAAAGTGAACAATGTCTCTATTATTATTTTTTCTCACTTCTGCCTATTCTGTATCTAGTTGTTCAAGGTTCTGAAACATTGCTTGAACATTGGTCTTAATTTTGGCTGAATATTGGAGTCCTCTGGAGAGCTTGAAAAAACAAACAAACAAATAAACAAACCACCCCACCAACCTCATATATAGATCTCATCTCTACAGATTCTGGTTTAATTCATCTTTCACTAGGGAGAACAAGATGGTGGAGGAGTTGGTGGACATGGAGTACATCTTTCTCCATGGATACATCAGGAATACACCTTCAGACACAGAAGTGCATGCAGAACACCAGCTGAGAGTGGACAAGAATACCTGACCAGTGGAAAAGAATATAGAGACCTACACAAAACTCAGTAGGATGAAGGAACTAGGAGGAAAAACAGAAATGTTAGTAGGGCTGGACCTGCCCTGAGCAGGTGGGGAAACTGAAGCAGGGGTCCAGTCACCACATCGGGGCAATTGTCTGAGTCAGAGGAGAAACATTTAAGGCTGAGAGTGAAACAGCTGATCTGTGGCAGCCTAAATGGAATGAGAATCAGACAGTCCTTGCCACAGCCATACAAACCCTGGACAGGGTCATAGATCCCCTGGAAGGTACAGTGCCTGGGAGCTGGAGTTTAGGGATTGTGGAGCAATCCCAGGGTAAGGGCTGCTGTTGACTGCAGAGAAATGGATCGAGGGAATGTAAGGGAGGAGATTGTGGTGGGAAATACCTGTGGAGGAGGAAAGCCAGGCAGCCATGGAAGCAAGGTGATACTTCTGAGTCACATGTAGTGGGTGGAGCCATCACCATAGCCTCTCTCCCCCCACCAAGCCAGCATTGGCAGCTAAACAATAGAGAGGCTGGCCCATCAAATGCCTGATGCACTGAACAACAGAGAAGGATTCAGACAAGGGGACCCCTCTATGTGCCTGAATGGGCGGAGCTATGGAGAAAGACTGGCCAAAGAGGCCTTCTGATTGCCAGCTACAAGAGGCTTGAAAAAAGACTCTGATAGGGCCATAACTCTTGCGGTGGAGGCAGTCCGTGTCCCTGCACACTTGGTGCTGCTAGGGTCCCCACAAGCCAAGCAGCTGTGCCACCTTCATACTCTCACTGGGGTAGAGCTGCCATAAGCAAAAAATGTCTTGCATCTATGTGCACAGGGTTGCTTTGGTAGTGTCCAAGTTTTTGCAGCCCTGTAGACTGTGGCCTTCCAGGCTTCTCTGTCAGGGAGAGGGGTTCTCCGGGAAAGAATACTGAAGCATATTGGCCAATATTGGTTTCCATACCCTTCTAGAGCACTATATTTCCTGCTGCCCTAGCTGCCAACTCCCCTGAGTACCTGGTGTTGCCAGAACCCCTGCAACCTAAGCAGCTGCACCACCTGCAAACTGGCCCTCACAGGGGCAAACCCAAGTCCTCCAGGGAAGCCTCAGAAGCAAACCCCAGTTGATGACCCACATCCAGAGGTGGAAATAAAACCAGAATAAAAACCCAGGGGTCAGTGTGACTAATGAAGAAGACTCAAACCCTCCCACCAGCTGTACAAGCTGCAGATTGAACCACAGAATAAACTAGGCAGACTCTGTGTCCATGGAATATGTAAAAGGTCATTGAGAGCTCCCACAAAAGAAAATGCACTAGTGCTGATAGCTGTGGACGTTGCAGGCAAGAACACAGAGTAGGACCAGATTAGAACCTGAGCTGCCCCCACAACAGGTCCAGAGATCAGCAGTGTTTGAGGGCATCATAGGGAGGTGAGGTGGACTAGGACTCCCAGCAAGGGAAAGGACTCTGACAGCAGTGACTCAGGAAAAACATTTATTATTCTTATGTTTTGACTTGTTCTGTAGATTCTTTCTTTTCTTTTTTTTCCTTTCCCCCCATCTATGTTGTATTTGTCAATTTTATTGGCACTATGAAACCTGAGTAAGCTTTTGAGCTTTTTTCCCCTCGGTCACATTTTTTATTGTTGTTATAAACCTCTGCCTCTGTGTTGGGCTTTTGCAGTTCTTGGTGTTTTCCTTTTTTCTTTCTTCTTCCGTTCTTTTTTTTCCCCCCTCTACTTTATAATTTTAACTTTAATTTTTAAAACCTATTATATTTTTTCTACATTTGTTCCTTTGTTTGCCTTTCCTACTGTTCTTTTCCCCTTGTAGTTAATCTTTAATGTGTATAAATCTTCTTCATCTACCTCTATTTAACTTTGCATAACTATTCTTTCTTCCTTTTCTTTCTTTCCTTTCCTCTCAGCATTTGTTAGCTTTGTTTTCATTGCTTTATTTCCCTCTTGGCACCTTGCTTTAGTTTTGCTTTCCACTTTGTGCTTTAGTTAGTTTTGTTCTTAACTGGTAAGTATAATTTTTGATTTCCTTTGTTCTCTGGGTATTTTATTTTTGTTGGACTGTTTTTATTTTGCTCATGGATGTATATGTATATATTCCATTATTTTAATTATTATTTGCCTGATTTTGTAACTGCCATTTTTCTGGGGTTCATCTTTGGTTTCTTGTTTTTGAATATTTGTTTTAATCTCACTTAATGCCATAACAACAAGTGTTATCTTATTCCTGACCAGAGATCAAGCCCTGAGCCTTTGGAAAGGGAGCACTGACCCCAGACCCTAGACTACCAGAGAACTAACCCTAAGGAGTATCAAATAGTGAGAACTCACACAAAGGGAACCACTTGAATATAAGACTCAGCATCACCCAACCACCAGTAGCACCCTGTGCAGGATTCCTCATCTAAACAACAAACAAAACAAATATACAAACTCAATCATCAGCATACAAGATTACCACCTCACTCAGCCCTGCCCATCAGAGGAAAAGCAAACAAACAAAAACTCAGCACAAATCTCACCCTATACAAAGTTTACCCAAACCATTGGACCAAACTTAGGAGGGCAGAAACCAAAACGAAGAAAGAATTCAACCTTGAAGCCTGGGAAAAGGAGACCTCAAACACAATAAGTTAAAAAAAAAAATAATGAAAAAGCAGATAAATACTACACAAATGAAGGAATAAACTAGAAACACAGAAGTCCAAAGAAATGAAGAGGTAATAGGCAAACTCCCTGAAAAAGAATTCAGAATAATGATAGTAAAGATGATCAAAACCCTTGAAAACAAAATGGAGAAAATGCAAGACTCAATTAACAAAGACCTAGAAGAATTAAAGAATAAACATACAGAGACAAGCTACACAATTACTGAAATTAAAAATACTCTAGAAAGAATCAGTAGCACAATATCTGAAGCAGAAGAACAAATCAGTGAGCTGGAAGATAAAATGGTGCAAATAACTTCTGAAAAGCAGAATAAAGTAAAAAGAATGAAAAGAACTGAGGATAGTGTCTCAGAGACCTCTGGGGCCATATCAAACACACCATTTGAATTATAGGGGTCCCAGAAAAAGAAGAGAAAAAGAAAGGGATTTGAAGAGATTATAGTTGAAAATTTCCCCAACATGGAAAAGGAAATAGTCAATCAAGCCCAAGAGGCACAAAGAGTCCCATACAGGATAAACCCAAGGAGAAACACACCTGGACACATACTAATCAAACTAACAAAGACTAAACACAAAGAAAGAATATTAAAAGCAGCAAGGGAGAAACAACAAGTAACACACAAGACAAACCCCATGTGCTTAACAGCTGATCTTTCAGCAGAAACTCTGCAGGCCAGAAGAGAATGGCAGGATATATTTAGTACTGAGCAAGGATCTCATTCAAAATTTTTGGAGAAATAATAAGCTTTTCAGACAAGCAAAAGTTAAGAGAATTCAGTACCACCAAACCAGCTTTACAACAAATGTTAAAGGAACATATATAGTCAAGAAATACAAGAGAAGAAAAAGGATCTACAGAATCAACCCCAAACAATTAAGAAAATGACAATAGGAACATATATTTAAATGCAAATGGATTAAATGCTCCAACCAAAAGACACAGACTGGCTGAATGGATACAAAAGCAAGACCTATATATGCTGTCTACAAGAAATCCAGGTCAGACCTCAAGACACATAATGACTGAAAGTGAGAGGATGGAAAAATATATTGCATGCAAATGGGAAGCAAAAGAAAGCTGGAGTAGCAATCCTCGTGTCAGACAAAATAGAGCATAAAATAAAGATTACAAGAGATAAGGAAGGACACTACATAATGATTAAGGGATCAGTCCAAGAGGAAGATATCAGATCAGATCAGATCAGTCGCTCAGTTGTGTCCAACTCTTTGCGACCCCATGAATTGCAGCACGCCAGGCCTCCCTGTCCATCACCAACTCCCAGAGTTCACTGAGACTCACGTCCATTGAGTCAGTGATGCCATCCAGCCATCTCATCCTCTGTCGTCCCCTTCTCCTCTTGCCCCCAATCCCTCCCAGCATCAGAGTCTTTTCCAGTGAGTCAACTCTTTGCATGAGGTGGCCAAAGTACTGGAGTTTCAGCTTTAGCATCATTATAACAATTGTAAATATCTATGCACCCAACATAGGAGCACTTCAATACATAAGACAAACACTAACAGACATAAAAGGAGAAATTGACAGTAACAGAACAATAGTAGACTTTAACACTCCACTCACATCAATGGACAGATCACCAAAACAGAAAATTAATAAGGAAACACAAGTCTTAAATGATACATTAGATGAGATGGATCTCATTGATATCTTCAGGACATTCCATCCAAATGCAGAACAATGGGCCTTCTTCTCAAGTGCACATGGAACGTTCTCCAGATAGACCACAGCTTGGGTCACAAATCCAACCTCAGTAAATATAAGAAAATTGAAATTGTATCAAGCATCTTCAACCACAATGCTATGAGACTAGATATCAATTACAAGAAAAAACTGTAGGAAACACAAACACATGGAGATTAAACAACACATTTCTAAATAAGCAACAGGTTACTGAAGAAATCAAAAAGGGAAATAAAAAAATTTCTACAAACAAATGACAATGATTACAGGAAAACTCAAAACCTATGGGATGCAGCAAAAGCAGTTATAAAAGGGAAGTTTATAACAATAAAATCCTACCTCAAGAAACAAGAAAAAGATTGAATAGACAACCTAACTTTACACCTAAAGCAACTGGGGAAAGAAGAAGAAAAAAACCCCAAAATTAGTAGAAGTAAAGAAATCATAAATATCTGACTACAAATAAATGAAAAAGACATAAAATAAACAATAGTAAAGATTAATAAAACTAAAAGCTGGTTCTTTAGGAAGATAAACAAAATTGACAAGCGTTTAGCCAGACTCATCAAGGAAAAAAAAAAGAGAAGAATCAAATGAACAAAATTAGAAATGAAAAAGGAGAGGTTACAACAGACAATGCAGAAAAACAAAGGAATATGAGACTATTATGAACAACTACATGGCAATAAAATGGATAACCTGGAAGAAATGGACAGATTCTTAGAAAAGCTTGCTCTTCCAAAACTGAAATAGGAAGAAATAGAAATTATGAACAACCCAATTACAAGTACTGAAATTGAAGCTGTGATCAAAAATCTCCCAAAAAAGAAAAGCCCAGGACCAGATGGCTTCACAGGAGAATTCTATCAAACATTTAGAGAAGAGCTAATGGCTATCCTTCTAAAACTCTTTCAAAAAATTGCAGAGGAAGGAGGACTTCCAAACTCATTCTACGAGGCCACCATCACTGATACCAAAACCAGATAAAGACAATACAAAAAAATAAAACTATAGGCCACTATCACTGATGAACATAGATGCAAAAACCGTCAACAAAATTTTAGCAAACAGAATTCAGCAACACATCAAAAAGCTCATACACAATGATCAAGTTGGGTTTATTCCAGGAATGCAAGGATTTTTCAATATACTCAAATCAATCAATGTGGAATACCATATTAACAAACTGAAAGACAAAAACCATATGATCATCTCAATAGATACAGAAAAAGCCTTTGACAAAATTCAGCACTCATTTATGATTAAAACTCTTCAAAAAATGGGCATAGAAGGAAACTACCTCAACATAGTAAAGGCCATATATGACAAGCCTACAGCAAACATTATTCTCAATGGTGAAAAACTGAAAGCACACCCACTAAGATCAGGAACAAGACATGGGTGTCCACTTTCACCACTATTATTCAACATAGTTCTGGAAGTCCTATCTAAAGCAATCAGAGAAGAAAAATAAATAAAATGAATCCAGATTAGAAAAGAAGAAGTAAAGCTCTCACTGTTTGCAGATGACATGATACTGTACATAGAAAACCATAAAGACAGTATCAGAAAATTACTAGAGCTAATCAGTGAATTAAGCAAAGTTGCAGGATACAAAATCTATACACAGAAATCATTTGCATTTCTATATAATAACAATGAAAAATCAGAAAGGGAAATTAAAGAATCAATCCCATTCACCATTGGAACAAAAAGAATTAAATATCTAGGAATAAACTTACCTAAGGAGATAAAAGAACTGTACCCAGAAAATTATAAGACACTAATGAAAGAAATCAAAGATGCCATAAACAGATGGAGAGAGATTCCATGTTCCTGGGTAGGAAGAATCAATATTGTGAAAATGACTATACTACCAAATGCAATCTAGAGATTCAATGCGATTCCTATCAAATTACCAATGGCATTTTTCACAGAACTAGAACAAAAAACTTCACAATTCATGTGGAAACACAAAAGACTCCGAATAGCCAAAGCAGTATTGAGAAAGAAGAATGGAGCTGGAGGAATCAACCTTCCTGACTTCAGATTATACTACAAAGCTACAGTCATCAAGACAGTATGGTACTGGCACAAAATAGAAATATAGACCAGTGGAACAAGATAAAAAGCCCAGAAGTAAACCCATGCACTGATGGGTACTTTATTTTTGACAAAAGAGGCAAGAAAATACAATGGGGCAAAGATAGCCTCTTCAATAAATGGTGCTGGGAATACTGGACAGCTACATGTAAAAGAATGAAATTAGGACACTTCTTAACATCATGCACAAAGATAAATTCAAAATGGATTAAAGGCCTAAATGTAAGACCAGAAACTATAAAATTATTAGAGGAAAACATAGGCAGAACACCTGAGAACATAAATCAAAGCAAGATCCTCTGGTACCCACCTAGAGTAATGGAAATTTTAAAAAAGTAAACAAGTGGGACCTGATTAAACTTAAAAGCTTTTGCACAGCAAAGGAAACCATAAACAAGGTGAAAAGACAACCCTCAGAATGGGAAAAAATAATAGCAAATGAAACAACTGACAAATGATTAATTTCCAAAATATATAAGCAGCTCATGCAACTCCATACTAGAAAAACAAAGAGCCCAATCAAAAAGTGGGAAAAAGACCTAAACAGACATTTCTCGAAAGAAGACATTCAGATGGCTAACAAACACATGAAAAGAAGCTCAGTATTGCTCATTATTAGAGAAATGCAAATCAAAACCACAAAGAGATATCACCTCACACTGGTCATCATCAAAAAGTCTACAAACAATAAATGCTGGAGAGGGTGTGGAGAAAAGGGAACACTCTTGCACTGTTGGTGGGAATGTAAATTGGTACAGCCACTATGGAAGATGGTATGGAGATTCCTTTAAAAACTAGGAATAAAACCACCATATGACCCAGAAATCCCACTCCTAGGCATATACCCTGAGGAAACCAAAATTGAATAAGACACATGTTCATTGTTCATTACAGCACTATTTACAATAGTTTGAACATGGAAGCAACCTAGATGTTCATCGACAGATGAATGGATAAAGAAGTAATGATACATATACACAATTGAATATTGCTCAGCCATAAAAAGGAACGCATTTGAGTCAGTTCTAATGAGGTGGATGAACCTGGAACCTATTATACAGAGTGAAGTGAGTCAGAAAGAGAAAGGTAAATATCATATTCTAACGCACATATATGGAATCTAGAAAAATGGTACTGAAGAATTTACAGGGAAGCAATGGAGAAACAGATATAGAGAATAGACTTATAGATATGGGGAGAGGGGAGGAGAGGGTGAGATATATGGAAAGAGTAACATGGAAACTTACATTATTATATGTGAGATAGAGAGCCAATGGGAATTTTCTGTATGTCTCAGGAAACTCAAACAGGGGCTCTGTATCAACCTAGAGGGGTGGGATGGGGAGGGAGGTGGGATGGAGTTTCAAAAGGGAAGGGATATATGTATACCTATAGCTGATTCATGTTGAGGTTTGACAGAAAACAACAAAATTCTGTAAAGCAATTATCCTTCAATTAAAAAATAAATTAAAAAGAAAAAAAAATCTCACCATGCGTAACATGTGAACCAAGTTGAGAGCATATTTCTATGACCGTGTTGTTTCAGTCTGATACTGCTGCTTCTCCCTCTGTGCATAATTTGATATTTTTGTTTAAATTTTTTCTTTTATGGTGAAGATAATTCGTGATTTTTTTCATAGTTCTAGGGAAAAACAGAACTTTATTTTTGTTTCGTGACACATAAATAGAAGTTTTGGCTGACCTATTACATTTCTGTCAGATACAAGAATTTCATCCTCTGGAAATGTTTTTATGACACTTTAAAAAATCACTCCTGGGCCTCCTTGGTGACTCAGTGGTAGGAATCTGCCTGCCAGTGCAGGAGACATGGGTTCAATCCCTGATCCGGGAAGATCTCACATGTTTGGAGCAGCTAAGCCTGTGTGCCACAGCTATTGAGCCAGCACTCTATAGCCTGGGATTTGCAACTACTGAGCTTACATGCTGCAACTACTGAAGTCTGAGCACCCTAGAGCCTGTGTTCCACACCAAGAGAAGCCATTGCAATAAGAAGCCCATGCACCACAACTGTAGCATAACCCTTGCCCACTGCAACTAAAGAAAAGCCTGTGCAGCAATGAAGACCCAGCACATCCGGAAATAAATACATATATAAAATAAAAAAATATTAAAAAATCAATCCTGATATTTCATGGAACAATATCATAATTATGTAGAGACTAATTTCCAGCTCATGTGTTGCTGAAGATGTGAGGGAAAAGGATAAGGGAAAAAGCACAATTGTTATTGGAGAGAAATGTGGTCTCTGCAATTTGTGAGAAATATCATGCAATAAGAGGGTTGTATATGACCCAAAACCCCAAAACACCAATAAATACCATTGCTGTTTAATCATTCAAAGTCCCCAAAGGGACTTTATGAACAGAATAAAATGGCGGGACCAAGGAGCATTCTTTATTATGCTCTGGTTATGACCCTTAAACTTGTTGTAGAACTGTAACAGTCTGTACTGAGTCAAAAAGAAAACTTTTTTTCCTTCTCAGGGTGGTTCTGAGTTTTGGAACCAAAACAAGTTATATAGCCTCTTTTGCTAGCTGCCCATTGGAGTGATCTGAGATTTAAAAAACACTGTTTTTCTTTGTTTTTTTTTTTTTGGTTCTTCTCTTTTCTGCCACCAAAGATACTGGCTGATTTGGTATAATATGTGGCTTGGCCAACAGAACTTTAAAAAAAATCAAGGTGGATTCTAATGTGTAGTCAAGGATAATAACCACTAATCTATTCTGCTTCTTTCCCATTAAGTGCACCCCTCAGGTCTTTCTGCTCCAATGGCAGGGGCCAGAGTGCCCAGCAATGAATAAAAGAATAAGAAGCTCTAGAAGCCCTCAGGAAGGAGTCATCAGCAGACACATCTTTCCTCACTAGGTGGGATGATGTAGGTCTCAAAAGGGAGAAGGGGGCCAAAAGGAAACAGAGATGGATGTATTTTCCTCCAGGACAGAGCAGGCCCTGGGTCCTGTTTCTGTTTTCCTTCTCCAGCTTCAAGGAATCAAGAGAATACAAGGAAAGAACATACATGTATGCTCATGATCATACATGTATGCTCATGCCCTTGAACAACTCACGTTTAAGGACAGAGGTCAATCCAGAGACAAACTTTTCTTCCTTAGGAGTAGAATGAGATGTGAAAGTCAGGAAATATTAGTGTCCTGACCTCACTGAGATCACTGGCTCAGTCTCTGAGTCTGTGTCTGTGACCATGAAATGGGCAGCTTGGTTTTTCAAGGCTTTTGTGATGTTGCCCAAGAAACCTTTTTGAGGTTAGACCCAGAACCATTCTCTATAGTACCTGAGATGTCACACTCTTCTTATTTTTGACTTGAATTTTGTTGAAATATGTTTTAGTTGATCCTTGTTGAGATGATAGACCCTGGAGTCTTATCACTGAGATTTACATTCCTAGAGTCACTAATTACTATCTGTGTTGACCTTAGTAAAATGCTTTCTGAATCTCAGATTCATCATTTTTAAAGTAATAGTACCTACTTCATAAGGTGGTGCTAACTAATAAATAATAAATAAAAATTCAAATGCATAGTAATTGGTGCTTTCTAGGTGCCACTGGTGGTAAAGAAACTCCCTGCCAATGCAGAAGACATAAGAGACTTGGGTTCCATCCCTAGGTTGGGAAGATCCCCTGGAGGAGGGCATGGTAACCCACTCCAGTATTCTTGACTGGAGAATCCCTGTGGATAGAGGAGCCTGGCAGGCTTCAGTTCATAGGGTTTCAAACAGACACAATTGAAGTGACTAAGCATGCACACACGTAATAATTGAAAAATAAATTAAATTTTAAAATGAAATAATCTGTCTTAACACTCAGCACTGCGTCTAGCACAGAGTAAGTGCTCATTCAGTGCTAGGTGTTCCTTATACTTGCCTCCTTCTCCAACCCAGTGAGCAGATAATGTTTTGGTATTTGCCCCAGAGTAAAGTCCAGAGAAAATAGTAATTATTAATAATAAGAGGATCTAATATTTACTGAGAAATTATGATGTGCTAGGTACTTTTTGGGCATTATTTAACTCAGTTCTCAAATTAACTTTCTGAGATGGTTCGTATCATTATTTCATTTTACATGTGAGGCTCAGAAACATTCAGTAATTTACTGAAACAACATACTAATTAATGATGGATATAGGATTTTAACCCAGGCTCATCTGCTTTATAATGCTATAGCACATTAACCTAAAGTTGAACAATATGAATTTCCTTAGTAAGTTAATCCCTTGTTTCACCAGAGAAATTAGTATAATAAACTGGATTTCCTTTTTTCTTGTTGTCATAGAAAGATTAAAGTCCCCATATATGTATAACAATCCTTGTTTTCTTGTTGGACTCTTCTGCTGTCAGTGGTGGCTTACTGGGAACTGGGTTTCTCCTATTGCAACTGACTTCTTCTGGAGCTGAGTTTACTCCTGAAACACCAACAAACTTCTAAAAATTTGAGTTAATTTCAGCTGTACATGTTTCCTGCAGTTCTAGAGTTCCAAAACAGATAAAATTGCAGCAACTTACATTCCTGCTTCAGCCACTCTCAATCACAGTAGCAGTTTCTTCATAGAGTAGCATGTCCTCCAACAAAGTATTAGTTGGAAATTAACATATATTATATTCTAGATCTACATGGTTGATATGAGCCATGGACTAAGAGATTTATGTGGGAGAAGTTGATGGATAGAGTCAACAGGAGAGCAAAAGACAGAGATTCCTTGTTTCCAGCATTACTGGTGGTGATGAATCCATGCGTTTTCTAGAGTGGAGGACATGTGAACTTACAAATCTACTGGAAGGAAACTCCCATCAGGAAGTTAATTGTGGCACAACAGCTGGAGAAAAGACAATTTGTAACAGGGGCAGATTTCTCCAGGGGGAAATCTGCCCTGTTACAAATTGTCTCTTCTCCATGAGGGATATCTAAAGCTCCTGTATTTTTGTGAAATTTAGCAACTTGCTACAGTGGCATTGCTATGCTAAGTCACTTCAATCGTGTCCGACTTTGTGCGACCCCATGGACTGCAGCCTACCAGGCTCCTCCATCCATGGGATTCTCCAGGCAAGAGTACTGGAGTGGGGTGCCATTGCCTTCTCCGACAGTGGCATTGCCCACCCTCAATCTTTTCTGAAGTCTCCGTCTTCCTTTTGGTGTCCATTTTATTGTTTAAAACTCCTAAATTTTCTTTCCAACTTTTTCTTGATTTCCTACTTTCTTGGGTTCCATTGTTGAATTAGTGTCTGTATTAGTCAGACGAGGCTGCCATAAGAAGATACCACAGACTGGGTGTCTTAAACAACAGAAATTAATTTTCTCATGGTACTGGAGGCTTGAAGTCCTAGACCAAGGGACTGGCAGATTCAGTTTCTGGTGAGAGTTCTCTTTCTGGGTTGCCAATAGAGAGTTGCCTTTTTACCATGTACTTACATGTACTCTGTGGGCACATTGAGAGAGAAAGAGAGAGACATGGAGGGAAGGAGATATAAGAGAGAAAGAGAGAGAGAGAGAGAGAGAGAGGGAAGGAGGGAGAGAGACAGATACTGAGAGAGAGGGAGGGAGGGAGAGAGAGAAACAGAGAGAAAGAAGGAGAAAGAGGGAGGGAGAGACAGAGATAGACAGAGGGAAGGAGAGATAGATAGATGGAGAGAGAGAGACCTCTCTGGTATCTCTTCTTCTTCTAAGGACACCAATCTTATGTGATTAGGGTCCCACCCTTAATATTACCTCCTTCAAGGCTTTGTCTCCAAGTGTAGCTGAACTGGGGCTCAGGGCTTCAATATGTGAACTTTGGGGGTACACAATTCAGTCCATACAGTGTAGGTTCTCTCTAGGGATTTAGTGCTCATTCCCTCTTGTGGCAAGACTACATTTCTAAAGGCATGCCCCTGAGAGTAGCTCCATGATCTCTGTGTTTTTCTGTCTTGCATGATTGTTAAGCCTTTCTGGGCCTTGCATTGTCATTATGCCAGAGTACCTTTTTATCTGTAATTGTGAGAATTTTATTATGAATGAGGAGATCTCTTAAGATATTTCTGTTAATTTGCTTTCTTCTCTCATTTGTCCCAATTTAAGCACTATTCTTGTTGATTTTGTGTGTGTGTGTGTGCATGTGTGTGTGTAGGAGGAGTTCTTTTTATGTAAAATTTAGTTCATTGCTCAAAACCAGTTGCTTGAGATCATCTTGCTTTCTCTCAGTCCAAAATAAAGTGGAAGATTTAGCCAGACCTTCTTTGAGCCAATTTCACCTGTTCTCTCTTAAGCCTCGGAATAAAGTATATTTAAAGAGAAATCATGATCATATATTGGAGAAGGAAACGGCAACCCACTCCAATATTCATGCCTGGAAAATCCCATGGACCGAGGAGCCTGGTGGGCTACAATCCATGGGGTCGCAAAGAGTCAGACACGACTGAGCGACTTCTGTGTGTGTGTGTATGATCATATTTGCTTGAACGTCAATCCCTTTGAAAGATCTACTTCTTGGAGCTGCAATCCAGGAACTTGACCAGTCTGTAACAATATTCCTTAGTCTTTGGGATGAAGTAAGAGGTACTTGAAGGGAATATCAACAAAGCGTGAACCCTCCCCAGTGAAATGTCAGAGCACAAAATAGATCCTACACTCATCCAACACTAAAAACTTAGGGATTCATAAGGAAGCTATGGAGATAGTGAAGGACAGGGAGGCCTGGCGTGCTGCAGATCATGGGGTTGCAGAGTCGGACATGACTGAGTGATTGAACAACTAGGGAAGCTTAGGCACCTGCACTGCCATTTCTCAGGCTCTCTCTCTCCATAGCGTTTTACTTTATGAGCATTTCTATCCTTGAAGTTACATAAAAACCCCTTAACTTTGAAGGTAAAATGAGGTATGCCACTGTGGATGTGCTTGCCTTTGATTGTGGAGAATTACCTTGGATAGGCAAGTTTTGTAGTGGTTAAGGACACAGGACTAGTTTCAAAATCTCCAATTGCAATTTATTAGTTGTATGAACTTTTGGTCCAGTTGATTAAACTCTCTAAGCCTCTATTTCTCATCTGTAGAATGAGGATAATATTAATACTGTAGCTACCTAGTAGAATTATTGTGAGAATTGAATCAGATAATGTGTGTTAAACATCTAGCACAGGTTATAGCACATCATGAGCACAAAATGAATTGCAAACCACTTCCCCTCCCTCTTATCCATCATTATTATCATCATGAACATCATCTCTGGGGGATACAAGATGATGGGAGGCAAAGAGGGCTTAAGGGAGCACAGTATGGGGAGAAAGAGAGAGCCTATTAGTTCAGTTCAGTTCAGTCCCTCAGTTGTGTCTGACTCTTTGTGACCCCATGGTCTACAGCATGCCAGGCCTCCCTGTCCATCGGCAACTGGTGGAGTTAACTCAAACTCATGTCCATTGAGTCGGTGATGCCATCCAACCATCTCAGCCTCTGTCGTCCCCTTCTCCTGCCTTCAATCTTTCCCAGGATCAGGGTCTTTTCAAATGAATCAGTTCTTCACATCAGGTGGCCAAAGTATTGGAGTTTCAGCTTCAGTATCAGTCTTTCCAATGGATATTCAGGACTGATTTCCTTTAGGATGGACTGGTTGGATCTCTTTGTAGTCCAAGGGACTCTCAAGAGCCTTCTCCAACACCACAGTTCAAAAGCATAAATTCTTCAGTGCTCAGCTTTTTTGATAGTCCAACTCTCACATCCATGCATGACTACTGGAAAAATCATAGCTTTGACTAGATGGATCTTTTTTGGCAAAGTAATGTCTCTGCTTTTTAATATGCTGTCTAGGTTATCATAACTTTTCTTCCAAAGAGCAGGCGTCTTTTAATTTCATGGCTGCAGTCACCACCTGCAGTGATTTTGGAGACTCTAAAAATAAAGTCTCTCACTCTTTCCACTGTTTCGCCACCTATTTCCCATGAAGTGATGGGACCAGATGCCATCATCTTAGTTTTCTGAATGTTGAGTTTTAAGTCAACTTTTTCACTCTCCTCTTTCACTTTCATCAAGAGGCTCTTTAGTTCTTCTTCACTTTCTGCCATAAGGGTGGTAAATCTTCATATCTGAGGTTATTGATATTTCTCCCAGCAATCTTGATTCCAGCTTGTGCTTCATCCAGTCCAGCATTTCTCATGATGTACTCTGCTTATAAGTTAAATAAGCAGAGTGACAATATACAGCCTTGATGTACTCCTTTTCCAATTTGGAACCAGTCTGTTGTTCCATGTCCAGTTCTAACTGTTGCTTCCTGACCTGCATACAGATATCTCAAGAGGCAGGTCAGGTGGTCTGGTATTCCCATCTCTTTAAGAATTTTCCAAAGTTTGTTATAAAAGATAGAAAATTATGTTGCTGCCTATAATAAATAATAGTAGTTACCATTTATTGAGTACTTTTAGTTATATATAATAGAAATGACATATATTATTCCCATTTAATTCTTGTAACATATTTCTTCATGGTGGAAACAAAGCTCAGAGAGGTTAAACACATTACTCAAGGACATACAGCAAGAAATGATTTAATGTGCATGTGTTTTCTGCTTTGCAACATTTATTTTCTTTCACCTGACTTGAATGTTTATGTTCTTTTTATTTCTATATGCCATTTTATTTTATTTTTATCTTTTGCCACAGGGAAAAAGGAAGCAGAGGAGCAAATGAGGAAGAGAAAGGAGATGGAGGAGAAGAGAAGAGGTAAAAAGGAAATGAGTAGGTAAAATTAGAAGATGACAAAATGAATGGATAGAAGCAGGCTGGTAGAAAGAAGGTTCATTTGTGAGGTTTCTTCAGTTTTCATATATCTTGGCTGTGAATCCCTGGTCAGTGTATTCTCAGTCATTGGCCAAATTTTAATGACACAACTAGGACTAGGAAGTGCTAGAGTTAAACTGGCATCACCGTCCCTTCCTCTTCCCTGACCTGTGGACTGTGTGACTGCCCGTTTGGATTCTGCAGAATGATTAGAAGTGAGGTGATGAAATAATCTGACTGCTCACAAGCTTCTATTAACAATGGAGCAGGATCGCAAAAGGAAGAAATTCAACACACTGGGTACCATAGAGGATGAGGTGAGGGGATGTAGACCAACAATACTGTCAAAATCCAGTGAAAATGAATGACTCTAAAGGGTTTTCAGGGAGAAGGGACAAGGCCAGGGTACTACTTTGGAAGGATTTTATTTAAACATACCAGAAGAGTCGACTATGTTCCTACTACCATGCTGAGTGCTTCCCATATCAATTGTTGCACATTTTCAAAGACCACTGCCTCAAAGCAGGGAGTCTTATGCTGAAGGCAACAGAAATAAGTGCAGATGTCTAAGATGAAAGTTTCCCCCGTCTTTTCTTCATATCCCTGTGTGTTATCTCCTTGGACTCTTGAGGATTTTGAGGATCCCTTTGGCATGGTGGGAAGCTCCTGCCCTTAGAAAAATCCCAGAAGCCAGGGATAGTACAATTCTATTGTTAGTTTATACATGTGGACCAAAAGTAAGTGAGTGTCCACAGCTGGGGGACCTTGGACACTGTTACATTTGACTTATTGCCTGTATTTACTAATTAGTTATTGATCAGCCTTTGTATTTCCATGCAGGAATCCTTCCTTGTAGCTCTTATGACTTGTATGCTTTTTAAAATTCCAGACCTTGAAGGAATTAAAGCTTAACAATCAACATAATTACTAATTTGAGATTTCACTGAAGTCAAGTTAAAAGCAAGAACAGGAAAGCTGCCACGTGAGGTTGAAGGTTGAGTTTGACATTTCTGGGAATTGGTACAGGAGCACATAGGAGGGAAGTGGTCATGATATAATCATTCAGTCTTAGAGCTGTTGACATAACTTGTGCTTGTGGCCTTGACTACTTTTCACAGTGAGTCATTTTTATAAAAGATGAGTTAATATTAATAAGTTTACATGCATTATATACTATATGCAACTTATATAAGTAGCATTCCAAAAAATAAGTTTTGTAGACAAAATAGTTCTTAAATTGGGAGTTTTGACACATGATTTCTAGCAATGCTGCTAACTTTGCTAGAAGATCTGAATTTTAGGCATTAGAATATACCTAAAAATGCTTGTTGGTGTTTTCCAATACCTAAAATTGTAAATACTTTAACAGAGAAATACAGAAAAGATGTGAATATTTATATGGAATACTCTTATATAACCACAAATTATATAAGATCTGTATTAGTAAAAGCAGTATCTATTTTAATGTCACACCCAAAATTAAGCATGAATGAAAATGAACTTATCAGAAGCAACATCTATGCTGACACCCAATATAAAAATGTTTTTTTGATGAACCCTTAATATCAATGTGAAATGAGCAACAATTTTTCTTTGTAATATTTGTTACAAAACAAAGATCAATAGTATTGATAGGGCAGTTAATGCCTCGTATGCTTAAAGAATAATATGTCTAAAATATCAATTGTTTGTGTACCAGGTTCAGATAGTTTCCAGGTAGAACATACCAACCTACCCAACAGAGTGAGACACCCCAACTCTGGAGGCAGAAGCTCCCACAGTTGGTACCTTCTCAGACCTCACCCTGTGTATCTCTTCATCTGGCTGTTCATCTGTATTCTTTATCATCTTCTTTATTGTAAATCCTTACAACAAACTGGTAAGCATAAGTAAGTGTTTCCTTGAGTTCTGTAGGCTGTTCTGGCAAATAATTGAATCCAAGGAGGAGGAGGTCTTGGGAACCTTGGATTTGTAGCCAAGTGGGAAAGAAATTATAGGTAACCTAGGGGCCTACTACTTGAGATTGGCATCTGAAGTGGGTGGTAGTCTCGACTGAGCTCTTAACTATGGGGTTTATGTTATCTCCAGGTAGAGAGCATCAGAATTGAGTTAAATTGTAGGACATTCAGTAGATTTCTTAGAGAATTGCATTGCTGTTGTCAGAAGTGTTGTGAGTATGGTGATAATGTGAAAAGTAAAGGAGAAACACAGGAAGGGAACTGAGTTTTTTCATTACACAGCTCCTCCCCAGGATCATCCTTCTTTAATCCCACAACACAAGCTCCAGAAACCAAGAGCACATTATCTCATCAGAGTCTTGTTCAGAGGCTTATGTATTTTGTGCCTCCTTCAGTATTCCTGTGTCTTTTCATGACCCCTGTTTCAAAGCTATCCATCCTTGCACCCACTCAAGAGATGGGTAATCTGCTTACCCCTCACCTGGCTGTTCATTCCTGGTGAAATGAGTTCTTTTCTCTTCAACCTCTTATTTAAAGAGATAAACTAGGACTTCTCTGGTGGTCAAGTGGTAAAGAATCTGCCTGCCAATGCACGAACATGAATTTGATCTTTGGTCTGGGAAGATTCCACATGCTGTGGAACAACAAAGCCCATCAGTTCAGTTCAGTCACTTAGTCGTGTCTGACTCTTTGTGACCCCATAAACCGCAGCACACCAGGCCTCCCTGTCCATCACCAACACACGGAGTCCACCCAAACCCACGTCCATTGAGTCGGTGATGCCATCCAACCATCTCATCCTCTGTCGTCCCCTTCTCCTCCTGCCCTCAATCTTTCCCAGCACCAGGGTCTTTTCCAATGAGTCAGCTCTTTGCATCAGGTGGCCAAAGTATTAAAGTTTCAGCTTCAACATCAGTCCTTCCAATGAACACCCAGGACTGATCTCCTTTAGGATGGACTGGTTGGATCTCCTAGCAGTCCAAGGGACTCTCAAGAGTCTTCTCCAACACCACAGTTCAAAAGTATCAATTCTTCAGTGCTCAGCTTTCTTTATAGTCCAACTCTCACATCCATATGTGACTACTGGAAAAACCATATCCTTGACTAGATGGACCTTTGTTGGCAAAGTAATGTCTCTGCTTTTTAATATGCTGTCTAGGTAGGTATAACTTTCCTTCCAGTGAGTAAGTGTCTCTTAATTTCATGGCTGCAATTACCATCTGCAGTGATTCTGGAGTCCAGAAAAATAAATTCAGCCACTGTTTCCACTGTTTCCCCACCTATTTGCCATGAAGTGATGGGACCGGATGCCATGATCTTATTTTTCTGAAAGTTGAACTTTAAGCCAACTTTCTCACTCTCCTCTTTCACTTTCATCAAGAGACTCTAGTTCCTCTTCTGCCGGGGTCCAGCCCCGGCTGATCCAGGGTATTCGAAGGAGAGACGGCGTCGGCGAGGATCAGGAAACAACTGCTTAATTAAACGTTAATTAAGGATATAAAGAGTAATAGAATAAGGATAGCTCAGTGAGGAAATTCAGTGGAGAAAAGAGGCTAAATAATTCAGCCAGAAGGTAAGAGAAAGAACGACATGGTGAGACCAAGTTTTGGTGAACAAGGCCCCGCACTTTATTTTCCAAAGTAGTTTTTATACCTTAAGTTATGCATAGAGGATAATGGGGGAAGGGGTAGAGTCATGCAGTAAGCCAGGCTTTCTTCCTGCAAACTTATCATATGCAAAAGTTTAGGTGATTTGCATCATCTTCTGGCCCGGAGGCCTTTTTCTCTAAAGGTGATTATTCTAAAGTCAGGCGCCAGCCTCCAAAAAGCATTAGATAAAGTTGCATTCCTACAGAGCAAAGGTGTGGTGGGCTATAACAAGAAAAAGAATTAACTCAAGGGTCCCAGGTTACAAACATTAAAGCTACTACTTACACCAATTACATTAATCAATACACTGCCAGGGACACAGCAGGTAAGGGATATGGAAACTTAGCAGCAAACGTTGGCCCAACAAGTGAAAAGCCCTTCACCAATACAATTTCTAGTCAATCTTTTAACTGCTCAAAGGAATCTATTTAGACAGTTTAGAACATCTCATGCCTCTCACAGTTTGGAGGCTCTGAGCAATCACATGTGGCCGGAAAAACCTATTCAGGCAGGCTAGAGGACTTCCAAGGGAGTTTGTAGGTTGAAACACTGTCACACCCAGGAATTATTAACTGGAGCTGTAAGCTAACTCTTTTTTCAGAGAGAGGTAGTGGGGGACAGCCCCCCATAAAGTCAGAGGTGTAGGTGAAAGCACAAAGCAGAAAGTAGGCAGACTCTGGTTTTGGGGGTAGATTGCTCGAGAATTTCCAGGGAGACTCCTGAGGCTTGATCCCGCCTTTGCGTATGCCAAGCCTCCTTCCTCATGACCTTTGCCAGGGGCGGAGCTCGCTCCCCGCATCTCCCCCTTTTTTATTTCTTAAAACAGCCATATGCAGCTCAGTCGTGAGCTTCTGAATGTTCTGCCGAAGAATCCTGACAATACAAGAAAGAATGATTATGAGAAGATTAGACAGAATGTTTTTTCCAGAAATAAAGTTAGAGAAGGTGTGAAATAAGTCATTAGCTGCTCCAGCGGCGGTAAAATTCAGTCGAGAGTGTTCCAGGGTCTGTATTTGATTATGAAGTTTCCCTAAGTCCAGGCCAATGTCAGAGCATATCTGAGGTTATTGATATTTCTCCCAGCAATCTTGATTCCAGCTTGTGCTTCTTCCAGCCCAGCGTTTCTCATGATGTACTCTGCATAGAAGTTAAATAAGTGGGGTGACAATATACAGCCTTGACGTACTCCTTTTCCTATTTAGAACCAGTCTGTTTTTCCATGTCCAGTTCTAACTGTTGCTTCCTAACCTGCATACAGGTTTCTCAAGAGTCAGGTCAGGTGGTCTAGTATTCCCATCTCTTTCAGAATTTTCCACAGTTTATTGTGATCCACACAGTCAAAGGCTTTGACATAGTCAATAAAGTAGAAATAGATGTTTTTCTGGAACTCTCTTGCTTTTTCTATGATCCAATGGATGTTGGCAATTTGATCTCTGGTTCCTCTGCCTTTTCTAAAACCAGCTTGAACATCTGGAACTTCACGGTTCACATATTGCTGAAGCCTGTCTTGGAGAATTTTGAGCATTACTTTACTAGTGGTGAGATAAGTATAATTGTGTGGTAGTTTGAACATTCTTTGACATTGCCTTTCTTTGGGATTGGAATGCAAACTGACCTTTTCCAGTCCTGTGGCCACTGCTGAGTTTTCCAAATTTGCTGGCATATTGAGTGCAGCACTTTCACAGCATCATCTTTCAGAATTTGAAATAGTGCAACTGGAATTCCATCACCTCCACTAGCTTTGTTCGTAGTGATGCTTCCTAAGTCCCACTTGACTTAGCATTCCAGTATGTCTAGCTCTAGGTGAGTGATCACACCGTCATGATTTTCTGGGTTGTGAAGCTCTTTTTTGTACAGTTCTTTTGTGTATTCTTGCCACCTCTTCTTAATATCTTCTGCTTCTGTTAGGTCCATACCATTTCTGTCCTTTATTGAGCCCATCTTTGCATAAAATATTCCCTTGGTATCTCTAATTTTCCTGAGGAGGCCTCTAGTCTTTCCCATTCTATTGTTTTCCTCTATTTCTTTGCACTGATTGCTGAGGAAGGCTTTCTTAAAGGCCACAACTAGTGAACCCATACTCTAGAGTCTCTGCAAGAAGAGAAGCCACCATAATGAGAAGCCCACACACCTCAATTAGAGAAGAACCCCCACCCCCTACTGCAACTGGAAGAAATCCTGAGCAGCAATGAAGACCCAGTGCAGCCAAAAATTAGTTAACTCAAAAAAACAAAATGGGAAAACTAATTTATACTAAAGCATTTACTCAGTGGTTCCTGCCCCTGTCTGCATCATTGGAAACACCTGGGCAGCTTTTCAAATGTATCCATGCTGAGTTCCATTCCAACCAATAAATCAATATCTGTGACACCAAAAAAAATTCTAGAAGCCTTTCAGGTGATTCTCATATGCAGTCAGGAAATGGCTCAAGTGAATCTGGTAGCATATATAAATATGAATAGGGGCTCTTAATGTCTAACTCCAAAGGAAAATGTTGGGTGGGAGTATTAGTCTTTGGGATAAGTGTTCATAGATTGAGTGAGGTCCCTCTAGTCAAAGCTATATAGTTTTTCCAGTAGTCATGTATGGATGTGAGAGTTGCACTATAAACAAGGCTGAGCACCAAAGAATTGATGCTTTTGAGTTGTGGTGTGGGAGAAGACTCTTGAGAGTCCCTTGGACTGCAAAGAGATCAAACCAGTCAATTCTAAAGCAAATCAAACCTGAATATATATTGGAAGGACTGATGCTGAAGCTGAAGCTCCAATATTTTGGCCACCTAATGTGAAGAGACGACTCATTGGAAAAAAAACATGATGCTGGGAAAGACTGAGAGCAGGAGGAGAAGGGGACGACAGAGGATGAGATGGTTGGATAGCATCACAGACTCAATGGACATGAATCTGAGCAAGCTCTGGAAGAAGGTGAAGGACAGGAAAGATAGGCGTGCTGCAGCCATGGAGTTGCAAAGAGTCGGACACGACTGAGTGACTGAACAATAACAATAAGGCTGAGGGAGTGGGCTGGGGTGGAGTGTGGCAGCTTCCTTAACCTAACACAGTAATCAG
This sequence comes from Bos indicus x Bos taurus, assembly GCF_003369695.1. NCBI lineage: Eukaryota > Metazoa > Chordata > Mammalia > Artiodactyla > Bovidae > Bos > Bos indicus x Bos taurus. The sequence continues at coordinate 50,432,678 of NC_040101.1, read as the reverse complement.
GTCTTGACCAGGGAGGAGCGTCATGGGGAAGCTGGAGCTTTACGTTTCCTTCTCTTTTCTCTGTAATGAGATGAACAGCATGGGAGTATCAGTTCAGTTCAGTTCAGTCGCTCAGTCGTGTCCGACTCTTTGCGACCCCATGAACCGCAGCACGCCAGGCCTCCCTGTCGATCACCAACTCCCAGAGTTCACTCAGACTCATGACCATCGAGTCAGTGATGCCATCAAGCCATCTCATCCTCTGTCGTCCCCTTCTCATCCTGCCCCCAACCCCTCCCAGCATCAGAGTCTTTTCCAATGAGTCAACTCTTCGCATGAGGTGGCCAACATACTGGAGTATCAGCTTTAGCATCAGTCCTTCCAAAGAAATCCCAGGGCTGATCTCCTTCAGAATGGACTGGTTGGATCTCCTTGCAGTCCAAGGGACTCTCAAGAGTCTTCTCCAACACCACAGTTCAAAAGCATCAATTCTTTGGTGCTCATCCTTCTTCACAGTCCAACGCTCACATCCATACATGACCACAGGAAAAACCATAGCCTTGACTAGACGGACCTTTGTTGGCAAAATAATGTCTCTGCTTTTCAATATGGTATCTTGGTTGGTCATAACTTTCCTTCCAAGGAGTAAGCGTCTTTTAATTTCATGGCTGCAGTCACCATCTGCAGTGATTTTGGAGCCCCCAAAAATAAAGTCTGACACTGTTTCCACTGTTTCTCCATCTATTTGCCATGAAGTGATGGGACCAGATACCATGATCTTCGTTTTCTGAATGTTGAGGTTTAAGCCAACTTTTTCACTCTCCACTTTCACTTTCATCAACAGGCTTTTTAGTTCCTCTTCACTTTCTGCGATAAGGGTGGTGTTATCTGCATATCTGAGGTTATTGATATTTCTCTAGGCAATCTTGATTCCAGCTTGTGTTTCTTCCAGTCCAGCGTTTCTCATGATGTACTCTGCATATAAGTTAAATAAGCAGGGTGACAATATACAGCCTTGACGTACTCCTTTTCCTATTTGGAACCAGTCTGTTGTTCCATGTCCAGTTCTAACTGTTGCTTCCTGACCTGCATACAGATTTCTCAAGAGGCAGGTCAGGTGGTCTGGTATTCCCATCTCTTTCAGGATTTTCCACAGTTTATTGTGATCCACACAGTCAAAGGCTTTGACATAGTCAATAAAGCAGATGTAGATGTTTTTCTGGAACTCTCTTGCTTTTTCCATGATCCAGCAGATGTTGGCAATTTGATCTCTGGTTCCTCTGCCTTTTCTAAAACCAGCTTGAACATCAGGAAGTTCACGGTTCACGTATTGCTGAAGTCTGTCTTGGAGAATTTTGAGCATTACTTTACTAGCATGTGAGATGAGTGCAATTGTGTGATAGTTTGAGCATTCTTTGGCATTGCCTTTCTTTGGGATTGGAATGCAAACTGACCTTTTCCAGTCCTGTGTCCACTGCTGAGTTTTCCAAATTTGCTGGCATATTGAGTACAGCACTTTCATGGCATCATCTTTCAGGATTTGAAATAGTGCAACTGGAATTCCATCACCTCCACTAGGTTTGTTCATAGTGATGCTTTCTAAGGCCCACTTGACTTCACATTCCAGGATGTCTGGCTCTAGGTCAGTGATCATACCATCGTGATTATCTGGGTTGTGAAGCTCTTTTTTGTACAGTTCTTTTGTGTATTCTTGCCACCTCTTCTTAATATCTTCTGCTTCTAGGTCCATACCATTTCTGTTCTTTATTGGGCCCATCTTTGCATGAAATGTTCCCTTGGTATCTCTAATTTTCTTGAAGAGATCACTAGTCTTTCCCATTCTGTTGTTTTCATCTATTTCTTTGATCTCTGAGGAAGGCTTTCTTATCTCTTCTTGCTATTCTTTGGAACTCTGCATTCAGATGGGTATATCTTTCCTTTTTTCCTTTGCTTTTCACTTCACTTCTTTTCACAGCTATTTGTAAGGCCTCCCCTGACAGCCATTTTGCTTTTTCATTTCTTTTCCATGGGGATGGTCTTTATCCCTGTCTCCTGTACAATGTCACGAACCTCAGTCCATAGTTCATCAGGCACTCTATCTATAAGATCTAGTCCCTTAAATCTATTTCTCACTTCTAACGTATAATCATAAAGGATTTGATTTAGGTCATACCTGAATGGTCTAGTGGTTTTCCCTACTTTCTTCAATTTAGGCCTGAATTTGGCAATAAGGAGTTCATTGTCTGAGCCACAGTCAGCTCCTGGTCTTGTTTTTGCTGACTGTATAGAGCTTCTCCATCTTTGGCTGCAAAGAATATAATCACTCTGATTTCGGTGTTGACCATCTGGTGATGTCCATGTGTAGAGTCTTCTCTTGTGTTGTTGGAAGAGGGTGTTTGCTGTGACCAGTGCATTTTCTTGGCAAAACTCTATTAGTCTTTGCCCTGCTTCATTCTGTATTCCAAGGCCAAATTTGCCTGTTACTCCAGGTGTTTCTTGACTTCCTACTTTTGCATTCCATTCCCCTATAATGAAAAGGATATCTTTTGGGGGTGTTAATTCTCAAAGGTCTTGTAGATCTTCACAGAACCGTTCAACTTCAGCTTCTTCAGCATTACTGGTTGGGGCATAGATTTGGATTACTGTGATATTGAATGGTTTGCCTTGGAAACGAACAGAGATCATTCTGATGTTTTTGAGATGGCATCCAAGTACTGCATTTCAGACTCTTTTGTTGACCATGATGGCTACTCCATTTCTTCTGAGGGATTCCTGCCTGCAGTAGTAGATATAATGGTCATCTGAGTTAAATTCACCCATTCCAGTCCATTTTAGTTCGCTGATTCCTAGAATGTCAACGTTCACTCTTGCCATCTCTTATTTGACCACTTCCAATTTGCCTTGATTCATGGACCTGACATTCCAGGTTCCTATGCAATATTGCTCTTTACAGCATTGGACCTTGCTTCTATCACCAGTCACATCCACAACTGGGTATTGTTTTTGCTTTGGCTCAATCCCTTCATTCTTTCTGGAGTTATTTCTCCACTGATCTCCAGTAGCATATTGGGCACCTACCAACCTGGGGAGTTCCTCTTTCAGTATCCTATCATTTTGTCTTTTCATACTGTTCATAGGGTTCTCAAGGCAAGACTACTGAAGTGGTTTGCCATTCCCTTCTCCATTGGACCACATTCTGTCAGATCTCTCCACCATGACCTGCCCGTCTTGGGTTTCCCCATGGGCATGGCTTAGTTTCATTGAGTTAGACAAGGCTGTGGTCCTAGTGTGATTAGATTGACTAGTTTTCTGTGAGTATGGTTTCAGTGTGCCTGCCCTCTGATGCCCTCTTGCAACACCTACCATCTTACTTGGCTTTCTCTTACCTTGGGCGTAGGGTATCTCTTCAAGGCTGCTCCAGCAAAGCGCAGCCGCTGCTCCTTACCTTGGACGAGGGGTATCTCCTCACCGCCACCCTTCCTGACCTTCAACGTGGGATAGCTCCTCTAGGCCCTCCTGCGTCTGTGCAGCCACGGCTCCTTGGACGTGGGCTTGCTCCTCCCAGCAGCTGCCCCTGGCTTCAAGCATGGGGGCGAGGGGTAGCTCCTCCCATCCGCCACTCCTGATCTTGGACTTGGGTAGCTCCTCTCGGCGGTTCCTGTGCCGTCGCAGCCTGGCCTTCTCGGCCACTGCCCCTGACTTCGGACGTGGGGTAGCTCACGGGACTACTACTTGAGAAGCTCAAGGTGCATGGATTATGCAACCGGCCAAATAAGGAATAAAATTTCTGTTAGGGACACATTTTCTAGAGCCATTTCTGTCTTGCAGAACATTTCATTTCCTTGTATCCACTGAATATACCTACATATATATGCTCTTATAAAAACAGTTTGCATCTCACTCTTTGTCATTGTTTGGGAGACTTCCAGAAGCAGCTCAGCTTCTTAAGTGCTTGACACACATGATTATTCTCTCATTTTAATTGCAACCATAACCAGTGTCATCAATGAATTGAGTCTGTGGGAGTCTGGCTGACTATTGTGGAAAACCACCACCCACCACATAAACAGTAATTAGTGACCAAAGTCACCACTTATGTCTCCCCTGAGGTGTTGTTCGTGTTTCTGCTAAAACTGTTTTATTATTTGTATTATGTGCTTCTGTTTAATTTACTATTTTTAGAAAGTATCTGGTTATTTATCACCTCTTCAATCAGGATGGAAGCTTCATGAAGATGGGAGCATGTTGTTTTTTTCTGTGCTGTATTCCCCGCACTTAGCCTAGTGCCAGAGCATGGCAAGCACTCATATTTTCCATAAATAAACAGCTAAAACATTGGCTCTGGAGCTATTTTTCTTGTTCCTTCTACAAATCAAGAAAATCAGTTGCAGAAGTAAAATTGCTGAACCAATCATTTCCGCTTATTCCAGTTAAGATAATTACATTGGAGGCATCTTTGTTTACTCCTCTGTAAAACAGCTTCTTTTGTCTCTGAGAAGGATTTTCTCTCATGTTTTAATTGCACCCCTAAGAAGCCAAACTTTATCAACCTTCCCTTATTTCATTTAGTTTCGTGAAACTTCCGTGTTTAATTCATGCTGATGTTTTGTAGGCTCCTATCAGCCAAGAGTTAAAATCTACAATCTTGGAATAAAACATCCCTTAAAGAATATTATGAAAGTCTAGCAGTGACCATGATGTTCATATACCGTGAAAGCAATTTCAAACCTTATTCCCCATGCAGGTTTTCCAGTGTTATCTACACATTTGGATGAGACATAAAAATAGGATTACTCCTTCCCCTTTCCTCTCCTCTTCAATTCTATGAATTTTTTCAATCAGAAATGAATCTCATTATAATGGAGACCCATGCATCAGAGTACTTAACGGCCTGCCCATCACTGACTGAATCTCTCACATTTCTAAGACGGTGAATTGTGATGCTGTAAACCAAATATCATGTGGAATATTCTATGCAGTGTTCAGGATGTCTGCTCCCTTATCCTTGTGATTTTCTTGAATAAACACTTAGTTTATACATGTATCACATTTTATTTCAACCTCTTGCCAGTAGTACTAGAGGAGCAAATTGTATCATAGAGGTTTTCTTGAAGTCATCAATTGTTTTAATCAGGTTACACTTTTGCTAATTGCTTTAACCTCAATACATTTTCAAGGAAGATTATGAACAGCTTGATAGTTATTCCCCTAAGAATTATTTGTACCTCTTCTAATTAATAGCAAGGAAAGTGGCTCAGTGAGGTTGTGACTATTGATGAAGTGCAAACATCTCAAGGGGTAAAGCAGTGCTTCTGAATTGAGATGCCATTCATTAGTGAGTTAGACATTATAAACAGTTTTATAGTTCTATGAACCTTGGGATGAAATCAGCAGTTTCACCTACTATCTGATGATGTTTGATGGGGTGTTGAATATAAAAGATATAAAATACCTAGTAGGTGGCACCCTGACAGTTATTTGGATGAGTTATTTGGGTGTATATTGCAGTTATATATCCTTCCTGCAAATGACATTTATTAAATGTCAGTTAAAGCTACCTAACTGTGAATCTAGGTCAGAGCTTTAAAAATTGGCATGAAATTGGAAACTACTAATGAATCTGTAAATATCTCTTTTGAAATCTGCATTTAACCTATTTTTTAGGATAGTTACTCTCTTGGGTCTCCTTATAAAGTTGATCCTGTCTAAGTTCTGGAAATGGATAAATGGTAGTGGTTGCACAGTATTGTGAATATACTTAATGTCATGGAATTGTACACTTAAAATGGTTAAGATAGTATCAATAGATTTTACCAAACACACACATAGAAAAGGACAACAGCCACAAAAAATAATAGAGAAGATTCACAAAGCTAAAACCAGTAGACCTTTGGTAATGCCAATTAAGAAAAAGGAGAAAAGATACAAAAAGAAAAAAATAACAGAATTAAAAAGGAAAAGTAATTGTAGATACAAGAGAGATTTTAAAAACAATAATAACCTTGTTTGGATTCTGGTTTGAACAAGCCACCTATTAAAAGGTATTTTTGAAACAAGTGGTGGTAACTGAAGACTAAGTGGTATTGAAAACTATTAGTAAATTGTTGTTAATTCTGTATAATGGGGTATTTATATAGTAGTTATATATATATATATTAAAAGGTCTCCTTTTTAATAATAAAAGCTAAGACTTAAGGAGAAATTTTTTATGATGTCTGGGATATGCTTAAAATTAATCCAGAAAAAAAAAAAAAAAGTGGTGTGAAGTATTATTATGTGGAAAGGTAGCGTCACAGTGTTGGAAACTGTGAAAACTGATGATAGATACATGAAGTTATATTTTCTGCTTTTGTATTAATTTGAAACTTTCTAAAATAAAATTTAAATAAAATAATAAGAAAAATTAGGAAGAACTAAATGCATATTTCTGTGCTTTTGGGGCTCCTTCCTATGCTTCCCTGAAGACAAAGATCAAGGGAGACAGAAATTTCATTCATATTCAGAATGTTAACATTCAATTTCATGCTTAAAATAATTGTGTCTTTGGGTGAAACTCCTTGGGCAAAACTTTCAAAGTGCATTTTAAGGGAATATATATTTAGTTTTCACCAAACATTTTCATTTCTATGATAATTCCCTGGCTCTGAGCATCAGTTGGAGATGGAAAAGCTACTTGAGTGAAAGAGGCTGTTGAAAATCAGTTGGTAAATTTCAACAAACAGTTCTTTTGTGGAAAAGAGAAAGAGCAGGGCGATACTCTTGACTCTCTAAAATGTTTGAAATGCCTTGGCTGGTGGCATTATCTTAACCATGACTGGGAAAATAAATCAGCTTTATTCTAATTCTTCCCACACCATTTCTAAGTAGAAACATGTTTAGTGCTTGCCTCTGAAGGAGGTAATACTGTTTTCACTGCTCCATGTGGTAGACTGAATAATGGCCCCCGAAGATATCCAGGTTCTAATTTTTGAAACATGTGGCAAAAGGAACTTTGTAGATATGTTTAAGGATTTTGAAGCAGATTATGAACCCCAAAAGTCTACAAGTGTTTTTATAAGAGGAAGGCAGAGGGAGATTTTATGATAGAGGAGATAGTGATGTGAAAAGAGAGCTGAGATTTGACACTGTGGCAGAAGGTGATGTGAAGATGGAAGCAGAGAGATGAGAAAATACTACTTGGCTGTCTTTAAAGATGGATAAAGGAATGATGAGCCAAGGAATACAGCTCTAGAAGCTGAAAGAGGAAAGGAAACATATTCTTCTGTAAAGCCTCTGGAGGGAATGAGGCCTGCTAAACTTCTGAGACTGACTTTGGACTTCTGGCCTCCGGAACCATAAGAGAATGAATTGGGTTCTTCTAAGCCACCATATTTGTAACGATTTCTTAGGGCAGGATTAGGAATCTAATACATTACCCTGCTGCTGCTGCTGCTAAGTCACTTCAGTCGTGTCCGACTCTGTGTGACTCCATAGATGGAAACCCACCAGGCTCCCCCGTCCCTGGTATTCTCCAGGCAAGAACACTGGAGTGGGCTGCCATTTTCTCCTCCAATGCATGAAAGTGAAAAGTGAAAGTGAAGTCGCTCAGTCGTGCCTGACTCTTAGCGACCCCATGGACTGCAGCCTACCAGGTTCCTCCGTCCATGGGATTTTCCAGGCAACAGTACTGGAGTGGGTTGCCATTGCCTCCCTAACTGGTTCCAAATAGGAAAAGGAGTACATCAAGGCTATATATTGTCACCCTGCTTATTTAACGTATATGGAGAGTACATCATTAGAAAGGCTGGGCTGGAAGAAGCACAAGCTGGAATCAAGTTTATCGGGAGAAATATCAATAACCTCAGATATGCAGATGATACCACATTTGTGGCAGAAAGCGAAGAGGAACTAAAAAGTCTCTTGATGAAAGTGAAAGAGGAGAGTGAAAAAGTTGGCTGAAAGCTCAACATTCAGAAAAATAAGATCATGGTATCTTGTCCCATCACTTCATGGGAAATAGATGGATAAACAGTGGAAACAGTGTCAGACTTTATTTTTGGGGGCTCCAAAATCACTGCAGATGGTGACTGCAGTCATGAAATTAAAAGACACTTACTCCTTGGAAGGAATGTTATGACCAACCAATAGCATATTCAAAAGCAGAGACATTACTTTGCCAACAAAGGTCTGCCTAGTCGAGGGTATGATTTTTCCAATGCTCATGTATGGATTCCATTTGAGAGTTGGACTGTGAAGAAAGCTGAGCGCTGAAGAATTGATACTTTTGAACTGTGGTGTTGGAGAAGACTCTTGAGAGTCCCTTGGACTGCAAGGAGATCCAACCAGTCCATTCTAAAGGAGATCAGTCCTGGGTGTTCATTGGAAGGACTGATGCTAAAGCTGAAACTCCAGTACGTTGGCCACCTCATGCGAAGAGTTGACTCATTGGAAAAGACCCTGATGCTGGGAGGGATTTGGGGCAGGATGAGAAGGGGACGACAGAGGATGAGATGGTTGGATGGCATCACCGACTTGATGGACATGAGTTTGAGTAAATTGCAGGAGTTGGTGATGGACAGGGAGGCCTGGCATGCTGCAATTCATGGGGTCACAAAGAGTTGGACATGACTGAGCAATGGAACTGACTGAACTCTTCCTCTTATGAGAATGATTGGGGAATTGAACCGGAGGGCCTGGCATGTGAGGTGTATATCAGAAGTACATGAAGGTAAATATCCTGGTCTGGTTGGTTATTTGTGGAAGCAGATTGTGCAACTTAATGAAAAGTGTGTTATGGTGCTTCCCACCTTAGTCACAGAGGCTGTTTACAGGTTCCATTTTGCTATGCTGCCTGATTCTTTGTTCTCCAAATCCCCTGGTTTTGCACGTGAAATTTAGGGATTAGAGGTATGGATGAGGAGTTCATTGTAAAGTGGTAGAAGCAACATTAGAATAGGGATGTGGTATCCTGAAGTGTGCCCACCTACCAATAAGTAACTTTGGGACTTTGGGGAAGATTTTTAACTTTTTGTGACCTGTAAAATGGGTTAAAATTACATACCTTGCCTATTTCAAAGTGTCTTTGAGGGCTCAGATGAAATGGAAGCATCTTTTCAAAGGTAAAAGAAAAGCTCTTTCTGCTAAAGTCATCAAGTAATGCTGAATGAAGCAGGCATGTGTTGGTGAGCTGTGGTGGCCCAGAGCAGGGTGTTGGAGACAAAGTGGGCTGAAAAGGTTGTCTACATGGGAGGACAGTGGTGGTGGCTCAGAATGGGGTATTTGAATTGGTAGAGGAATATGACTGTACCAATGTAGAAGTGGTAAAAGTGGTATTGAGAGACTGGTTACATTTAAGGGAGTTGATTGATATATTAAGATTACTGTAACTCTAATTTCTTTAAGATATAAATATTTCCATTGTCCCAGAAAGTTTCCTCCTGCTCCTTCTTAGTCATTTCCTATCTCTACCCATCAGAGACAACCAGGGTTCTGATGTTTTCCACTATAAATTAGTTTTGCTTGTTAGAATTTTATAAAAAAAATTCATAGATATTTAAAAATATAAATTATGAGCTTTCTTTTAGGTTTGTCTGGTGACTGTTAACCTACTTTCTGTCTCTATGGTCTTGCCTAATCTGAACAGTTCATACAAATGGAATCATGTAATACGTGCCCTGTTGTGTCTAGCTTCTTTCACTTAGCATTTTTTTTAAAGGTTTGATCATGTTGTAGCATGTTGGTGTGTGTCACTTCAGTGTAAATCACTTCAGTCATGTCTGGCTCTTTGTGATGCTATGGACTGTAGCCTGCCAGGCTCCTCTGTCCATAGGATTCTCCAGGCAAGAAGACTGGAATAGGTTGCTATGTCCTTCTCCAGGGCATCTTCCTGATCCAGAGATCAAACCCACATCTCTTACAGCTCCTGCATTGGCAGGCAGGTTCTTTACCACTAGTGCCACTTGGGAAGCCCATTGTAGCATATATTTGTATAGTAGTTAATTCCTTTTCATAAATAATATTCCATTGCATATACCATATTTTTTAAAAAAATATTCATTCACAGTCGATGGCTATTTTGAATTGTTCCACATTTTGGCTATTATAAATGCTTTTACTATGAACATTTGTATACAAGTTTTTGTGTGAACTTATGTTTTTATTTCTCTTGGATGCCTAGGATTGGAATTGCTAGGCATTATATAGTAGCATTATATAGTAACTGTATGTTTAAGTTTTTGAGGAAATAAATTTTTTATATTGGCTACAGCATTTTACATTCCTTCCAGCAATTTTCTTTTAGTGATTGCTCTATAGTTTGCAGTATATATTTCCAGCTAGTCCAAGTCCACTTTTTTGGAGGCTGCACTGTGAGGCTTATGGGATTTTATTTCCTGATTAGAGATCAAACCCATGATCCCTGTATTGGGGAAATGGGGTCTTAGCCACTGGACCACCAGGGAAGTCCTTATTCCACAGTTGTGTGCTGTGTGCTTGTGAGGTGCTTATATTGCCTTCTTCATTCATAGGTTTCTGGATCAGGAGATCTTGGATGCACATCTCTTACATGTGATTCAAACTTGATGTTGTGTTTCCTAAAACTCTTGGGAGTCCTAGGATGGTAGATGAACATGTATTTCAGATGGGAGTAACATGAATAATTTTTGTCTAATGATGGACTTGCGGTAGATTGTACAGTGACTTGAGTCCTTCACTCGTCCCTAAATTCATGCTCTTTGTCATGTAAATTTGCAGTACCCTTCTGCTATGACTCTGGGCTTTGTCATGTGACTTCCTTTGACAATAAATGTGGTTGAAATGCCAGTGTATTACTTCTGAGCTTGGCCCTTTAAAGGTTTTGCTTAGTGAACTTTCACACTTTTATTTCTGCCATTACCATGAAAAGATCACACCCAGGGTGTGGGCCATGCCAATGCCCTGGTCCCAGGAAAAGGATGAAGTCACATGGTGCAGAGTCAACCTAGAAACATGTGAATGAGCTGGCCAGACCACATGAATAAGTAAGAAATCCAGCAAAGATCGGCTATGTTTAGCTTGGATGAGCAGAACCCCTCAGAAGTATGAAAAATACATGTTCCTTGTATATCATTGAGACTTTGTAGTTGATTGACATACAGCAATTTTGTAGCAGTTACTGGCCAATAAAAGGAATTTGCTGAGAGATTATAGCAGTGTTTTTGCAAATTCTGAGAAACAAACCAATTGTAATTCTCCAGGCATCTAATAAAAGTACACACACACACACACATCTATGTATACACATATAAATATAAGTATGGGCTTCCTCGGTGGCTCTGGTAAAGAATCTCCCTGTCAAGCAGGAGACAAGAATTTGATCCCTGGGTAAGAAAGATCCCCTGGAGAAGGAAATGGCAACCCACTCCAGTATGTGTGCCTGGAAAATCCCACAGACAGAGGAGCCTGGTGGGCTACAGTCTCTGGGGTTGCAAAGAATTGGATATGACTTAGTGACTAAACAACAACAACAATATATATATAATTACATAAATGTATATGTCTATATCTAATATATCATCTAGTCTAACTCATTGTGAAGACAATAAAACTGAATACAGTGACCTGTAAAGACGAGTAAGGGACAGACAAATTACTGATGCACTTGGAAGTATATTTGGGCAGTGGTTTGGATTTGAGGATAGCAGCTTCCCCCCTGGTTATCCAGGCTATGGATGCAGTGTAGATTTGTAGTTTTTTTCTTTTTCTTTTTTTCCTTACTGAATTTTGCTCTTTTATTATTTTCACAGGCACTGGATAGTGTTTTCTGTCTTAGCTGTTCACAACCTATTATCTAGGGTGTTGTCTACTTACTAGGTAAGATCAGAAATGATGCTGTACTCAGTTTGCTCATGGTATGAGTTGCTCTGCCTGGGCCTACCTCACCTGTCCAGTAAGATAAGATGTCATGAGAACTATTGTGCTTCTGCATGGGTCCATTGTCCTGGACTCCTTTTTCCATCTTTGTACAAAATCAGGTTAAGGGTTTTCATTGTAGTTTTCTAGGTCCTTTATAAGGGTGACTTTCAAACTCTCTGAGCAGAGGCAAATGACTGAGCCATGTATAAAACAAGAGTCACAAATATTGACAAGATAAGTAGATTTTCTTCTCCAAACAAACCCTGTTTTATTTTCTATCTAGAATAATATTCAGTTCAGTTCAGTTGCTCAGTCACGTCCAACTCTTTGCGACCCCATGAATCGCAGCATGCCAGGCCTCCCTGTCTATCACCAACTCCTGGAGTTCACCCAAACTCATGTGCATTGAATCGGTGATGCCATCCAGCCATCTCATCTTCTGTCATCCCCTTCTTCTCCTGCTTAAGGAATCATTATGTTTCACCCATACTGGTGTTTCAGCCATTAGGTGGCTGAATTTTTTTTTCTTGGATAATTTATAAATCAGAATAGTGGGGACTACATTCCTGGTTCACTCACAGTTAAACTCCATGGACATGACTTCAGGATTGTTACTTTGGTGGCCAACTGACCGCCCCCCCCCCCCGCCCCCGCCCTCTTTTTAAGCCAAGATGATGTATAGTACTGACATTACATGAAAACATTTACTTTCTTATTTGGGCTGAGAAACAGGCTAATTTTTTTTCATGAATAGAATAATTACAGAGTAGCTAACATGCAAAAATTCATGTGATATTAGACAGAATAAGATGTAAGACTGAAGAACTGCTCATGTTTTTGTTTCCTCCATTTCCCATGACTAGTGGGAATAAACCCTCCTAAACCAGAGGCATTATCATCTTGTATTGAAGATTTTTCATGTCTAGGTGTTAGCAGAGGAGGGAATTTTCATCATACAGCAATGGCCATGGTCTCAGTAGCTGAAACAGACTGTCCAAAGGCTTCCAGAAGCATCACTCTTCCATGGTACTGTTATAATCCAATTTAATTTAGTTCAACAGGCATTTCTTGTTTACTGTTTCAGTCTAATACTTGGTTAGTATAGGATGAGCAATAGTAGCCATAATGTAATATAATAGGGATAATGTTTAATGGTGTTATGTAGGAAGTATCTTTTTTTCACACATAGGGTATTAGTTTTCAGTTGGAGTCCAATTAGAACATGTCTGCTCACTAAAATACTGACATGCCAAAGAATACAAAGAGAGTGGTATTGAGTTTGAAGAACTACAACTTCAGAGAGACAAACGCAGGCCATTCCTATACAAGCAAGTAAAGTAAGCAGGTCACATTTACAGGTAACAATAAGAAAGAAGAAAAACTATTTCTAAAGATTCTAAAGAGAACTTTACATATTTTTAGGTTCAAAAACTAAGAATTATATACAAGAAGAGCTACCGGGAAACTGAAAGAAGAAAATGGCCTCCCAAATCCAATATCATTGGAAAAGACTTGGGAAACACAGAGAGTGATAAACAGAATAATGAGAACATGGGGGCCAAAAATGCTGAGACTGGACCTGAGCAGATACACAGGTCACATAGATCATTACTGGATCCATAATGAGGGGCACTTTGAAATTGATGTTGTCATTGTCATCATCATCACGTTGACTTATTCAGTACTTACTGTGACTCAGGCTCTGTGTTAAGTGATTTATGTGTTTGCTTGTTTTCCAAAGAAATCTATAAGATAGATCCTCTTATGTTGATTTTATAGATGAGGATCTGGAAAGGTTAACTACTTTGCCAATGATTACATAACTGGTATGTAATGGAGCCATTACTCAATTAAATTGTTCTGCTTTAAGAGCTTAATCATCACAGTATGTGGACTTACCCATTAAAGACTATATACATGATTTCCATTTCAGCATTTGGACTTATCTTTCCTCCAAAATCTTTTGACATCTTCTGTTTCAGAGTTAAATATGCCATCTAGATATATTTATGTATAGTTACCCATAATGAATGCACACTTTATACCCATTCCCCTAAAAATTATGGTAACCAGAATTAATTTAAATAGCCTTTTTATAGAATGATCTGTTTTATAAGTCTTAGTTCTTTTTGGACATATCGCTATTATAGTCTTTACTGCAATAATTTGAAGCCTTTTTCCATTTACAAAAGAAAACTATGAAAACAAGCAGGTGAAATCAACCACAGAGGCATCTCTTCTGTTGTAGTAGTAGAAAATGTCTTTTAAGATGAAAATATATTGAAAACTTCCAGCACTTTCTACTCACAGTTTCTTTTTTATTTGGTTTGAATCATCATTAGAGTACTCTGGGTTCTCTGGAAAAAACTGCCTTGTATTAAACCATCTTGAGACAGGGTTCTTTAGAAATGACAGCCTGTGTAGAATGCTGTTGCTAGCTTTTTTATCATCATTTTCTTTTAGAGATTTGTTTCTTCCTTTGAATAAAAAAAGTGAATCCTTTCTGTTTGTTCTGTTGGCACAGCTGTATTTTGAGTACAGGTTTGAATATGTCATTTAAATATGATTTTTATTAGAGTGATTATGTTTGGGTCTTCATGTTGGAACTAGCAGTGACTGTCTGATAATCTAGGTCTTTTGATTATTCCCCTCCCTGCTTTCTCTCTTTCTCTTTTTTAATAATCTTTGCATATTTTGCCCCAAAAGCATCAGATAATGTTCTCTTTGCAGCATATTTTCTCTTTTGAATCCTGCCTTCCACTGAAGGTTGAAGAGCAAGGTGATCCACTTTCTTTGTGTTTTGTAAAAATGATGACATTGCCTTTTTCTTAAAAAAAAAAAAGCTTTGTTCAACTTTTCTCATCTAGAATTCATCTTGTAGAAACATCTAGGTATCACTGCTTTCCCCCTTAGGTAACGTTCAGAGTAGTCTTCATTATTTTGAGAGATAAGGAAGAGAGTAAAAAGGGATATGTATATGGATATGGATATGAGATCATTATGAACAATTTTTACCTCTGGGTGAAGCTAATTGTAGCTTTCCCAAAAGCAAGAATTAAGTTTGTCCCATTTAACACCAATGAATCTATAATATTTTATACTGCTTTACATGCCTATATATATTATATACATGAATTTTACTTTTAGAGTACAATTTTGATAATTTGTTCTTAGCATCCTCTCTTTTCCCAGCATTGTCTTTCTCTCTCCCATCCAAGGGCCATTTGATAGCAGTAGGAGTATATTTGAGGAAAACCTAATTGTGCTGGGTTAGCCAAAATCACTGGAGAAGGCAATGTCACCCCACTCCAGTACTCTTGCCTGGAAAATCCCATGGACGGAGGAGCCTGGTAGGCTGCAGTCCATGGGGTCGCTAAGAGTTGGACACAACTGAGCGACTTCACTATCACTTTTCACTTTCATGCATTGGAGAAAGAAATGGCAACCTGCTCCAGTGTTCTTGCCTGGAGAATCCCAGGGATGGTGGAGCCTGATGGGCTGCCATCTATGGGGTCGCACAGAGTTGGACAAGACTGAAGCGACTTAGCAGCATCAGGAGCAGCCAAAATCACTTGACTTTGAGAATTTGACAAAACTCAAGAGACATCTGTCAAAAGGATACAGAAACTTCACTGAGACAAAGTTCTTATAGATATTTCATACAAATTGTGACTTAGGACAGTTATGCCATTAGACACCAAGACAGCTACACTGCCCATCTCTCCCTCTCATTTTTTCTTGGGCCACATGCTCTCAAGTGTTTATTTCTTTATGTTGCTCTAATCTCTTTCTAGCTGAGCTTCCCTGGTGGCTTGGATGGTAAAGAATCTGCCTGCAATACAGGAGACCCAGGTTCAATCCCTGGGTCAGGAAGATTCCCTGGAGAAGGGAATGGCAACCCACTCCAGTATTCTTGCCTGGAAAATCCCATGGACAGAGGAGCCTGGTAGACTGCATAGTCCATGGGGGTCACAAAGAGTTGGAAATGACTGAACAACTAACACTTTCATTTTCACTTTAAATCTCTTTCTGCAGATTGGTATCATCTATTCACACATCTGTTTCCACCAAAATAGTGAGCTAAGACAGAGTCACATATCTGTTTAGTTCAACTGCAATCTACCCACTGAGTATAGTTGTATACCTTAGTTTAAATTCTTGAGGAAGTATTTTGATTGGTTGCTGGCTAGACAATGAATTGCCTGGTCTTAGATCTTATGTCTAATATTGATCCAATCAATCACAGTGATCCTACAATGGGTAACATGTGTAATTTAGACTGCTTCAGGGTTGAGAATAGGGTATGCACATTTACAGACTATAATAGGAACTGTGAGCTAGTTGGTTCAGGCGTTAAGTGGTTTTGAGAAAAATTATTAATATTATTTTTTATAGATCAAGTCAACCTTGTTTAATATATAAATAAAGTCAGCAGTGGCTACTAAGAAAATACCTCATCATGTCTTTAATCTACTTTGACTCACTGGCATTTTAGGCCCTTTCAGTTTTATTAAAAGAATTGTCAAGACCCCAGTTGCTTTCTCTCAATTGTATTCTTGGCTTTCTTTCTGTCTGGCTCCTGGCCCTAACCATTTCTCTCATTTAGATAACACCACAATCTCTGGCTGGAACGTAGATCTGCTGGGTTTTGTGGACCCTTGGCATCTCCCAGCACTATCCTTGACTCTTTCCTCTTCTAGTGCCTTAAAAAGCTTATCTTGCTTTAATTCAGGTTTTTAGACCCAAACTCTAGTACTAGATTATTTGGTGAGTTTTGGGACCTCCTTGGAGGTGTTGTTTGAATGTTTAGGTTACTTATATGACTCTCCAATTTCTTTCTAAGAAAAGTAGATTTACTAACAGTGCAGTTTTTAAATAACTTTTTTTTTTTTTTGGTTATGTCTCAAAAATAGAAGATGTATTATTTTCTGAAACATGGATGACAACTAAATTAACACTAATGCAGGAAGCAAATAGGATTATTATGGTGAGAAATCTAGGTCAGGAAAAGTCATCCTGTTGGAAGGGCATCCTAACCAAGAGGACCACTTTCAGGCTAAAGATATTAGTTAATTGCACTCATAAATTCCTTACCTTCAGATGTCTGACATTTTACCTTGGTCTACTTGAGACCTATATTAGACTTTTATTTGAAGTGCAGAGAAATCACTGTCTTCAAAATTATACTGCAGGCTTCTTGATAAACTCACCATTGGTCTTTCTACCCTAGGAGAATTTAATAATAAATCTGAGTCTTTTGATGGCAGTATCAAAGCACAGATGCTGTTCCCTCCTGCATGAGATCTGTACACTGACACAGGATATTGTGTCATGTCCTAATCCAGTATACTGAGTGGTGTCTTGGTTTGTACAGAAGGCTGAATACATCATTTTATCAGCCTTTACAGTCAGGGATATAAGCATATTTGCTTATGGAAGTTTCAGCTTTCAGTCATTCTGCACAAATGATTTAAACTGGAATCAGAGGGCAGAATTTGAGGACTGGTATGAGCAATGTTGAAGCATCCTCTACATTCCTCAAGCTGTCTTTTTCTACTTTTGCTCAGGGAACTTGCTAGAACATGGTAGGCCAGGTATGAGGATAAACACATAGTTAAGTTGGTGAGCCATTTGGCTTCTTGGGAGCTCCATTTCCTCAGTAAAATTAAGATGTTGGTGAGGTTGTCAGTTCCTGGTTCAGGCAGTGGGTTGGTTGCTTGACTGTGTTGTGTTGTGTTGTGTGTTGGTTGCAAAATATGTCATAGATTGTTTGTTGAAACTGTTGGGGGCCAGCTTGAGGTACTCCGCCCATGGCAAAGGTCATGAGGAAGGAGGCTCGACATACGCAAAGGCGGGGTCGAGCCTCAGGAGTCCCCCTGGAAATCCTCGAACATCTACCCCCATAACCAGAGCCTGCCTACTTTACTACTTTGTGCTCTCCCCTACACCTCTGACTTTACGGGGGGCTGCCCCCCACCACCTCTTTCAGAGAAGGAGTTAACTTAGAGCTCCAGTTAATAATAATTCCTGGGCGTGATAGGAGTGTTTCAACCTACAAACTCCTCTGAAGCTTCTCTAGCCTTCCTGACAGGCTTGTCTGGCCACATGTGATTGCTCACAGCCTCCCAACCGTGAGAGGCACGAGATGCTTTAAACCTTCTAAAAACAGGTTCCTTAGAAAAGTTAGAAAACTATTAGTATAAGTATAGTGGGCTGATTAGAAATTGTATTGGTGAAGGGTTTTTCATTTGTTGAGCCAATGTTTGTTGCTAAGACTCCACATCCCCTGCCCTTACACACATTAATGAATATATAGAAGAAATAAGTATTAACCTTTGATATAAATCATGTTAGACCTTAGGCTAAGTAAATTCTTTCCTTAACTAAAACCCACTACATCCTCACCCTATAGGAATGTAACTTCATTTGGGTGGCATCTGTTTTAAGAATAATCACTCCTGGAGAAACGTGTTGACTGACTGCTGTCACAAGGAGAGGGTCGTAAATTGTCAGCAGGCCCCCCTGGCCAGAAGATGATGTAACACCCCTAAGACCTCTGTATACATTTGTGTGAAGCACCTGACTTTAATAAAAGTCAGGACTGCTGTCCCCACATGACTTTTGTATAACAT
Source organism: Bos indicus x Bos taurus (assembly GCF_003369695.1). Classification (NCBI taxonomy): domain Eukaryota; kingdom Metazoa; phylum Chordata; class Mammalia; order Artiodactyla; family Bovidae; genus Bos; species Bos indicus x Bos taurus. The sequence goes on along the minus strand of NC_040101.1, from coordinate 50,414,196 downwards.
CTCAGTGTATAAAAACAGACTCTGGAAAATAAAGAATTGGGATCAGTTCCTCAAAAGACTGGTCTCCCCATGTCGCTCTCTCTCTCACTCTGGCTGAGTCTCCATCTGGAGCGCGGAACCCACCATGCTTACTAATTATGCCTGGGCTTCTAAGATCCGACTGGGGAGGCCTCAGTGTCTCCTCTCCTTCAGGAGAATGGAAGGATGCCTGCGGCCTACGTAAGTGGTGCAAGCTTCTTGTCTTGAAGTCTTATTGGTCTCCCGCATAAACCAAGATACTCAGCCTCTTTTCTCCACTGAATTTTCCTACTGAGCTATCCTCATTCTATTACTCTTTATATCTTTGATAAATATTTAAATAGTCACTGAAGCTGTCTCCCCTTCGAATACCCTGGATCAGCTGGGGCTGGACCCCGGCAACAGATTACAATGAAAATAGTGAGGTTTGGGAAATACTTTTTTAAAGATGTGAATTCAAGGCTGTTCCTATAAGATTGTCCTCTCATTTGCTTGCATTAAGGTGTGCTTTCATGAGTAAAAAACTACAGAGGTGGATTGATTTCACAGGGCTGTTGTAACAAAATATCACACACTGGGTGACTTAAAAGAACAGAAATTTATTCTCTCACAGTTCTAGAGGCCAATAGTCCAAAATCAAGGTTTTGGCAGGGTCATGGTCCCTCCAGAGCCTCTAAGCTATAGTCTGGTGAATCATGAATCTTAAATAACATCAGAAACAGCAACAGCCAGTGGGGAATTGTCCAGGCACTTACAGATAGATTATCTCTTGGAAAATCAGTAAAATATTGAAGGTAGTTGAGGATATTATTTCCTCTGGCTTCTGGATTGTTTTTTAGGAGTCTTTCATTTGGCTTTTGGGTCCCAGCTCTCATAGAGCTGTTTAGATGGCCTTACTGAAATGATCCCAGGGAACCCATCCTAAAATTTCCCAGAGAGGGCTTTTTTTTTTTTCATTAAGATGCATGCCAGTGTTAAGCGCTCCCATTCTCAATAATTTTTATTCTGAACTTAATATCTAATATGGGAGGCTGAATGAGTTTGCTTCCATTTGTGCTTAGAAGAGATACATTCCAAACTCCTTAAGAAATTTGGAAGAATTACCTAATTTTATTTACAGTGCTCAATAAAATTCAGTGTGGACTTCTTGGCAAAGGTAGCTGTGGGGCCTGTCAAAATTGTAGGCTGATAACCCGGTGAGCCCGGGCCCAAGCAGTGCTGCACCAGGGAGCAGAGCCTGCAGTCTGGTAGAAGACCAGACAGGGTCCATCAGCCAGTGGAAACCATAGGACCTCCTGGCCAGTGGGAATTGTGGCTCCAAAGTCGTGACAAGTCTTCTCTTTCTCGGACACTTTCCCAAGACTTCTTGGTGTGACTGGTTCTTAAAGGAGCCCACCTGCCGATGGTTGAGTTTTCAGTGGACTTGACCCAGAAGAAAACTGCAGCTTTAGCTCCTTGCTGGCCGCTGTCCCTCTGCTTTGATGACAGCACCCCTGATGCCCTCCTGGTTTGTTTCTGGCTGCCCTCTGCCACTCGTAGATCACCAGTAGCCTATACATCAACAATGGTGTGACTGCTAGCAACAAGCTCTTGCTGTCCAGCAACCAGATCACAGCGGTCATCAACATTGAGGTGTAGGCAGAGAACAGCTTATACAAGGACATCCAGTAGGTGCAGGTGTTTGTGGCTTATGCATCCATCTCGAGCCTCTGTGACTTTCTGGGCCCCATCTCTGAGCACACCCATGATCCAGAGATGAAGCAGAGCTTCCCCTGCTGCTCTGAGTCTCTGTTTCTACTCCAGTGCTTTGCGGCCTCTGGAAGTACCAGCCCCTGCCCCACTGGATTCCCTGGCTGGGAGTAAGCCATGCCAGCTGTCATCCTGCCCAACAATGGATTTTGGGAGTAGTTTGTCCACTACGAATTCCAGCTGTTTGGCAAGAACGCTGTGCACAGGGTCAACTCCCAATTGGACGTGATCCCAGGTGTCTATGAGAAGTAGGTCAGTTTTATGGCAGGCAAACAGTGAGCCATCCTGGTGAGCCCCTACCCCAGGGATCAGAGGTGTGGATCTGCTGTTGATCCTATACCAAGATCTGAACTTGAACATTCTACTTTAGTTGATACAGAAAATCAGATGATGGTTCTTATAAGGCCAAGGCCTCCAAGGGAGGGTGACTGCAGTTTTTAACCTTATAATTCATATATTTGAAGAATAAAAGTACTAAATGAGAGGTAGTGAAAATAAGTTTTCTATCCTTTTAGTACCAGGGCATGACCACTTCGGCCAGGTCAGAGAGGAGGAGAGGCAGGTGGTGCCCAGTCAGATGGACCTGCCAGCAGTGCTCAGAGCAAGTGGCATGCCTGGAATCCCACAGCCCTCCCCCAGGCCCACTTCTCAGTAGCAAGTCAGCCAGAATCCCACTTCATTCTTTGGAACCCAAAGCCAGGGCCTCGGGAGTCATGGCCTCTGTACCTCTCACAGTGTCAGTTTAGTAGATAAGTGGTCATCAAGTGATACTCTGGGAGCCCTGGGAGACTCAGGTCCCCCTTGCCCCCACCTTGAACCACAGAGCTCAACTCTGGCTTTATAGATTGGACTTAAGTGTAAGATAGTTTTTGAAGAAAGCATTTCTTTATATTAAATTTAAAAATAATTTTTGAGTGCTGTTGCAGACCACAAGGTCTCAAGGTGCCTTTGGTGACTTCTCAACAGCTTTGATGGAAGGTAGGCATTAGTCCCTTTCTCTAGGACACATGATGAGAGAGCAAGCCTTAATAACAGGCCTCCAGGTTTCCTCTCAACTTGGAAGTTTCAGATGTGGACTGAGACCCGACTCTGTCATCATGTGACCTGGAGCTTCTCAGAGATTCAGTTTCCTCACCAATCTCTGCGATGACAGTCTCCTTTTCACCAAGGGGTTGCTGTTAAGATTGAAGGATTGCTAACAGTGTAACTGGCACAAGGTACTTAAGAGTAAACGGGGAGTCTTGTGATTAATGCTACTCTCAGGCTCTGCTGGTTCTTGGTCAGTGCCTTCATCCTCATAGCAGCATTTCCCCTGTCTGTGCACAGCCCTTTATTGTTTAGTGAGTGCTGTTCCCCCAAATCATCCATCTTGTGTGGGGACAGGTAAGCTTAAGATCCTTTCAGGCTATATGTCAGGGGAAGCGTAGACTTAGCAGCCTTTTCAGAATTTCATTGTATATCCAAATGTTGTGAAGCAAGGAGCAGGATTTGAGCTAGTTCTCAAACATCTTGTTTAGAATCACTGACCATTTAAACAGGTGCCTCAGTCTGGCTAACCACTGAGATCCATGTGGGCACTTTTTCAAGGGATAATTGAGTTGCTCCCACCACTAGGCCCCAGAATCTTGGATTGTTCAAACTCCTGAGGTACCTAATAATGTGGTTTTGGACCAACTATTCTAAGTGAAAGTTCTGCAGAGAAATAATATAAGAAATAAATGAAAGTACAATTGTTCTAATGCAGAGCTAGGGGTCTGGAGCCTGGTGGAGTCTGAATAATCTTTCTCTCTGAATGTGCCCCTGCCTTGCTTCTGCAAAGAATTGCCCACCGATGAAACTAGAAAGAAAAATGAATGAAAAATCATTGCTCTGGGCTGGTTTTGTTTTACAAATGGATAAACAACCCCATAGAATACCAGGGCTGATGTAGCAGAGCCCCCAAAGTAGGCTTTCTGGCAGAAATTCAGATGGAAAATTTCTTTTAAAGTACTTTTTAAGAGAAATTTATTTGGATATATATAGCCAATTTGTTTTTTCATTTGAAAATTTTCCTGAGTTCACATGCCATAAAATAAACTTGCTTTTGAATGTACAGTTCTAAGCATTTGACATATGTATTGTTTTATATTACCATACTCCTTAATATTCTCTTATGCTTCTCCTTTGTAGTCAAGCCCTTGTCTCAGTCCAGCCTCTGACAAACAGAGATCTGTTCTGCAACCCTGTGGATTTTCCTTTTCTAAAGTATCATGTAAATAAAATCATGCACCGTGTGACCTGTGGAGGCTGACTTCTTTCACTGATCATAATGTCTTGACAATTCATCAGTGTTGTTGCTTTTTGGTGGTATTCCTTTGTATGGATATACCAGTTTGTTTTACTTTCAAATGAAAGATGTGAGATTTTGCGCTAGGCCCCACAAATTATATAGTCAGAGTAATAATCACAATCAATGGTAAAATTTTAAACCTACTGTTGTTTTCAAGGTCTTTTGGATGTTTACATATCACAGTTATTTTTCCTTTACCTTTTTCTTTCCCAGTTAATAGAACTAGAGTATTCTGTAAAAGAGAAGCAAACTTTCTGGAGGTAAAAAAAAAAGAAAGCTATAGCTGATAAATTTAAGAACATCTGTTTTCCCCAGATAGATAGTAAATAAGCTTTGGCTATTGGTACTTCTGAGGCTGTGTCTAGGTCACCAAGGAGTCTAGCCATGCCTGACATATAAGGGGTATTAAGATGTGAGATGATGTTTTATGACAGAGAATGCCAGCAATAAGCTGTCTTTCCCTTTAAACTTTGCTTCCTCCTCTATGATTCTACATGATCACAGTGTTGCATAATTTTCCAAGTTATTAATTTATAGCTTTTTAAATCTGGAAAACCTCTTTCTTTGAATCTAGTTTGACCAAGACTAATTGTCATGGGGTAGCATATATGTTTCTTAAGCGTGTCATAGTAAGTTACCATAAACTTGGTGGCTTAAAAAACAGAAATTAATTTTCTCACAGTTCTGAGGCCAGCCATCCAAAATCAAGATGTCAGCAGGTTTGGTCCCTTCTAGTCTAAGAAGGAGAGTTGTTCCATGTCTTTCTCTTAGCTTCATATAGCTGCTGGCAGTGTTTAACGTTCCTTGGCTTGTAGATGGATCACTCCAGTTTTTGCTTCCTTCTTTTTTCTTTAAAAGTATTTATTTATTTATTTGGCTGTGTCAGGTATTACTTGCAGCATGTGGGGTCCTTCATTGTGACTTGTGGGTTTCTCTCTAGTTGTGGTATGCAGGCCTAGTTGCCCTGCGGCATGTGGCATTTTAGTTCCCTGACGGGGAACCAAACCTGTGTCCCCTGCATTGGAAGGCAGACTCCCAATCACTGGACTACTAGGGAAGTTCCTTTGCTTTCTTCTTTATTTGGTCTTCCTCTCTCTTTCTCTGCGTGTTCTCTTCTTCTGTCTGCTCTCATTAGGATATTGGGTTTCAGTTCAGTTCAGTTCAGTCACTCAGTCGTGTCTGACTCTTTGTGACCCCATGAATCACAGCACACCAGACCTCCCTGTCCATCACCATCTCCCGGAGTTCACTCAGACTCACGTTCATCGAGTTGGTGATGCCATCCAGCCATCTCATCCTCTTTTGTCCCCTTCTCCTCCTGCCCCCAATCCCTCCCAGCATCAGAGTCTTTTCGAATGAGTCAACTCTTAGCATGAGGTGGCCAAAATACTGGAGTTTCAGCTTTAGCACCAGTCCTTCCAAAGAACACCCAGGGCTGATCTCCTTTAGAATGGACTGGTTGGATCTCCTTGCAGTCCAAGGGACTCTCAAGAGTCTTCTCCAACACCACAGTTCAAAAGCATCAATTCTTCGGCACTCAGCTTTCTTCACAGTCCAACTCTCGTATCCATACATGACCACTGGAAAAACCATAACCTTGACTAGACGGACCTTTGTTGGCAAAGTAATGTCTCTGCTTTTGAATATGCTATCTAGGTTGGTCATAACTTTTCTTCTAAGGAGTAAGCATCTTTTAATTTCATGGCTTCAGTCACCATCTACAGTGATTATGGAGCCCAACTAAATAAAGTCTGATACTGTTCCCCCTGTTTTCCCATCTATTTGCCATGAAGTGATGGGACCAGATGTCATGATCTTCGTTTTCTGAATGTTGAGCTTTAAGCTAACTTTTTCACTTTCCTTTTTTACTTTCATCAAGAGGCCTTTTAGTTTCTCTTCACTTTCTGCCATAAGGGTGGTGTCATCTGCATATCTGAGGTTACTGATATTTCTCCAGGCAATCTTGATTCCATTGGGTTTAGGGCCAGCCCAGATTATCCAGGATGATCTCATCTTGTGATACTTAATCCCATCAGCAGGGGTCCGTCCTAAGATAGTGGAGGAATAAGACAGGGAGACCACTTTCTCCCCCACAAATTCATCAAAAGAACATTTGAATGCTGAGTAAATTCCACAAAACAACTTCTGAATGCCGACAGAGGACATCAGGCACCCAGAAAAGCAGGCCATTGTCTTTGAAAGGAGGTAGGAAAAAATATAAAAGATAAAAAGAGAGACAAAAGTAGTAGGGAAGGGAGTCTTAAAAAAGAGAGAAGTTTCCAAACACCAGGAAACACTCTCACTGCCGAGTCTGTGGTGAGCCTTGGAACCTCAGAGGGTAACATAACTGGGAGGAAAAATAAGTAAATAATTAAAACCCACAGATTACATGTCCAATGGTAACTCCCAGTGGAGAAGTAGAGCAGATGCCCACATCCACCACTAGTGAGCGGGGGCTGGGCAGGGAGGTGCGGGCTGCATTGCTTAGAGTAAGGACCAGGCCTGAATGCCCCAAGGACAATCTGAGGGAACTAACTTGAGATAGCAAACCAGACTGTGGGATAGCTACCCCACGAGAAACCCAAGACACTGCCAGGCCCGCTCACAGAACAAAGGACTAACTAGAGCTAGCCAACTGTGGACAGATTCATCCCCTTCCAGAGACAGGCAGGCGAGGGCAGCAAGAGCCAGAAGGGGGCAGTCGCGGCCCCAGAGAGGCATCATCTACCAAACTGCAGGCAGGCTTCATTGCTAACCAAGACTTCTTGGGATTCTGGACGGTCGACATCCACCTGAGAAGGGGCGCCGGTTGTACACCCAGAAAACCGAGCAGCAGGGACAGGGGAGGCGATAAATTGCAGCAACCACACTCGCCAAACACCTGGTCACCTGATCTTCTCAGACCTGGGAAGTGTACAAACGCAGGCCCAACCGAATCTGCACCTTTGTGGAGTACCTGAGTACCTGAACCTGAGTGGCTTAGACCTGGGAAGTGCATACAACCCAGGGCTGGCCTCAGACAGTTCCTGGCAGAGCAACCTAGAGCCTAAGCAGTGTAGACAGGGAAAGCACACACACTGTGAGCATGGGCAAACCCAGTATGGCTGAGACACTGGGAGCATATGCCAGTGTTATTTGTTTGCAGTGTTCCTCCCTCCCCACAGCAAGACTGAACAAGTGAGCCTAAAAGAGTTGTCACCACCACTCCCTTGTGTCAGGGCAGAAATTTGACACTGAAGAGACTAGCAAACAGAAGAAGCTAAAACAGAGGGAACTGCCTTGGAAGTGATAGGTGCAATAGATTAAAACCCTATAGTTAGAAAGACTACATAGGAAGGGGCCTATAGATCTTGAGAAGTATAAGCCGGATCAAGAAACTATCTGAAAATGAACTGACCCCACACTGTCCACAACAACACCAGAGAAAGTCCTAGATATATTTTTACTATTATCATTCTTTAAATTAAAAAAAATTTTTTTATTATTTTTAAGTCCTTTGTTATTCTTTTAATTTTCATTTTTATAACCTAATATTACTTTGCAAAAAAAGACCCTATTTTTTAAAGCAAACTTCATATACATATATATATTTTATAATTTTTGTGACTTTTTTCCTTTAATATTGTATTTTTGAGAATCCAACCTCTACTTTAGATTTTTAATCTTTGCTTTTTGTAATTTGTTGTCAATTTTGTACCTTTAAGAACCCAATCTTCAGTACCCATTTTTACTTGGGAGCGAGATTACTGGCTTGACTGCTCTCTCCACCTTTGGACTCTTCTTTATCTCCACCAGGTCGCCTCTATCTCCTCCCTCCCCCTGTCTTCTTTACCCAACTCTATGAATCTCTTTGTGTTCCAGACTGTGGAGAACACTTAGGGAACTGATTACTGGCTGGATTTGTCTCTCTCTCCTTTTGATTCCCCCCTTTATCCTCCTGTCCACCTCTGTCTCCTTCCTCCCTCTTCTCTGTATAACTCTGTAAACATCTCTAAGCAGTCCAGACTGTGGAGAGCACATAGGGAAGTGATTACTGGCTAGCTGGCTCTCTCCCCTTTTGATTCCCCCTCTTCTCCTCCTGGTCACCTCTATCTCCCTCTTCCCTCTTCTCTTTTCCATGTAACTCTGTGAACCTCTCTGGGTGTCCCTTACTGTGGAGAAACTTTTTATCTTTAACCTAGATGTTTTATCAATGGTGCTGTCTAGATGGAGAAGTCTTGAGGCTACTGTAAGAATAAGAATGAAAACCAGAGGCAGGAGGCTTAAGTTCAAATCCTGAGAACACCAGAGAACTCCTGACTCCAGGGAACATTAATCCACAAGAGCTCATCCAAAAGCCTCCATACCTACACTGAAACCAAGAACCACCCAAGGGCTAACAAGCTCCAGAGCAAGACATACCATGCAAATTCTCCAGCAATGCAGGAACATAGCCCTGAGCTTCAATATACAGGCTGCCCAAAGTCACTCCAAACCCACTGACATCTCATAACTCATTACAGGACACTTCATTGTACTACAGAGAGAAGAACTCCAGCTCCACCCACCAGAACACCGACACAAGCTTCCCTAATCAGGAAACCTTGACAAGCCACCCATAAAACCCCACCCACAGTGAGGAAACTCCACGATAAAGAGAACTCCACAAACTGCCAGAGTACAGAAAGGCCATCCCAAACACAGCAATATAAACAAGATGAAGAGACAGAGGAATACCCAGCAGGTAAAGGAAAAGGATAAAAGGCCACCAAACCAACCAAAAGATAAGAGATAGGGAATCTACCTGATAATGAATTCTGAATAATGATAGTGAAAATGATCTAAAATCTTGAAAACAAAATGGAGTTACAGATAAATAGCCTGTAGACAAGGATTGAGAAGATGCAAAAAAGGTTTAACAAGGACCTAGAAGAAATAAAAAAGAGTCAATATATAAGAATAATGTAATAAATGAGATCAAAAACACTCTGGAGGGAACCAACAGTAGAATAATGGAGGCAGAAGATAGGATAAGTGAAGTAGAAGATAGACTGGTAGAAACAGAGGGGAAAAAAAAAAAAAGAAATTAGGACAATCTCAGAGACCTCTGGGACAATGTTAAATGCCCCAACATTTGAATCATAAAAGTCCCAGAAGAAGAAGACAAAAAGAAAGACCATGAGAAAATACTTGAGGAGATAATAGTTGAAAACTTCCCTAAAATGGGGAAGGAAATAATCACCAAAGTCCAAGAAATCCAGAGAGTTCCAAACAGGATAAACCCAAGGTGAAACACCCCAAGACACATATTAATCAAATTAACAAAGATCAAGCACAAAGAACAAATATTAAAAGCAGCAAGGGGAAAACAACAAATAACACACAAAGGGATTCCCATAAGGATAACAGCTGATCTTTCAATAGAAACTCTTCAAGCCAGGAGGGAATGGCAGGGCATACTTAAAGTGATGAAAGAAAATAATCTACAGCCCAGATTACTGTACCCAGCAAGCATCTCATTCAAATATGAAGGAGAAATCAAAAGCTTTACAGACAAGCAAAAGCTGAGAGAATTCAGCACCACCAAACCAGCTCTGAATTTTTGGCTGCAAAGAATATAATCAATCTGATTTCCATGTTGATCATCCGGTGATGTCCATGTGTAGAGTCTTCTTTTGTGTTGTTGGAAGAGGGTGTTTGCTATGACCAGTACGTTCTCCTGGCAAAACTCTATTAGCCTTCACCCTGTTTCATTCCGTATTCCAAGGCCAAATTTGCCTGTTACTCTGGGTGTTTCTTGACTTCCTACTTTTGTATTCCAATCCCCTATAATGAAAAGGATACCTTTCTGGGGTGTTAGTTCTAAAAGATCTTGTAGGTCTTCATAGAACCATTCAACTTCAGCTTCTTAAATTAGATTGATTATGTTATTTGCAGCTAAAGATGGAGAAGCTCTATACAGTTAGCAAAAACAAGACTGGGAGCTGACTGTGGCTCAGATCATGAACTCCTTATTGCCAAATTCAGACTTAAATTGAAGAAAGTAGGGAAAACCACTAGACCATTTGGATATGACCTAAATCAAATCCCTTATGACTATACAGTGAAGGGAGAAATAGATTGAATGGGCTAGGTCTGATAGAAAGAGTGCCTAATGAACTATGGACAGAGTTCATAGACATAAACAGGAGACGGGGTCAAGACCATCCCTATGGAAAAGAAATGCAAAAAAGCAAAATGGCTGTCTGGGGAGGCCTTACAAATAGCTGTGAAAAAAAAAAAAAAGAAGCTAAAAGCAAAGAAGAAAAGGAAAGATATAAGCAACTGAATGCAGAGTTCCAAAGAATAGCAAGAAGAGATAAGAAAGCCTTCCTCAGCAATCAATGCAAAGAAATAGAGGAAAACAACAGAATGGCAAAGACGAGAGATCACTTCAAGAAAATTAGAGATACCAAAGGAACATTTCATGCAAAGATGGGCTCAATAAAGACATAAATGGTATGGACTAACAGAAGCAGAAGCTATTAAGAAGAGGTGGCAAGAATACACAGAAGAACTGTACAAAAAAGATCTTCAAGACCAAGATAATCACGATGATGTGATCACTCACCTAGAGCCAGACATCCTGGAATGTGAAGTCAAGTGGGCCTTAGAAACCATCACTACGAACAAAGCTAGCAGAGGTTATGGAATTCCAGTTGAGCTATTTCAAATCGGGGAAGATGATGTTGTGAAAGTGCTGCACTCAATATGCCTGCAAATTTGGAAAACTCAGCAGTGGCCACAGGACTGGAAAAGGTCAGTTTGCATTCCAATCCCAAAGAAAGGCAATGCCAAAGAATGCTCAAACTACTGCACAATTGCACTCATCTCACACTCTAGTAAAGTAATGCTCAAAATTCTCCAAGACAGGCTTCAGCAATACGTGATCCATGAACTTCCAGATGTTCAAGCTGGATTTACAAAAGGCAGAGGAACCAGTGATCAATTTGCCAACATCCGCTGGATCATCGAAAAAGCAAGAGAGTTCGAGAAAAACATCTACATCTGCTTTATTGACTATGTCAAAGCCTTTGTCTGTGTGGATCACAATAAACTATGGAAAATTCTGAAAGAGATGGGAATACCAGACCACCTGACCTGCTTATTGAGAAACCTGTATGCAGGTCAGGAAGCAACAGTTAGAACTGGACATGGAACAACAGACTGGTTACAAATAGGAAAAGAAGTATGTCAAGGCTGTATATTAAAAAAAAAAAAAAAAGCTGTATATTTTCGCCCTGCTTATTTAACTTATACACAGAGTATATCATAAGAAACGCTGGGCTGGAAAAAGCACAAGCTGGAATCAAGATTGCTGGGAGAAATATTAATAACTTCAGATATGCAGATGACACCACCCTTATGGCATAAAGTGAAGAGGAACTAAAACGTCTCTTGATGAAAGTGAAGAAGGAAAGTGAAAAATTTGGCTTAAAGCTCAATATTCAGAAAACTAAGGTCATGGCATCTGGTCCCATCACTTCATGGCAAATAGATGGGGAAACAGGGGAAACAGTGTTAGACTTTATTTTTTCAGGCTCCAAAATCACTGCAGATGGTGATTGCAGCCATGAAATTAAAAGACGCTTACTCCTTGGAAGGAATGTTATGACCAACCTAGATAGCATATTCAAAGGCAGAGACGTTACTTTGTCAACAAAGGCCTGTCTAGTCAAGGCTATAGTTTTTCCAGTAGTCATGTATGGATGTGAGAGTTGGACTATAAAGAAAGCTTAGCGCCAAAGAATTGATGATTTTGAAGTGTGGTGTTTGAGAAGACTCTTGAGAGTCCCTTGGACTGCAAGGAGATCCAACCAGTCAATTCTAAAGGAGATCAGGCTGGGTGTTCTTTGGAAGGGCTGATGTTAAAGCTGAACCTCCAATAAGTTGGAAGAATCCACTTCATGTGAAGAGTTGACTCATTTGAAAAGACTCTGATGCTGGGAGGGATTCGGGGCAGGAGGAGAAGGAGACGACAGAGGATGAGATGGCTGGATGGCATCACTGACTCAATGGACGTGCGTTTGAGTGAACTCCTGGAGTTGGTGATAGACAGGGAGGCCTGGTGTGGTGCAATTCATGGGGTTGCAAAGAGTTGGACACGACTGAGTGACTGAACTGAACTGAACTGATCTGAAACCAGCTCTCCAACAAATGCTGAAGGATCTTCTCTAGACGGGAAACACAGAAAGGGTGTATAAACTCGAACCCCAAACAATAAAGTAAATGGCAATGGGATCATACTTATCAATAATTTGTTTAAATGTAAATGGGTTAAATGCCCCAACCAAAAGACAAAGACTGGCTGAATGGATACAGAAACAAGATCCCTATATATTCTGTGTACAAGAGACCCACTTAAAACAAGAGACACATACAGACTGAAAGTGAAGGTCTGGAAAAAAGATATTCCACACAAATAGAGACCAAAAGAAAGGATGAGTAGCAATACTCATATCAGATAAAATAGACTTTAAAACAAAGGCTGTGAAAAGAGACAAAGAAGGACCCTACATAATGATCAAAGGGTCAATCCAAGAGGAATATATAACAATTATAAATATATATGCACCCAACATTGGGGCACTGCAATATGTAAGACAAATGCTAACAAATATGAAAGGGGAAATTAACAATAACTCAATAATAGCAGGAGACTTTAATACCCCACTCACATCTATGGATAGATCAACTAAACAGAAAATTAACAAGGAAACACAAACTTGAAATGACACAATAGACCAGTTAGACCTAATTGATATCTATAGGACATCTCACCCCAAAACAATGAATTTCACTTTTTTCTCAAGCGCACATGGAAGCTTCTCCAAGATAGATCACATCCTGGGCCATAAATCTAGCCTTGGTAAATTCAAAAAAATTGAAATCATTCCAAACATCTTTTCTGACCACAATGCAGTAAGATTAGATCTCAATTACAAGAGAAAAATTGTTAAAAACTCCAACATATGGAGGCTGAACAACACGCTGCTGAATAACCAACAAATCACAGAAGAAATAAAAAAAGAAATCAAAATATGCATAGAGATGAATGAAAATGAAAACACAACAACCCCAAACCTGTGGAATACTGTAAAAGCAGTGCTAAGGGAAAGGTTCATAGCAATACAGGCTTACCTCAAGAAATAAGAAAAAAGTCAAATAAATAACCTAACTCTACACCTAAAGCAACTAGAAAAGGAAGAAATGAAGAACCCCAGGGTTAGTAGAAGGAAAGAAATCTTAAAAATTAGGGCAGAAATAAATGCAAAAGAAACAAAAGAGACCATAGCAAGAATCAACAAAGCCAAAAGCTGGTTCTTTGAGAGGATAAATAAAGTTGACAAACCATTAGCCAGACTCATCAAGAAACAAAGGGAGAAAAATCAAATCAATAAAATTAGAAATGAAAATGGAGAGATCACAACAGGCAACACAGAAATACAAAGGATCATAAGAGACTACTATCAGCAATTATATGCCAATAAAATGGACAACTTGGAAGAAATGGACAAATACTTGGAAAAGTATAACTTTCCAAAACTGAACCAGGAAGAAATAGAAACTCTTAACAGACCCATCACAAGCACAGAAATTGAAACTGTAATCAGAAATCTTCCAGCAAACAAAAGCCCAGGTCTAGACAGCTTCACAGCTGAATTCTACCAAAAATTTAGAGAAAAGCTAACACCTATCCTACTCAAACTCTTCCAGAAAATTGCAGAGGAAGGTAAACTTCCAAACTGATTCTATGAGGCCACCATCACCCTAATACCAAAACCTGACAAAGATGCCACAAAAAAGAAAACTACAGGCCAATATCACTGATGAACATAGATGCAAAAATCCTTAACAAAATTCTAGCAATTAGAATCCAACAACACATTCAAAAGATCATACATCATGACCAAGTGGGCTTTATGCCAGGATGCAAGGATTCTTCATTATACACAAATCAATCAATGTAATACACCACATTAACAAATTGAAAAATAAAAGCCATATGATTATCTCAATAGATGCAGAGAAACCCTTTGACAAAGTTCAACATCTATTTATGATAAAAACTCTCCAGAAAGCGGGAATAGAAGGAATATAACTCAACATAATAAAAGCTATATATGACAAGCCCTCAGCAAATATTATCCTCAATAGTGAAAAATTGAAAGCATTTCCCCTAAAGTCAGTAACAAGACAAGGGTGCCCACTCTCATCACTACTATTCAACATAGTTTTGGAAGTTTTGGCCACAGCAATCAAAGCAGAAAAATAAATAAAAAGAATCCAAATTGAAAAAGAAGAAGTAAAACTCTCACTGTTTGCAGATGACATGATCCTCTACATGGAAAACTCTAAAGAATCCACCAGAAAATTACTAGAGCTAATCAATGAATATAGTAAAGTTGCAGGATATAAAATCAACACACAGAAATCCCTTGCATTCCTATACACTAATAATGAGAAAACAGAAAGAGAAATTAAGGAAATAATTTCATTTACCATTGCAACGAAAAGAATAAAATACTTATGAATATATCTACCTAAAGAAACAAAAGACCTATATACAGAAAACTATAAAACACTGGTGAAAGAAATCAAAGAGGACACTAATAGATGAGAAATATACCGTGTTCATGGATTGGAAGAATCAATATAGTGAAAATGAGTATACTGCCCAAAGCAATCTATAGATTCAGTGCAATCCCTATCAAGCTACCAACGGTATTTTTCACAGAGCTAAAATAAACAATTTCACAATTTGTATGGAAATACAAAAAACCTCGAATAGCCAAAGCAGTATTGAGAAAGAAGAATGGAACTGGAGGAATCAGCCTGCCTGACTTCAGGCTCTACTACAAAGCCACAGTCATTAAGACAGTATGGTACTGGCAGAAAGATGGAAATATAGATCAATGGAACAAAATAGAAAGCCCAGAGATAAATCCATGCACCTATGGACACCTTATCTTTAACAAAGGAGGCAAGAATATACAATGGAGAAAAGACAATCTCTTTAACAAGTGGTGCTGGGAAAACTGGTCAACCACCTGTAAAAAAATGAAACTGGAACACTTTCTAACACCATACACAAAAATAAACTCAAAATGGATTAAAGATCTAAATGTAAGACCAGAAACCATAAAACTCCTAGAAGAGAACATAGGCAAAACACTCTCTGACATAAATCACAGCAGGATCCTCTATGACCCACCTCCCAGAATATTGGAAATAAAAGCAAAAATAAACAAATGGGACCTAACTAAAATTAAAAGCTTCTGCACAACAAAAGAAACTATAAACAAGGTGAAAAGACAACCTTCAGAATGGGAGAAAATAATACCAAATGAAGCAACTGACAAAGAATTAATCTCAAAAATACACAAGCAGCTCTTGCAGCTCAATTCCAGAAAAATAAACGATACATTCAAAAAACGGGCCAAAGAAGACATACAGATGGCTAACAAACACATGAAAAGATGCTCAACATCACTCATTATCAGAGAAATGCAAATCAAACCACAGTGAGGTACCATTTTTTCACCGGTCAGAATGGCTGCTATCCAAAAGTCTACAAGCAATAAATGCTGGAAAGGGTGTGGAGAAAAGGGAACCCTCTTACACTGTTGGTGGGAATGTAAAATAGTACAGCCACTATAGAGAACAGTGTGGAGATTCCTTTAAAAACTGGAAATGGAACTGCCATATGACCCAGCAATCCCACTGCTGGGCATATACATCGAGGAAACCAGAGTTGAAAGAGACACATGTATCCACTGTTTATAATAGCCAGGACATGGATGCAACCTAGATGTCCATCAGCAGATGAATGGGTAAGAAAGCTGTGGTACATATACACAATGGAGTATTACTCAGCCATAAAAATAATACATTTGAATCAGTTCTAATGAGGTGGATGAAACTGAAGCCTATTATACAGAGTGAAGTAAGTCAGAAAGAAAAACACCAATACAGTATACTAACGCATATATATGGAATTTAGAAAGATGGTAACGATAACCCTGTATGCAAGATAGCAAAAGAGACACAGATGTATAGAATAGTCTTTTGGATTATATGGGAGAAGGCCAGGGTGGAATGATTTGGGAGAATGACATTGAAACATGTATATTATCATATGTGAAATGAATCACCAATCCAGGTTAGATGCATGATACAGGATGCTCGGGGCTGGTGCACTGGGATGACCCAGAGGGATGGTATGGTGAAGGAGGTGGGAGGGGGCTTCAGGTTGGGGAACACATGTACACCCATGGTGGATTCATGTCAATGTATGGCAAAACCAATACAATATTGTAAAGTGAAAAAAATATATATTAGAAAAAAAAAGAGGAATATTCATACAACAGAGTGTATATGGCAATGAGAAAAAAGAAACCACAGTTATACACAACAACATGGATCAATCTCAGAAACATGCTTAATGAGCAGAAGTAGGACACAAAAGAAAATATACTTTATGTTTATATTTATATAATCTTCAAACACAGGTCACAGTATTCAGTGATGTTAGAAATAACCCTTGGAGGGGGCCTTCAGGATTTCTGGGGGGAGGGTCATGTTTTGTTTCTTGATCTGGATGCTGGTTATATGCCTGAGTTTATTGTGTAAAAATTAATTGAGCTGTATCTTTTTGTGTGCTTTTCTGTACACACCTTGTGCCTCAATGTAAAGTTTAAAAATTAAAAAATAAAATTCCATCCACAAAGACCCTTTTTCCAAGTAAGCCCACACTCACAGGATCCAGTTGGATATATCTTTTGGAAGCCATCATTCAACCCAGCACTGGTAGTATATGCCTTTTGACCAGTAAAATCCCTTAAGCTTCTGTGAGCTAAAGCATTTCTGTCTTAAATAATGTCACCTAGGTGTTGTTGCCAAAGTGAAGGATGGATCCTGTACTCACTAGCGGGCACTGGTACTAGCTCGTGCCTGTGTAGAGAAGCTGACTTTTAAATTTCCAGGATTTTGCAAGCCTGTTGTTTCACACAGCCATTATTAAAAATTAAATTATATAAACTTACAGTTAAATAAGTCATATTAAAACCCAAAATTATATGTACTCAAAACTCATCATTTCCTAGTTATCTTACTTCATGTTATTATTTTGTACTCTTGAGGTTATTTAATTCTACTGTATCTGTACGGTGTATTGCTGAGCATCTCTTTCTCAACTCCAAGGCAGTCACATTGATAGCTTGAAATGAACCATGGTGGGAATATTTACACCATGCGGCTTCCCAGGTGATGTTAGTGGTAAAGAACCCACCTGTCAATGCAGGAGACATAAGAGACATGTTTGATCCCTGGGTTGGGAAGATCCTGTGGAGGAGGACATAGCAACCCACTCCAGTATTCTTGCCTGGAGAATCCCTCGGACTGAGGAGCCTGGTGGGCTATAGCCTATAGTGGGCTATAGGATTGCACAGAGTTGGACACTACTGAAGTGACTTAGCACCTATGGCCATTGGCAAGGGCTACCCATCAGGGTCTACTTTCTCCCTGAAGGCAAGTTTTTAAACATTTCTCAGCATACTGTTGATCCTGGTAACCATGACAGTGTATACCAGAAACTTCTGAGCAAGAAACCAGCAAAAGCATCCTATGACTATGTACATAGTACATACTCTGGATGTTTAAAATTAGTTATGATTTTGATGAGTAATTCATTGTATGCATGCATGTTAAGTTGCTTCAGTAATGTCCGACTCTGTGATCCTGGGGACTGTAGCCTTCCAGGGTCCTCTGTCCATGAGATTCTCCAGGCAAGAATACTGGAGTGGGTTGCTGTGCCCTCCTCCAGGGGATCTTCCCAACCCAGGGATTGAACTCAAGTCTCTTATGCCTCCTGCATTGGTAGGCAGATTCTTGACCACTAGCACCACCTGGGAAGACCAGCAATTCATTAAATATGCATAATTAAATGTGATCTACCATGGTTAACTTATGACTTTGTTGTTGTTCAGTCAGCCAGTTGTGTTCGACTCTTTGTGACCCCTTGGACTGCAGCATGCCAGGCCTCCCTTAAATGCACTAGTCAAAAATAACATATCTAGTCTACTTATCCTTACTTTTGTTTTTGAGAAGAATGCCATTAAAATTCCTATGATAACATAAATATTTTCAAGGTGCCAAGTCAATAGTTTATAAACACTGGCAAACTTTTTATTTGAGTCCATTCAGGGATAATATGACAAAGATGATCTGTGAGACTTGGAGTTGGCCAGGCTTTTAACTTGCTGTGATCTAATGAAATATTTTAGCTTGATCTACTTTATCTTTTTTCTTTGTTATGCTTTGGCACCTCAGGCATTAGCTGGAAGTGAATTAAATGGCCCCAGAAGCTGTAATTCTGCAGCCAGCAAGATATTAGAATAGAATTGATTATCTGGAGGTGTTTGCATATGGAAGCGGCCCTCCTACCTATTTATTTCCATTTTAACCTAAGAAGTATGTGGGAAGCTTGTTAATACCCTCAGAGGTTTGATCCCTCTGCCTATGTGGCTTCTGAACCAGGCATGAATACTTAAAATCCATAAAAGGGAACTGATAAATAAAAGCAAACATGACAGAGGAGAAAAAATACTTCCCAAAATATTAGAAACTCTATCTTTAGGCAGTGTCAAATAAAAA